>NW_008235774.1:1870787-1876872 GCF_000691975.1 Corvus brachyrhynchos | reverse complement strand
CCTGCTGACCACCAAAACCCCCAGCCCTACTGCCTTCTCCAGCTGCCCCTAGGCAACAGGGCTGGGAGGGAAGTGGAAATGTCCTTTTCCTTATCTGCCCTGGGAGACCCCAGAATAATTTCAGACTCCAAGAAGCTCCTTCAGTTACAAGCTGCTGCCACCTCTGGGTTTGGAGCTGGCTTAGGCCAGCATTGGCTCAGGGTCTGGAGCAGGTGGGGAGTTGTGGTATGGTGGTGGCTCCATGGCCAAGCCCCCTTGGGAATGGCTGCAGCTGGGCAGGTTAAGGGCAGCCCTTTCCTTCTGGAGCTGCTCATCACCGGGAAGAAGTCATGCCTGCATCCATTAATACCCAGTAACCATGACAACTGCTGTGGAGCTGTCATCCTGTCCCCAGGCCAGCCACCACAGGGCTCCTCTCAGAGGGGTCTCAGGACAGCAGCTTTCCTTGAATCCCTGCTGTGTGGAGGTGGCCTGTGGACTGCACATTGCCCCACGCCGAGGGCTGGGGCATTTGCAGGGGATACAGCACTGTTCCCTGCAGCATGCTGGGGCATCCCTAGGCAAGGCCAGGGGTACTGCTGACAGGAAGAGGGCAGGATGCTGGGGCTACCATGGCTGTGGGGAGGGCTTTGGGAGAGGACAGGAGCAGAGAGTCGCTCTTGCTCCCCTCTTGCAAGCCCAGATGCTAGGGTTTCAGTGAGAGAGAGAGGCAGGGGTGTTGGGGGCAGACTGCCTTAGGTAACATTCCTTCCCACTTAAAAGGAGCCATAAATCACTTATTCTTTATTAAAAGCTCTGCCTGACCGGGAGAGAAACATCAGGGGCATAAATCAACTCTACTGCTCTCTTCCAAGGGTCCTGGCTTGCCAAGGACTGCTCCCTCCACCGTCCCCAGGTAGAGCACAGCACGGCCACACTCTTTATGCCCACCCGCATGGATGAGGGATGGGGATGCAGGTCAGGGGCCAGTGATGTGAGCTGCTGAAAACCTAGGCTTTCTGGGCCAATCCTTCCCTGGGGAGTTGTAAGGAATAAAAGCAGGGTCTATCCAGGGAGCATGGGCCCAAGTCCTTTGCTTCCCCCTGCTTCTCAGGGCCACAGGGAGAACTGGGCACTGCCCTGGCCATCTGGGTGCAGGGATGCTACAGAGGTGCTCAGGCAGCTGTGGGCAGAGAGCAGCCCCTCCTGGGGCCACCGGGAAGGAGACCCCTCCTCCCTGCACCTGCCTGGCAGTGAGAAGGGCTGGCCTTCCCCAAACATGCAGCCTTTGCTTAGGAACTGAAAGATGTCAGCTGAAGCCTCTGATAGCCTGCAGCTGGCAAAGATTTTGCCCCAAAAGATGGGGACTGGCCCCATTTTGCTGTTCCTGCCCACCTCCGGAGCAGAGCTGGGGGATGGGGACTTCAGCAGGTGGGAAAACACCCCATCTGAAGCCCAAGGGCAAGCTGTATGGGGCAGGTGCCCATGCCTGCCCCTTGCTTGCACAGAGCAAGGCCAGGCAGGGGCATAGAGGTAGGCAAGAACCTGAGCAGGAGCAGGACTCACTTACACCCTGTTAAAGCATCTGCGGGCACTGAGGTAGCTGCTCTTGCTTCTCCATCTCCTGTTTTTCCAGTTAGATGCGTGGCTTAATATAGCAGCACTTATGTTGTAAAACATCACTCATAAAACAGAGAGGATGTGCTGTGTGGGAGCGTGTGCAAGCCAATCCCCAGCTGCTTTTTGATGTCGGTCTGGAAATTGCAGCATCTTGGCAACGGCTGCTCGCTGGGGTTTGTGTGCAGCAGGGCCAAACCTGCCCTGGGTGCAAGCCTGCAGTGATCTCTGGATGAGCTTGGAGGGTTTCCATCCATTGCAGGTTCTCTGTCCAGAGTACAAGGGATGGGAGCTGCTGGGGAGTGCTGGGGGACATGTGTGCACACCCCCTGCAGATCTCAGCCCGTGCCTGGTACCACGGAGCTGGTGCCACGGGAGCCTTTCCTTAGTGAGGAAGAACAGCAGGTATGGCTAAATCCAGAGCCCAAGGATGGGCAGCAACCAGCAGTAAGTACCCATTGGCCCTGCCAGCACTGACTGTGGATGCTGAGGAGGCAACTGTGCATGCTGATTGTTTCTGCTGTGTTGGTGGGAGGAATCACTGCCTTGGCTGCTCCCAACAGCACTGGTCTTTCTCAAACGTCTTCCCCAGAGGGGGAGCAGGCTAATAAAGGAATCTGGTGAGACAAAATCAGACCAGTCTCAAGCAGTTTGCACACAGCTAGGCTTCCACATGTGGGAAGGCTGAACACTGGGGCTTCAACCTGCATGGAGGCAAGGGCTTGACTCTGTGGGGTAGCACCAGGCTGGACCAGGCAGCCAAGGACAGCTCATCTTATCTCAGCCCAGGCCTCAGCTGGAGAGGGAATGGGCTGTGAGGGGAAAGAAAAGACAAGGGGGAAGAAGCTGGGATCTTCTTGCTTGGGAACCCGCCAGGACTCTTCCTTCAAAGGGAAGGAAGTCCTAAGCACAGGGCCACAGGCTTTCATCAACCACTTGCTGCAAACCCTGAACCCCATGGGGCTGTTTATCCTGGCATGGGAGAGCCTGTAAAATGCAGCCCCGATCTGGCCCACAGAATGTGGCTTTCCTCCCTGCAGCAACCCCAGCAGCAGGGCTGTGACTGCTCTCCAGGGCTGTGCTCAGTCCCCACACAGCCCTGGAGCAGCTGAGGGTCACCAGGGCACAGGGGTCTTGGGGTCCTATCTCAGCTACTCACCAACCTGAAAGCAGGTCTCAGCCCAAGGGCAAGGGGACACGAGCAGTGCTGGGAGCTTGTCACCACGGCTGGCTGGCACCCCCACAGGGTCTGACCTGTTAAGTGTGTCTCCCAGCTGGGCTGACCCAAGGTGCCCTGTAGTTTCCCACGTTCCCTCCTGCCTGCCACCCATCATATTTTGCATTTCTCCCTCTATCTTATCTCCCTGCCAGCTTACCCCTTCGCAGCTGGTCTCTTGTTTTCCCTCTGCCCTCTCCCTTGCTCCTTGGCCTCACCTGCTCCAGCTCCAGCCCAGCTCCCATGCCGAAGGGCCTCGAGGCAGGACCCTGATAAGGGCCAGACCAAACAAGAACCTTTTGTGCCATGCTGAGTTCATCCACAGGAACTGGGAGAAGACCTGGCCTGGGCAGGGCAAGGAGCAACGTACAGAGAGACAGAGTGGTTCAGTGCCTCCATGCGATGTCAGACATGCAGCACGAGGCTGCCTCCGTTTCCCCACTTCTCCAAAAATCTTTCTTCTGCTCCTGCTCAAAGAAGCTCACATCCCTGGAACAGGGAGGGAGGAGGGCCCATGACGAGGGCTGAGCTGGGGAGGGAGGGCACATGTCCTGCTGAGAGATGCTGTCAGTGCTGAGCCCCGTGTGCACAGCGGGCCTGGCAGCCAGCAAGTGCAAGGAATAAAATTCTCCCCCCTCCCAACCCGCTGTCGGGTTAATATTCCCTCTAACGACAGACGGCTCCTTTTATCCTCTCTCGCACTCCCGCCAGTGATTTAATCTTGGAACAAGCCATGATTATTTCCTGTACAGCTGCCTCCCTCGCTTCTACCACAGACCAGGCTTGACAGCATCCCACCAGGCAAGGAGCAGACTCTCCTCCAGGCCCCCAGCCTGGCCATGACCAAGGGCAGACAGACCCTCTCCAGCACCCTGCCTTCCCAGTGCTACTCTGGGGTGCCATGGAAAGAGGAGGGACAGTCTGTGATGGGAACCCTTCATGGGACTGGCAAGCATTAGGGGAGAAAGGCTGATACAGAAGGGAGTGGATTGCTTGACCAGGGGATCTCCCAGGTCCCAGCTTCACGGGGCAGGTCTAGGGCTGTGAGAGGAGTCTGGTGGGTGTCAAACTATCTTTGGGGGTTATGATGGCATCAGCACAGAAACACTTAGCCCTGGACCCCCAAAGCTAAGGCAGCTGGATCTCAGGCTGCAGGTCCTTGGCTCAGGGCTGCTGAGGACTGGCAAAGACAGGCTCTTCTCCCAGAGGTCCTCACGGTCCTTTTGGTCTCACAGGGCTGCAGTGCTTGTGCAGACACACCTTGAGCACAGGGCCACAGGGCACACAGCCTGGAATTCTCCATCAATGGCCACAGCAGAGCCAGTGCCATGGCCAGCAGCAGCTCCAGAGGGCCAGGGGATCCTTGTGGACCCACACACAGCTAGAACGGGCAAGATCCACTTTACATGAAGAGCTTGGCAGGAGCTGGGACTCACCCCATCCTCTGTGCAGTGAATGCAGTGCCCCAAGCACTGTAAAAACGTGAGGCCAGAACACCACTGAGGACAATCTCCCAAGTCCCCTTGTGTTGCTGCTGGGGAGAAGGCTTCCAAAATTCTGTGTCAATATCCACTGTCCCCTTGCAAGCAGGCAACTACTGCTGGGCAAGTGGGACTAATGGGGGTCATCACTTGTTACCAGAGCATATGTACACAACGTGTATGCTTGTCTTTCACGTGTGCAGTACCTGGAGGGCTGGGGAAAGCCAGGGTCCCTCCTTGCCACGATAGGGAAAAGAAGCAAGAGGCCAGGGCTGGCCCAGGGCCACCCCGGCAGCATCAAAACGTGGGGTGCAGCTCCACCTGGTGGACAGCCAGCCCCACGCCCCCCCACCAAGCGTCATCAAGTGCCTTTGGCCGCCGCACGGAAACCAGGAGCCCCCAAGATTATGGCTCTGCCTTCCCTGTCAGCATCAGGAAACAGCCAGGGGATGCAGCCTCGTCCCAGGGCTTGGGATGCTCCAGCACTTCGGAATGCTGAGGCAGCATCGACCTGTGGATGCACACGCTGCCGAACGCGCGCAGTTGCATCTGCACACGCGTACAGCCTGAGCAGAGAGCACCAGGAGAGCTGGTGCGGAGCCAGCTGCGCCCCCCGCAACCTGCCCTCGGCAGCGTCCCATGTGTCTGCAGCGGAGGTTAAATAAAGGCAGCCGCCTGCCTGCGAGATGGAAGCAATCCTGGATTGTTCAGCTCCTGCCAGCCAGGGAGGTGCGGGAACAACTCGGACCTAGAAACCAGGGGTCCTGGGCTCAACACCCGGCATCTACATGATCCTGGATAAATCTTTGCTGACCGCCATGGAGGAGTACTTGCACAGATGCTTTTGTTGCCCCATGCTTCCCTCTGGCCTCTTCCCCCAGGATTCTCCTCACACACAGCACCCTGTGGCATCCCTTCCATCCCAGCACAGAGTCCTCAGCCCCTTCATCCACAGCCATTTCACTGCCAGGAGACCTCAGAGATGCTCCCTGCTTCTGGCGGGTTGGGAGGTGCTGGGTCCTCACAGGTGGGTGATGGACAGCATGGAGGAATCACAGCCACCAAGTGGGCAACCAGAGGCTTTCCCTCAGAGCCGTGGCATGTTCACAGAGCTATGCCAGTGCCCCTGACGCCCAGTCTCCCCACAGCGGAGGGAGGCAAGGAGTCACGGTGATGGGCTGGGCACGCAGCCGCTGCGGAGACAACCTGGAGATGGGGATGGAGATGGAGATGCGGCGGAGCAGCTGCGGGGGCGGCTGTCGCGAGAGGGCAGCACAGCCCCGGCCCGGGCCACCCCCGAGCCCCACGGAGCCGCCACCGCGCCCGGGCTCGCCCAGCTCCGCCTCACCCTTTCGGGGGCTCCAGCGGAGAGACCCTCGTCACCTCCCCGTGCTGGGCTGGCAGGGGGTCTCCTGATGGAGCCTGAGTTGGTTGCAGGGGGGATAATTAGCCGTTCATCAACCGCTACCACCCTGCGGCTGTGTGGGTTTTCTCCTGCCTCAAGACCTTACAGATATGCTGGCAGGAATTTAAGCAGCCCGTGGCGATACTCGGTACTTCCCAGTTATTCCTTCCTGTTCCGCTCAGCGCTCAGAGCTCCTTCCCTAAGGGCTTTGGTGGCAGCAGTCCTGGGAGGGAGGTGGGCTGGAAGCATCGCCTTGATGGCAGTCGATCCACATCCTCACCCCTATGCCAGCAAGGACCACCTTGCCTCTCCCACCAGCAGCCCAGTTCTAGGACCCATCTCTCTGCCCATAGATTAGGGAGCAGAGATGTGTTTTCGTGTGGATTC
>NW_008235774.1:1866807-1870688 GCF_000691975.1 Corvus brachyrhynchos | reverse complement strand
CAAAAATAGCTTCTCTCCAGGGGCTGCAACAGGACTGCTCGACTTGGCTGTGCTCTGCTTCACTCTGCTGTGTGAATCCAGGGCCGACTTTGGATCAGGGACTGCACAAGCTCCTCCAGCCACCATAGGTAGGCACTGCTCCCCACCCTGAGCCACACTAAGCAGGTATTGCAGGGTAAGCTTCGGTGGAGCCACAGCTGTAGCCCCCTGCCCTTGAGGGCTGGGATGGGGACAGGGGACAGGTGGAAGATAATCAGGAATGGAAAAGAGAGAGGTGCCTGGGCTGGGGCGCTCAGAAGCACAAGCCAGTTCTCCTCCCTGGGCACTGCAGACATCCTGCCAGCCCCAGGGCTACCAACACAGGCAGGAGTTCTTCTGGAAGCTCTCTGCTGTGCCGCCTGGGGAGGGGGAGCATCAGGGCTGTCAGACCCACTCACTGAGAGATGTACGGAGACTGAGTTCCATCTCTGTGGGTAAAGCAGAGCAGGAGCTGGCTGGCCAGCAGCTGCCACAGAGACAGTCCTTTACCCTGCCTGCCTTTGCCAGTACAGACAGACCACAGCACAGCAAGTGAGCTATTAAAGAACAGCTCTAGCCAGCCAGCAAACACATGCTCATTCATCATTCTGGAGCAGGCAGGGGGACGTGCCAACTGCTTTCAGCCAGGACCCATCACAAAGCCCGTGTCCGATAGCTCAGTAGCCTGGAAGCTGACTAGGGGGCCCTGGACCCTCCAAAATGCCTTTTTTGTCATGGGGGTCCTGCGAGAGCTGCCCTGCCCCAGGCTGAGGACTTATGCATTTCTGAGCCAGAGCCCCAGCATGGGAACATCATGCTGGAGACAGTTTGGAGAGGATGCAACAGTTGGCATGAGCTTAGCCAAGGCCTGAGCTGCCCCCACATTCCCACCTGAACCAGGCAGGCAGAGCTGCACAGCTCTGTGTGGTGGGAGGCTCAGGTCAGGTGAAGCAGAGTGGGAGACTGCCAGGTACCCCCAGGGAAATTTTGATCCAGCCAGAGTGCTGGCTCTCTCAAAGACTTCTTACAGTACTGCCTACAGTACTGGTTTTACACCAGCTTCTCTCCCGTGGTGCTGCTGTCTTCCCACCTGTCTCCATCCCTAGAGCCCAGTCAGCTGCGCTGGGAACCAGAGTGCTCCAATCTCCCATCTGGAACACCCCTGATTCAGGGACAGGGATACCCCTTTACATAGCCCAGGTTAGGGACTTGGATAAGAAAGCATCCCTTTGCTGATGATAGCATGTCACTGAAGTATGTGTTGTCCTGCTAGAGTGACCCTTAGTCACAGAGGATCTATGTATGCCAGCAGTGTTCCTGCAAGTCCACCCCACCAACAGCTGAAGATTTGGCCAAGGGCAGAAGTCTGAGAGCTTTGAGACTGACTGTGCCTGAAGACCTACTTCATTCCTCCCTTTCATCTGCGGCCATGCCATTCCTGCGGCCTGGGGGGGGATCCCAAATTCCTCAGGGAAGGGAAGTGCTGCCCTTCCCTCCTGCTTTGTGCCTTTCCCTGCCAGCTGACCAAGAAAGAGACCAAGCAGAGATGGTCTCAAGGATGTAGCTTGTGCTCTATCATTGCCTGCCAGCCTCAGGGCTTGAGCCTGAAGAGTAAAACTAAAGAGTGGGGAAAAAATCCTCCTCTTTCACGTGGAAGTGCGTCTGCCTCCCATGTAAGCTGCAAAGCTGCTTCTTTACCCACATAAGAAACATCCTGCTGTTCTTGTAGGGCTTGGGTAATTCCGTAGTGCTTGCAGGAAGCTCTTGCCACTGTCAGCAATGCTGTCTTGGGAAAGGACTATGGGCCCGCTGACCTCCTCTGCCCCAGAGCTGCTGCCGCAGCAGGACAAAAGCTGCAAGCAAGAAGGGAATAATGCCCTGGAGCTCTTCTGCTGCTCATAGCCGAGGCCTCGAGCTGCATCACTAAACAGCCCTGAGCTGAATTTTTAAAGAGGCTTCAGCCAAATGTCCCCACCTGGGAGTGGTAGGAGGTGCACAGGCAGGGAGCAGCGTGGTGCAGTAACCACAAGCCCAGCCAGGGCTGGGAAACTCTCTGGCCTCTGCTGTGAAGTCCAGCTAATCGCTGCTATATAGGAATAACCTTTATGAATGAGTTCTGGGAACCCAGTTTGGGAGAGTTCACACAGCATGGGGGGAGGCTTCGTGTGTTTCTGGTGAAGCAATCTGAGAGCAATTTTACTTCGACAGGAGCAAGTAGTATGCAGAAAGGTCTCCACTTCCTCACCTGAAAAATTCAACCGTGGGTTTCTGATGAAACCACGTGTGCACGTGGAAAATCCTTAAACATGCAAAGAGAGCAAAGACAACAAGCTCCTTCCCATCCCCTCCCTAGGGCTCCTCCATCTTCTCGGCTATGTTGAAACCAGCTATGCATATCTAAAGGTGCTGACTTGTCCTCAGGATCCTTGTACTGATTTTCTTCCTCTGTATTTATACCCCTTTACCAAATCCTCATGGTTACTTCAGCCCAGCCTAAGCTGGCCTTGAGTAGGTAATGCTGGCCCAGATCCACTTTGGTTCTGGCCACTCCCAAAGCAAACCTCTGCATCTGAGGGTCTGTGTGTACACATGCCTGTTCTTTGTAGATGCCACTGCAGGAATGGTGGCTGGCCACAGTGCAGGATACGTGGGAATGAGACTTTGCTCTTTTTCCCTGCCATGGCCCAGAGCACATAGCCTCTGCCCTGCCCCTAGATGAGGCAAGTCAACCCCAAGCATCGGGAGGCCAGTCTAGAAGCCTGAAATATGGCTCCGAGCCTGCGCTTTCTTTGCAAACACCTCCAGCATCAGCAGAGCAGGAGGAAGTGGGGAGGGGAGAGGGGGCTGGCTTGGCTCCTCCCTGCTGATAATTCATTACCGCCTGTTAGCCTGTATCCATCCGGCAGCAGCTACATCCTGGCAACGACGTGTTCATTTCACACATAAAGTGCTGTATCAAAATGCATCCTTGAGACATTCTCCCCAAAACCTTTCCCAGCTGCCTCTCCCAGCGCTTTACATGCAGGAGCAGTCCCTGCAATTGGGGCGTTTTGTTCCTAATGGATGCCTGGCATCCATCGTAGAAATCAGGGCTGCAGCTCACGAGAAATACAAGGGGGATCTTTCTGCATGGACCAGAGAGGCAGCAACATCTATGGCATGCTCAGATCCATGGAGGGAGAAGCAGCATCTATGCACGTGCACGTGGCTGGTTTATTGCACTCCATTTGCAATGATGCAGAAGTGCAGCATCTCTTCCCTCCCCTCCTTCCCTGAGCGTCTGGGAGCTTTGGACGGCAGGACTGGCTGGTCTTGCCTTGGAAACATGGAGGTGGTCTCCTCCCGTTTCTCCAAGGTCCCTGACTTTGGCCCAATGCTGGTGACTGTCAGCCTGGCGGTAAATCTCCCTTCCACAGCTGAGTGGGAAGAGGCAGGGTGGGTGAAGGACCCCAGGCTTGCACAGCAGGTCATGGGAGTGCTCCCCCGTGGCACCTTCTGACTCCGTGTGGAGCCATGCCCAGGGCTGGGCTGGTTCACAGGAGAAATGAGGCTCGCCCCCCAAGCATAAACCTTTCAGGTTGGCTGCCGAGTCACAGCCGGCCTTGCACCCACCCCAAGCCTTCTCCAGCTGCCCTCTGAGCACACGTTCTTCTTGATCCTCACCCCTCCTCAGCATCTCCTCTAGCATTTTCAAAGGCTCTTCTTCCCCACCGTGTTCTCCTAGCACCTATGGGCCAGGGGGCTCTGCTGGTCTGGGAAGGTTCATCCCTCCCCTTGTAGATAAGAAAACAGAGCAGGACTTGGGAAGAACAGCCGAGTTCAGAAGCCCTCCCTAGACCCCTCCCGTGTCCCCTGTCCTCTGG
>NW_008235774.1:1865251-1865944 GCF_000691975.1 Corvus brachyrhynchos | reverse complement strand
CGCGTGGTGGTGCAGGCGTCCACCGGAGAGCTGCTGCGCTGCTTGGGGGACTTCGTGTGCCGCCGCTGCTATCGCCTGAAGGAGCTGAGCCCCGGCGAACTCATCTCCTGGTTTCGCAGCGTGGACCGCTCGCTGCTGCTGCAGGGCTGGCAGGACCAGGGCTTCATCACCCCGGCCAACCTGGTGTTCGTCTACCTGCTGTGCCGGGAAGCGCTGCGGGGCGAAGACATCGGGAGCCAGGCCGAGCTGCAGGCCGCCTTCCTCACCTGCCTCTATCTCGCCTACTCCTACATGGGCAACGAGATCTCCTACCCGCTCAAGCCCTTCCTGGTGGAGGGAGACAAGGGGCGCTTCTGGGAGCGCTGCCTGGGCATCATCCAGCGCCTCAGCGCCAAGATGCTGCGAATCAACGCGGACCCGCACTACTTCACGCAACTCTTCCAGGACCTCAAGAGCGAGGGCGAGGGCGGAGACGGGTCCAAGCACTGGACGATCAGCCTGGACCGCTAGGGAGGTACCAGGCCCCCGGCCCCGGGGGCGGAAGGGGCCGCGCACCGAGGGGCGGGGGAGGCGAAAGACTGTCGGATTCCCCCTCCTGCCCCCAAATCCTCCTCGCCTTCCCCCTTCCTCAGCCGTCAGTTCCACGGAGACGCTGCTTGGACCCTCTCTGCTCCGGATCCGGCTGGGCCCCAC
>NW_008235774.1:1861484-1864695 GCF_000691975.1 Corvus brachyrhynchos | reverse complement strand
AGGGGGGGGGGTCCCCTCTCCTCTTGCTTTGCTTCACTGGAGAATAAAGAGGTGGCCTGGATGGGCCTGGTGGTGGCTCCTGGACTTGCTGGGCTGTGGGGTGCAAGGGCAATTGGGGTAGCACCCCAAGCTCCTGGTCATGGCCTACTCCTCCCCAAGAGGAATGGGGGGCCCTAGTTCCCAAAGGGGGTTTTACTATCCAGTGTGAGTTGTGGGTCAAAATTTCACCCCTCTTTGTGCCCAAGGCCAGTCTTGGTCCACCTGTCTCTTGGACCCTTGTGAGCTCTCCTGGCCTCCTCCATTCCAGATGGAAATTCCTGATGCCTGTCTGCCACAATGAATTTTAACAGGATGCCACAGTTCATGTCACCTCCTTTTTTTATTATTATATTTAGTTTTATTTTTCCTAAATCTATGCCCTCCCTCACCTCATTCCTCCCTATCTCTGCTCTGCAGGGCTGGGCTCCCTTCCCTGGCAGCAGCAGGCTGTGGGAGCTGTGCTGCTATCCCTGTTACCGGCCCTGTGCTTCTGCAGACTTCCAGGGAGAGGAGCGGAGAACAGGAAGGCTTTGCCTTTTTTATAGCTGGTTGCTATGCTTCAGGGTACTGAATTTGCCAGGACTTCTTTAGCAGAAGCTGCCGCATATGCTCTCTGGTCGGGGTCTGCATCCAGTGCTTCACAGCCCCTCTGAGCCAGGCGTTCAGGCTCCACTCAGCTGGGAAGAGCTGTGCTGGCTCTGCAGGTCATGGAGGGTAAGGTGGATTCTCTCTACCTTTGTGTGCATCAGCAGAGCTCTAATTAGGCCCAATCTGGCTCATTCAGGCAAAGCTGTGCTGCCAGGAAGACAGCACAGATGTCCCTGTGACAGGGCCTGACCTGGCAGGGTACTGTGCAAGGCTTTTCCATGGCTGTGTAAACCCACCAGGACTGATGCTGCTCCCGTCCTCCCTCTCATCATGGATGCTCTTGTCCCTGCCTTTAGATTGACATTCATGTGACCTTGTGGTGAGCTGTCTGGGCCACAATGCATTCACAACCCACCCCAAATTTGGCCATATCCACATCTTGTCATGAGAAAGGTAACTTTGGCTTAAACTGGTGGAATTGGAGCCTTAGAGCTCCTGTGGGGCTGCTGGGGGAGGCCTGACTCTCCCACAGCAGCATTTTGCAGAGAGGGAAACTGAGGCGCAGTGAGAATCAAGCATGGTGGTTTGCTGCATCACAGGGTAACACCTGAGCCACTGGTGCCAGCTATTTCCACCCTGAGCTGTGGTGTTTGTCCAGTGATCTCTACTCCCAGCTGCAGGGCTTTACAGAGTCTCCTCCACAGAGCTGAACAGCCTCCCAGCACTGGAGGACTTTCCCACCCTACAGATCTCCTTAGAAACACTCACAGGGTTATTCCGGCTCCAATCCCCAGCCTTTTAAAATGCTTCCAGCTGCAGTGAGGCCATGTCCTTCCCCTCCTCCCTTGTGTTTCATTGATTAAGAGTGCTAGGCCTCATTGGGGGATTTAGGAAGAGCTAATTGCAGACTGGTAATTGAAGACAGCTTGGAGTCTCTGGAAATGTCAAGGAATGAGAGAGGAGCTTAGATGCTCCCATGCATTTAAATATGCATCATCGGCTCAGCCAGAGCCTTACTGGAGGGAGAGAGACATGTCTGATTTTCCCTCCCCTGGAGGACTTTGTACAGCTGCTGGGGGGAGTGAGGCAGGGGGAGTACTAATCTTACCTTGTCTGGGAGCCTTCTGATCCCCCAAGGCAAAGGGGACATGAGAGGGAACACAAGCAGGGCTGGGTACTGAGGGTGGGAATCTCCGAGAGGCTCGGGAGCTTGGTTTTTGCCTCTTAAAAACTGTGTGATTTGACATGCCAGACCCCTGTGCTGCTGCATGATTGATGGTCTGGACTCAGGAGCTAGCTATTGGGCAGCAGCAAGGGGAATGGATAGAGCTTGTCCCCAAACTTGTGATCCCTGCAGCCACCAGTGCTCTTTGAGGAGCAGTGAGGGACTGAGACTCTCTCAGGAGGAGCTGGGAAGCCCCCCTGTGCTGTCAGCCACAGGGCCTGGCAGTGTCTGGGCTTGCAGGGATGGGAGGATTCACACTGGGTTTGGGACTCGGAGGTAGAGCAGCAGGGCCAGGTCAGCGATCAATCACTGCAGGGATCCAGGTGAGGGACCCCAGTACCTTCCTAGTTTGAAATTCCTCCAGCAGCAACACATCTCCTTTCCACGCCTCACAGTGGATGCCCCATCTACTCCACATTGCAGCAGCAGAGGTGGGCACTGCAGCCCGCAATGGGTTTGGTCTCTCCTGCCCCAAGGAAGTCTCTTCTCAGGCCACAGCACCCTTATCTTCCTTCCCAAAGGTGCATGGGGCTGTTAGAGGCACCCTGGGTGGCAGTGTGTCCCAAGGATGCATAGTCACACATGAAAAAGGGAGTTTCTCCTTGGAGTCATGGAAAAACAGCTCTGTGGGACTTTCCTTGCCTGAATTCTCTGTCTGTGGAGCACACACCATGGGCTAGATGAGCTGGCCATGGCACTGGAGCATGGAGTTGTTGGGCAACTGGAACAGCCAGCCTGGCAAGCCATGCCTCTTCTGGTCAGATAAACAGCAGGGAAGCTGTGTTTGTGCTCTTAAGTGTTGTCATCATCCCCCAGAATGACTTGGAGATGCTCCATGGGAGGAAAATGTTCTGGATGATGCAGACCCAGCACCTGCGTGGCTGGTGAAGGACCTGCCTGGGCCCAGCTTTCTGTGCAAGCCTTTCCTCGTTTGCCTGGATGATGGATAACATGTTCCTCGATGCAGATGGAAGTGGAAGGTCTCTCTTCTGCCTCTGTGGGAGCTGCTCGAACAGTGGCTCCAGTGCAGCTTTGGGCTCTTGCTGCTCTGTTGAAATGGGGATAGCTTGTGGGTGCCATCCCCATTTCAGGCAGGTGGCCTCCCTGCTCCATGGCACTTCAGTCACAGCTGCTAGTGGGGTGCCTGTGGGGGAATACATGGGCAAAATGACCCAGGGAGGTGGCAGCAAATGGCAGAGACAATATGTCAGGTCCCAGACTAAACTGTCTGATGAGAAATTTGTACCCAGGGAGGGGCAGGATGCTGCCCCAGGGTCTCATCTGGTAGAAGACACACCCAGCTTGGGTGGAAACCTGCAAGAGCTCTGCCTGTGCCAAGGGTGGCCCAGTGGCAGGCAT
>NW_008235774.1:1854338-1861279 GCF_000691975.1 Corvus brachyrhynchos | reverse complement strand
CTGTGCCTGGGCAAAGGGTGGCCCAGTGGCAGGCATGAAACTGAGGGAGGTGGGATGGCAGACAGTTTGGCTCCCACTGTAGCCAAAGCATGGCCTGTGGCCTTGCCTGGCTGATGTGTTTGGGACTCAGGAGGACAGACTGGGGACTGCCCTGTGCCAGGAAGCTGGGGCAGGTGAGGAAGGGGAACTGGCTACCTTGGAGCCCTACTGTGATGGTTAATCCTTCTGCCTGGCAGAATCCAGAGCCTGGCAAAGCAGAGGGCCACTGTACAGTCTGGGTCATTACCTCCAGCTCACCGAGAGCTGAGCATGGAAGTTTCCCTGTGCTGTGTCCCCTGCCTGTCTCACAGTCCTTTGTCACCCCTGAGGACTGAGCTCCTTGGGGGACAGCCAGGCAGAACCAAGCTGTGACCCAGGGCAGATGTGGGGAGTCTGGCCCAGGGAATGAGTGTCTCCTGGGCTGGAACAGGAACTGTTCCCTCATCAGAAGTCCTGCATTAGAGCATAATCTGGCATTAGTGCATTAATCCAGTCCTCCTGCTACTCAGCTCCTGCCCTCAGCAAAGTCCACACCAAGGTCTCAGTGTACAGCTGGGCAGCAGTGGCACCAGGACACTCTCCCTGGCTGCCCATGATGAGCACCAGAGAGCTGGTGGCAGCAGGGACAAGGTTTGGGTTTTTGGTGGCAGTACAGCTCCAGCCCTCAGCACGTTGCCAAGGGAGAAAGCATCTTCTGGAAGCATCACCGTTGCTTCCTTGGAGGGACTTCACACAGGGTTTTGGAGCCTGGCTGCCTGCACCTGCAGGCACTGGCTGAGCCACACTAAGTCATGAAGCACTTTGCAGGGAGCCAGGCCAAAAGGAGGTGGTGTCTGGAGAGAGGATGTGAGTCAGCAGCTTGGGGGTAGGGGGCTGAGGAGCCAGTGCAGCCAGGATGAGGAGAGAAGGAAATAGGTGGGAATTGGGAGAGCTGGAGAGGGTGCAGGAGTGGGCAGGGAGGCAGACTGTGTGCCCCAGGTCAGGCATGGCCTGGCTGTGCTGCAAAGGCTCTTCCCAGCATGAGAAATGAAGACAGTGACAACATGACTTCAATAAAATAGGAGAGGGGCTACTCCATTCCCCCTCTGATCCATTACTGGGGGACTGGAAGGTTTTGGAGAAGTTGGAGGGGTCCCCCTGTCATGCTGGCAAGAGGCTGAGGTAAGCGCAGCCCTCTTGCCAGCTGAGCAAAGCCAGATACAAAGATACATTTGTTTTTATTTTTTTAGTACCAAAAAAAAAAATCTGTCTTCCTTTAATCACAGGGCAGCAGAAGAAGCTGCCAGGCCATGTGCTCTGCTCCCTCACTCTTCCTAGCACAGGCTGAAGCCCTTCGTGGCTGTGTTCCCCATCTCACCCTGCATCCGGCACCCAAGGACTCCCCACAGGTAGGTTGGAAGCCCATGGGTGCACTGAGAGCAGCTGTCAGCCACATAAAACAGGCTCCCCACCAGCTGCTGCACCCCACTGCCAGAGACAGTGCTCCCCCATCTGCTCCGTGGGCTGGGCACCCCTGCTCAGGGCCAGGGATGATGTTCCACGGGGAGCTGTGCTGGGCTCGGCCCTGCTTGCCCATTGGCAGGATTTTGCTGCAGTCTGCTCTGAGCCGGTGGTTTTGGTGACTGAAGAAACCTGCAGAAAGCAGCACTGCTGGTGGACTGGGTTAGACAGGGCTCTGGGGAGGGGGGAGGCTGGGTTGGGAGACGGTGGTGCTCTGTTCACCCCTCCGATAAGCTCAACATGTCGTGAGGGGAGGTGGCTCCCAGTGGGGCCTGGGGATGGGAGCATCCCGAGTTGCCATGGTGACACCGGCTGCATCCTCAGGCGGGCAAGAGCAGCGCTGGTGCAGTCCCGCATGGGTGTCCCTCTCGCTTCCTTCCTGGCTGCCGTCCCTAGGGAGTGCGGGGCTGGCGCCCGGCTTTTGGCGTGGCACCCTGGGGACAGAGCGGTGGGACTGTGCCAGGTGAGCTCAGAGCAGAGCCAAGCCAGCCATAGCTGCAGCCTGTTGGGTGTGTGCGGTGGTCCTCCCTCGCCCAAAAAGGTAAGTCCCCCTTTTCCCTAGCATATCCCGCCTCCAATCCATCAGGAATCCGGACTGCAGAGTCGGGCGTGAGGCGGGGGCTGGACTCACCTGGGCTTCCCTGGTGCAGACACTGGCAGAGGAACGGGAAGGGGGGGCGAAGGGAGGAGCTACTAGTGACCCACATCCCTTAATCCGTGTCCTGCCCTGCGTCACGCAGTTACCTAAGCCCTGAAGCAGGCTTCCCCGGCGAGGGCACAGCCCTCTGCCCCTCTCTGAGGGAGCCAGTTGTGGCCATTTCCCCTATTTTGCCCTTGTAAAGCCGAACTTGGGGGCAGGGGTTGTCTCCAGCCTATCTCGGCACTGGTTGTGTGGGGGTAACTCCTCCCTTTCCCCCTCACTTCACCTCCTGCCGTGCTTGGGAACCAGGCTGTGCAACACTCAGAAAGCCTGGAGGTAGGGATAGCCCCCCACCCAGTCCTTGCAACTCCTTTCGCACCCACGGCCTCTCTGCTAGCAGCATCAGGCCCCCGCACTTCAGCCTGAGCTCTCCCTGCAGGACACACTGGCATCAGATCCCACTCCCTCAAGCTGATTAGCGCAATGAGGATGCATTGGAGCAGATGCCACCAAGGCTCTGAGAGTGACCAAACCCTGGCGGGATGCAGAAGTGGCAGCATGGAGCCCCCAGATCTGGGAACTGCTGTGATCTGGGGCATGAAGGGAGAGGAGGTGGGGGCTGGCCACTCCTTCCATGGTCTGGGTAGTTGCATGACTCCCCCTACACAGCCGGTTTGATCTCTGTTGCAAGCCTGGGAGCCTGAGACAGCATATGTGACTTCCCTGAAGGCATGTTTCAAGGAACTCAGAGGTTTCCAGCTCTGTCCTATCTCTTGGAAGCTGTAAGAACCAGAGGGGATGCCTGGAGAAAAGGTGATGCAGACACTGGCAACATCCTTCCCACCCCAGCCCTGAAGGTGTTCTGCCTCAGATGGAAGAGGATTTGCTGAGTGGTTCCCCCTCTCACCAGCTCCCTTCAGACAGGAGAGGACACAGGTCACAGCACCTCTCTGTTTTATTGAAGACCAATCCCACCCCCCAGCCAGTGTGGAGCTCAGCGTGCCCAGCTCTTCTGCATCCACTGGGCCGAAGTCCTGCTGTGGAGGATGGGGGCAGTTCCTTGAACCCAGGGGCAGAGACCCAGGGCTGCCCCTTGGTGCCTGGGGCTCCCAGTCCTGCTGTCATCCCTTCTTCTGCTCCACCGCTCACCCTGCCTTGTCCCTGGGGATGTTCCTACTTTTGGGGGGGTGTCCCACCAAGCCCTGCATGTGAGGGGCTAAAACTGGAGTAAAACTGGAACAATTAATCTTGGAAGTGATGAGCAGGACACGGGCTCATGTGCAGGGTGTCAGGGACTGTCTGTGGTGTGATCCTCGGGCACTGGGGAGAGGGCGGAGTTGCAGAGACCAGGCTATGCTGCCTCCAGGCTCTGGCCTTGCCCTGAGGGCTGGCAGTGTGCCCCACACTTGTCCCTGGCACATCCAATCCCAGAGCCCTGCCCTTGGCATGAGTGAACCCATAAAAAGCATCTGCCCTCCGGACCAAGGCTTCTCCTGAGGGCTGAAGGAGGCTGCCTTCAGGCAGCAGGTGTAGGAGGGATGGAGGAAAGGAAGTCTTTGGAGACAAAGGTGAGGGGACCAAGTGGTCAAGGAAGGTCCCCTTTCTTTGTCCCTGCTCAGTGGGACCCTCATTCATGGACACAGCCGCCCTGGGGCCCCAGCTCCTGACTCCTCTCTCCAGGGAACAGGGAGGGCAGGATATTCACGGAGCGGGCAGCATGTTGCAAAGGAAAGGTGGGGCAATGTCCCTGCCAGGAGGGGAGCCCATGGTTTTTCCTTCCATTCACACCCTGCTTTAGGTATCCACATCTGTCCCCAGGATCATGGATACTTCCTCATCTTAAATTTAGACGGCTTCTCTCCTCCAGCCACCCACATAAAAGGACCAACCCAGCTACCCTGCAAGCACCCCACCTCCCCCACACCACTCCAAATCTAAAAGGGGGCAAATAAGAGCAGGGCACAATCCCATCCCCCATCCCTCCCTGCTGAGCTTCCCAACTCCACAGCCCCATGCTTCCAGGGACATGGAGCATCCACTTGGCACAGCCAAGCCTCTAATGGTAATGGTTGTTCATGTTGTTGAGGTGGGAGGCTGCCATAGCGCTGAACGGGGCTGAGGGCTGGAGCCCATGCCCAGGGTAGAGGGATGGGCTGGAGCCAGGCCAGTAGGAGAAGCCAGCCGGTGTCACTCCCGAAGTCATGAGGTTGAGTTTGGAGATGCCTGAGAAGGGCAGCGGTGCCAGGTTGCCCTGAAATTTGTAGAGAGCGTGATCGGGGGTGGCTGGCTGGCACACCTGCGCCAGCCCGTGGAAGTCGAACTTGTAGGCGTAGCGCTTGCCGTGGACCTTGGTCATGATGTTCTTGTCGTAGTAGTAGCGCAGTGCTCGGCTCAGCTTGTCGTAATTCATGTTGGGTTTGCTCTTGCGCTCGCCCCAGCGCCGTGCCACCTCGTCAGGGTCGATCAGCTTGAACTCCCCGTTGGTGCCTTCCCAGGCAATGCAGTTCAGGTTGGCCCGGTCCGAAAGCAGCTCCAGCAAGAACTGCCACAGCTGGATCTGCCCGCTACCTGCAAGGCCGGGCCCCAGAGAGGTTAAAGCTCCCTCCCAGGGCACAAGGTGAGGTACAGGATATGCCCCAAGCCCCCTGACCCACTGTTATGTTGCCCCCTCCTGCACCCAGGTTTCGGCTGCGCCTCATTGCATCTCGCCTGCAATGGTAACAAGGTTATGTCTCCTTTGCAACGTCCCAACCCCATCCTACACCCCAGGTGTGAGGACAAGAAGAAGCCCCTGCACCTTGGGATGGAGGAGGAGTGCTCAGAGGTCAACACAGGTTGCAGTGGGTCTGGATCCAGGGTCTCCCCATCCCTCCCACCCACATTCACACACCACTGAAGATGAATACCTGCTTGTTTGTTTTCATGTGAGGACGTGGCCTTATTCTTTTATTGGCAGCCTCAAGAAGGAGATATCTTGGCAGAACCCAGATCTATCCCAACACAAATACTCCCCACAGCCATGTCTGCTTGAAACTAGGCTGGTGTCACAGCACAGCCCCTGCTCTAGGGACACTGTGCCCTGCACAGACATCTCCATGATCAGCTCAAGTCAGGGTGCGACGCTCATCTGAACTACACCACAGAGAAGCACAGATAGGTACAGGAGAGGGAGAGATGAGGACATAGCATGACCTTCTGAGGCTTTGAATCAGGCTTCAGTGATGGTCCTTATTTCCAGAGGAAAAATGTCCTCCCTGAGCCGTCGCCATTGCATCTGCAGCTTGCACTGAGGAGTATCCTTGCTGGGTGCCTGTGGTGCCCCTGTGCCAGGCTGTGCACACATTGGAGCCTGGCACACCTCCACATGCCCATGGTGTGGCACAAGGGCATGCTCCATTGAGTCTGGCCAGAGGTCATGAGAGGAGAGGGAGTCTGGACCTTTGGGCAAGGAGGAATCCTACTGCTGGGACCTGGCCACCCTGCAGAGCAGCCCTGCACTTACCTAGACACCCCACTCTGCCTCCTCTGAGCAGCATCCCCTGCACATCCCTGCTCCTGATGCCAGCCCTTGCAGCACAGTCTCTTTACAGAGCAGAGGATGCGCCTTTGCAGTTATCCCTGTGCTTTTCTATCATTATTTTGTCTAAAGGTGCTTAGATCCTATACAGAGGTTTAGCACCCATGACCTCTGCAGCAAGCAGTCCTACAGCTCTATTACATTTCCCACAAAGAACCACCTTGTTTTGCTTGTTTTAGACCCACCTATTTTATCTGGTGCTACCCAGATCTTGCTGTAGAAGAAGCAGGGAAAAGCCATTCTCCATCCATCCCTGTTCCACCAAAACCCACTCAGACATCCTGATCCAGGCAGTTGAGCCCAGCTCTTTCCAAGGCATTGTATTTCCTAATTCCCCATCCTGGGACCAAGGTGGAGGATCTCTCCTCCCTAGGGTGCAGCTGCAGCCCTTGCCTCCTCTCCATCCCCACAGCCCCCACCCCGGCCTCCAGCTATCTCCCACCTGCGGGTGTTCCACCCCATGCAAGGAGGTCAGGGAGGTGTTGGAGGGTGCAGCTCGGTGGGATGGTGAGGCTCAATCCTACCTGCTGCAGGGTGCCATGATAATGCACCTGAGAGCTCCCTAAGGAAATATCCAGGAATCCAAAAAGATCCTTCTCACTGCAGCACAGTGCTTGAGTATGGCTGGGCAGAGTCCGCAGTGCAGAGGCAAAAGGGTTCCCCCAGTTCCATCTTTTCTCCCCCTCCCACCACTAAACCAGGGCTCCATTTTTCCTGCTTAGAACACCCCTGGTCCCTGTCTTCCTGCAAGCAGGCAAGCTACACGGCCCAAACGCTACAGTGCTGGCCCCGCGATGCCCAGTGCTGCTGTACTCCAAAGCAGGCTCCAGCCTGCTCCCTGGCCAGCGCTGGCCGATGCCCGTGACCCCTGCGTGGTTTTTTCCAGATGGATGGCTCCGGTTCCCGGGAACCCATCACTTCCCAGCCCTGCCCCAGCACTTCACTGGCAGCTCCCTCACGGATAAGGTCTCAACTCTCCTCTCCACTCGCCGGAACGGATCTCCCGAGCCCGGATTAGCCCGCCCCACTCCCGGGATGGCTGGCAGCTCCCTCCCCGTCGGACGTCCCGGAGCTCCTGGGAGACCGGAGCTAGGACCCTGCACTCTCCCCACTGCGGGGCTCGGGGGCATGAGTACTCCTCTCCCCTCTGATGCCACGGGACGGGAGCTTCCGACGTCGGGGCTC
>NW_008235774.1:1853002-1854242 GCF_000691975.1 Corvus brachyrhynchos | reverse complement strand
AGGGGGTCCCCGGGGGCGGCTGGGCGGGGGAGAATGCGAGTGCCCCGGGAGTCCCCGCTCTGTGCCGGCCGAGGGGAGCAGGGCCTGTCCGGGGGAAGGGGCAGCAGTGCTCTTACCTTTCTGCACGCCGGGGCTGAGAGATCCCCACGCCTGGCTCTTCCCGTCTTTGAACAAAGTTTCCCCGACTGGATCTGGGGGAAAAAGAGGCGCGGGTGGAGTGTAGGGAGGGCTGGAGCCAGGCGGGACCGCGACCCCCCAGCGCCCACCCGCGGGCAGCGTCCCCGCAGCCCCCGGCCGCTCCCCCTTGCCTGCCCCGCCGCTGCGGCGAAGCCAGGAAACGCGTCCAGGAAAAAGGAAATCCGATTTCCGACCCGGCCGGGGAAGCTTTTAAATAGGAATAGAAAATCCCGTGGGCTGGGGTAGGGAGGAGAGAGGGAGTGAGGGAGAGAGCTGTGGGGCAGGAGGAGAGGGAGAGGAGGCGGGTGGGTGGCAGGATGGGTGACAGGAGCGGTGGGTGGAAGGAAGGATGTCTGTCGGCATTTGGGGAGTGGACCGCTGTGGAAAGGAGAGAAAAATGGATAGATGGATAGAAGGAAGGAAGGAAGGAAGGAAGGAAGGAAATGGGTGAATGGATGGAAAGACAGAAGAGACGATGGCGAGTGGCTAAATGGAGGAAAGAAAGTGCAAGAGATGGGCGGATGGAAGGAAGGGCAGGTAATGGGTAAGGTGATGGGAAAACAGGCTGATGGAAGGGACACTGGGTAGATGGAGATGTTGGCTGATAGCAGGGATGGAAAGGGGGATGCAGGGACAAATGGGTGGGGTGAAGAATGGATGGATGGAATCACAGGGGAAGGGTGGGTGCGTGGGTGGAAAGATAGGTTGGAAGAAAAGAAGGGTGGATGAAGAGATGGAAGGACAGGGTGACAGTGGGAGGATGAAGAATGGCAAGGTGAGTATGTAGGTGTGGAAGGCTGTGAGGACAGCTGGAAGGAAGAAGGAAGGGATAGTTGTGGTGCTGGGAGGCAGGAAGAGAGAATGGACAGAGGGAGAGGAGGTAACAGGGTGGACGCTGGAAGAAGATGGGGCAGAGGAGAGCCCCAGGGCCTCAGCGGGACAGGGCGGGCAGGGGCTGGGTGCTGTGCGGTGCGCGGCGCTGCGGTGGGGCAGCGGCCGAGGGATCCGCCCGTACCTGGCAGGTACATGTTGAGCAGCAGTGGCACCGCTCCGGTGCCGTGTC
>NW_008235774.1:1838371-1852576 GCF_000691975.1 Corvus brachyrhynchos | reverse complement strand
CAGCGGCATTGTCCCCCTGGCCTCTGTCTCTCCCAGCCACAGTGCTGCTGGCCATCGGGGTCCGTGCCTGCCCCTTCCCCAACTCCAGCGTCGGCAGCACAGTCCTGGGGTCTCCTTGGAATTCCCAGAGCCCTGGGATGGGCCAGCTGAGTCCCCACCGGGTCCCTCCACCTCCAGGACACTGGTCATGGGGTTTCTTTGCAGTGCTCAGGTTCAGGGGGGGTAAGTGCATCTCCAGCAGCTGGTGGCACCAGGTCATACCACAGCTCTGCCACCTCCCTGGCTCCTCTGTGGCCTTCTGAATAGTCCCTCCCTCAGGGACAGTTAAGCCTGTGATCATCCCACAGCACCCCGCCCTGTCCCAACCTGTTGCACATCTTTATTAGGATCTGTAGAAGCTGGGTAACCCCCAACACCCACACAAAGCACGATGGCCCCATCTTCATCTGCTCATCCTGGGCAGCCCTGGGTACATTCTGAAGACAGGAGGGTATTTCGTGGAGAAACTTACAACGGAGAAAGGGGATACCAGCTCCAAAAAGACACATCTGGCCAGGATTTTCCCTGTCACCCGTGGCTCCAGCTGCTATATGCACTTGTGAGGTGCTGTCAGAGTCTCTGTCCCTGGGGTCAAGAGTGGGCCCTCCACAGGATCCCACAGCTTGAGGCAGCCAGGCAGTGTGCCAACAGCTGTCACCAGTTCTACTCTATGAGTCCCACACCGTACAGCCAAGCTCACAACTTCTCCTGTGGTGTTTCATTGATGTCTGGCAGAAGGATGAGCTCTTATGCTGGATTTAGCTGCCTTTCTGGAAAGTGATCATTGCAAGATATGAACCTAACGGAAACCGGGATACGGCCATGCCAGACTCACTGTTATTATTTATACTGCAGCCAAAATGTGCCCTGCATAAGAAGCTGCAGCCCCAGGAGAGCGATGCTCAGTCAGGGTGGCACAGCCCAAAAGGACTGGTGTCTCCTCTTTGCAGGGGGTGTCCAAAGTGTTTAGAAAACCGAGGGTCCCTCGGTTACTGAGCTCCACCTCTGCTCCACGTGCTCCACCTCTGGTGCCCATCTCCATCACAGACTAAGAGCAGATGTTGGCAAGGGGAGACATGAGCAGAGCCCATGGTATTCCTCCAGCAATTCCCCACCAATCCACCAATGTAACAGCTCTTAAAAAGTTTCTTTTCCGCCAACTTGTCTCCTGAGCTCCCGTGAACCCCTCAGTGGGGTGCCCAGCTCTGTACAGCCCAGCAGCCCTGGCTGCTCCCTGCATCCCTGTCCTCCCCAGCCCCTCAAGGGCAGCACTCCCAGCAGTGGCTCCGCAGCCTCCCGGACTTGCTTTCGCTGCCTGAGTCACTGAAACAAACCGCAGGCAACGGAAAACAAGCCCCGGAGACGGCGGGGTGAGGTGAGGAGCATGCCAGACCCACCAACCCCTTCTCTCCTGGCAGCCGGAGTGACCATGACACTCCCCCTGCAAACCTGCATGGTGGAGGGCATGGAGGGGGGGGTCTGGGCTGAGGGACACTGCATCAGCCCAGAGTGGGGAGGGGGCAGGGGTGCAGTAGGGATCCGGCTGAGAAATAGGGTTAGGGCTGCAGGAGCTGGAGATGGGGGTGCTTTGGAGGGTACTGGGGATGGAGACGCCCGGGTCCCTGGGAAAGCCAGTGGGTGGGGGGCTTAAAGTGGGGTGTGAGGGGACCGAGGTCTTTGAGTGACCTGGGGTCAGTGGTGTGCAGAAAGGCAGGGAGTGCCAGATCCTAAGAGCTGGGGAGCCCTGTGTCCATGGGGACCTGAGCGATGTGACCCCTGGTTCGTGGGGGAGGTGGGACATGGGGGAGCTGGGACAGACCCAGAGGATGGGGAAGGCAGGGTAGATGAGAAATCCAGGAAACAGGGACCCATGTCCATGAGGGACCAAGGGGCTGGGCTTTGGGTCTGCAGGGGATCTAGGAGATGAGGTTTCAGGTCTGTGGGGCTTCTGGGGACAGAGCCCGGACACATGAACACCCAGCTGGAAGCAGCTGCAGGTCTCTCTGGCTGCAAGAGGCAGTCTGTCCCCCACCCCCCACTCCAGTGCTCTCCCCCCAGCCCAGGTGAAGCAATAAGGACCCGAGACTTTGCAATGACCCCCACAGCCCACCCCTACCTCCCCCATCGCAGCCCTACGTGCAGGTGCCCGGGAAAGCTTCACCTGGAGCCGGCGTTGTGGAGCGGAGCCGAGCTGACGTGGCCCTGGGCTGGCTGCACCTGGCCAGGTGTGCCGGAATGTGTTTGTGCAGGGGGAGAGGCCGTGGGGCCGTGGTGGGGTGGGGCCAGTGGGGACACGGAGGGGACAGGGGACGGCTGGGGGGCACCCTGCAGCTGGGATGCTGTGTGGGATGGGGATACACAGGTGCTGGGTTTTCTGCACGGCAGCACTGGGGCTGGAGGGGAGAGGAGCCATGTAGGGATCACTTGTGTGCACGGTCGTGTGCAGCTCACACACACACACACTCACACTCATGCACATGCTGACACACACACCAGGGCTAAGGTCTCTGCACGCTGTTGGGTGAGGGGTGTGCCCAGACTGACCCCCAACCAGTCTCACAGCACCCTTCTGGGACACTCCCTGCCTCAGGGCCAGGCATGCTTTTAGCAAGGGTGGGCATTGGGGAACCCAGGCATCTGAGACAGTCAGAATTGTTCCACCATGCATCCATGTACTGGGTGTGGGGAGCACCTCGGGATGGAAAGCCTGTGCCCCAGGAGGGCTTTGGAGTGCCAGAGCAGGATAGAAGAAGAGGAGGAAGAGGAAGGGATGTCCTGGGTGCAGGGAGCACCTCGGGATGGGTAGCCTGCACCCCAGGAGGGTTTAGGGTGCTGGAGCCAGATGGAAGAGGAGGAGGAGGAGGCTGGGAAAGGGTGCCGGAGGAGGAGGAGGCTGGGTGGGGCTCCCCGTGTCCCGGAGCCGGATACTGGCACGGATATGCTGGCGTGGCAAGGCTGGGGGAGGGCACACACACCTGAGAGCACCAAGCCAAGCCCCCTCCCACCTGTGGAACACTGCCCTGAGAGCTTCTTCCCCTGACCCCTGCACAACCCACCTCCCCACCCCCAGCCCCTCTGTGCCAGTGCTCCCAAACCTGACACAACTGTGGCTGCCCCATTTGTGTCAGTGTCCCGTCCTGCCCCACATGACCCCTATGTTCTTCCTCCTTCCCAGGCCCACAGCAGGCACGGACCCCCTTCTCTCTTCCAGAGGGGTGCAGAGGAGGAGGACCTTGAGCTCACAGACTTTGTAGCAATCAATTTCCCCAGCACTGATCCTGGGAGGAAAACCCAGGGCACAGCCCCGCTGGATGCCCCTTCCCAGGGCACAACCCTCTTGGATGCCCCCTCCCACCTCCAGCCCTTTCTTTGTCCAGTAAGTTCCCATTTTCCCAGCCAGACCATCACAGCAGTGGAACTGTTCTGCAGCCCCTCTGTTCTTTGTGCATGGACAAGAGGTGGGGTGCAGAGAGCTCAGCCCAGGGTAGAGCTGGCCACGGGCCCAAAACTGCCTGGGGAAGGAGAAACCTCACCTTCCACCCCACAGAAGGTCCTCCCAGCATGGCAGCCCCCTGAGGAGCAGAGCAGAGGCAGGAGCACTCTTTTTTTGACAAATGCCTTTATTTGCTACCGGATAGAGGTCTATTGCACAGCAGCCTGGAGGCTGCAGGGCACACAGCCCTGCCCCTGTTCAGTGCTGGACGCGGCGGATGGATTGGATCTGGTTGGTGTGGGCCTGGCTGCTGTATTCATTGTACTTCTTGAACTCGCCGTTCTGTCTGTCCCGCTCCAGCACGTACTGGTAGCCCCTGTATCCTGGGTACTGGTATGCCACCCACCTGCAGGCAGACCCTTGGCTCAGAGCCCCAAACCAAATCCTCCCATCCCATCCCATCCCATCCCATCCCATCCCATCCCATCCCATCCCATCCCACCCCTCTGCTTGCCCTGGGAGGAGAGGGACAAAAAATACCCAATGGCTTGGATTTTCAAGGAAAAGGTAGCAGGAAGGCATCCCTTTCTTGAGGGGGTCCCCCTTCCGCATCCTGGGGTTATACAGGAGGGAGGTGCTTGCTGAACCTCTGTTCTTGGCACCCCCCGGTCCCTGCCCCACTGGCTGCACTCACGCTCCGGCGTTCACTTTGATGGATGCCACCTCCTTGTTGCCCCAGCCCATGGCCTGCAGCGAGGGATAGTCGTCACTCAGCTCAAACTTGTGACCCTGGAAGTTCTCAGCCTCGTAGAGGATGGCTTTGCTGTCATTGTGGTTCTGTGAAGGGAGAGAGTTGGAATGGGTTGGCTTGCCCAGGGATAGGGGATGTGGCATCAGTGTGACACAAAACAAGGCACTGTGAGAGGCCTGGGATCCTAACCGGCTTTGGTGCAATGCATGGGGATGTCCTACAGCCTGGCACCCCTTCACTGGGACACCTCTGGACTGCCCAGAGGATGCTGCTCCCATGTTCCTGCAGTCCCAATGCACAGCTGTCAGTGAGAGTTACAGTGGCTACAACCTCCGGACCCACACAGACTGCTGCCCTCAGCATCGTCATGCTCCCCAAGGTTGCAGGAGGGTTCAGGGCAAGGCAGGATGCTGAGAGAGATCCCCTCAGCTCTGTGGGGCCTTTCTGGGTGCTGGACATGGAGGGGTTAATGGCTGGGACACTGAGTGATGCAGCACTGTCCCCCGTGCCCAGCCCCCACATGCATCTATCTGCACTGAGGAGCAGTCCTGCCAGTAAGGAGTGATCTTATCACATCCCCTTTATTAAAGCCTGAACATATCTGCCTGGTGATTATTAAAAGTTGGGGGGGGACCCCCCGCTCGGAGGCGCAGACGTGCCGCTGCTGCGAGCACCAGTGTCTCTGCAGATGGAGCGATAGAGCTGCGTCTGCCCGGGCACGGCTCAGGTACCCTGGACGGGAGGGGGACAGACCCTGTACCCTGAGCATCCCTGCGGTCCTGCCAGCTCCTCTCTGTTCACCCCATCCCCGGTAACCGGGGCTGGGAGACAAGGCCTTGGGACCCCAATCTGGGAGGTGGCTCTCCAAAGCACAAAGCAGAAGGAGCTGGAATTGTGGTTCAGGCTAAATTTTAGACCTAAAAAGCATCCCAGGATCTTTTCAGGGAGGTGGGAGCTCGTGGGTGCAGCTACTCCTCCACTTCACAGGTACCTCTGTGTATACCTCACCCCTCCATCCCATGCCCCATGTAAGTCATCCTCCAGTCTGTCCCTCTCCACCTCCCTGCTGGGCTGCCTGGAGGAGGCTCTGCCTGCCCTGAGCCCCCCCTCTGCGGTGTCCCAGTAACTCACTGCGCATTTGACAGGCCGGAAGGAGAGGAGGTGCTCGGTCCGGTAGCCACTGTTCCCGCTCCAGGCCTCCCACCGGGGATAGTCACCCTTCTCCAGGATAAACTGCTGTCCCTGGTACTCAGGGTACTCGAAGCCTACCCAGCTGGAGGGGAGAGGAGGAAAACCCTCAGGGATGTGTGACACAGTCCCCAGGATTAGCCAGGGGTCGGCTTCTCCTTTCTGGGCAGGGGACAGAGACATCCTGGCAGGTTATGGGTCTGTCACAGACGATGGGGTCCTTGCTAGCAGCAAATGTCCCTTTTGAAAGTGGGGCCCCTCTCCCCAGAGCCACACCATTGCCTCCAACCTGCACCTTGGCTCGGCAGGGTCTCCCTGAACAGCAGATGGGGAAACTGGGGCACCACACAAGGAGCGCAAGCAGGAAGATTGCATGATGAGGCTGTGTCATAGCTGAGGAAGGACTTGGGTGTTCTGGCTCCCTAGCAGCTCCCAACGGTCCCCTGGGAGCAGTGGGTTTGCTGGAGCGGGGTGTGCCAAGGGGCCACGGGGCTGGCGGGGCACTTACGGGCCAGACTCCACCTTGATGGAGCGGATCTTGCGGAAGCCGCGCTCCATGATGCTGGGGCACTCCATGAGGAATTCGCAGCGCTTGCCCTGGAAGTTCTCCTCCTCCCACACCGTGATCTTGTACTGCCCCAGGGTGTCCATGGCTTCACTGCTGGTCATACGGGTCACTCGGCTGCTGGCAGAGCCCCACATATCACCCCAGGGCAGGCGCCCACCGTCAGCCCCCAGCCACCCCGCTGCCTGCCGCTGAGCCTGGGATGCCAGTGGTGCTGCCCTCACACATCCCATGCCACTGGCCCTTTGCCCTCCCAGGCTGGCATGGGGGCATTTCCCATTCCCTTTCCTTCGGTGCTGGGAGATCTCTGTCCAGTGAACCCCAAGTTGCAGGGGGAATTTGCAATGCCCCATCTCTCCTTGTGATGTACCCAGAACTGCCTCAGTTTTTCTTCTCCCAAGCTCCCTGCGATGGTTCCAGGAGTTGTCTGGGTGCAGCGGCACTGTACCCACTGCTGGGAGGCGGCGGTGACCCCAGCTCAGACACAGGTGCAAGTGTAGCCCTGGGGTAGAGCAGCCTGGCTCTTCCATCCCTCCTGCCAGGTCCCTCCTGCCCGCGCAGGGCACCCCCGTTGTGCCACACAGCACCCACCACTTGCCCTTCCCCAGGGTGAGCGTCGGGTGGGGGCTTGGTGTGGGGTGAAGGGAGCGTGGCAGCGCCTGTGCAGTGCGGTCTTGGGGGCTCACAGCCTGGTACTTACTTGGTCGGCAGGGCAGGGCACAGAGGCGAAGGTGGCGGTGCCGGCGCCGGCTTTTCCCCTCGCCCTTTATAGGCGGGCGCTGAAGTGCCGATGGTGCAGGCGGTCAGGGCGCTGTGTCAGCAGGCAGGGGATGCGGGGGGGACGGGCTGCTCGCCCACCCCAGACTCCGGCTGTCCATTCCACTTAGGCAGTGTGGCGAGAGCGGCCCCCCCGCGCCCAGCGCGGCTGACAATGAAAGTGCTGGGCTGTGTTTGCGCAGCGGCTCAGGGCACAATGGGCAAAGGGCCTGACGCGCCGCTTTCCTTTCTGCCCACGGACAATGTCCCCGCTTGGCCCAGGGATTAGGGACCCAGCCTTTCCCAGGGCACCCGCAGCCTTTGCCAGGGTTGAGGCTGGTGGGAAGGAGGTGCCAGGGTGAAGTGGGGATTTACCATCTGGGAGCTGAGGGGTACTGATGTCCTCATGCTGGAACACAGGGCTTATCTGGGGCTGCTTCTGCCCCTCCACGTGGGACTCTGCCACCATGGGTCCCTTCTCCAGACAGGCCCTGCAGGGGTTCCTGCGTTGGCTGCAGACTGGGTGCTAATGGTCACCAGTTACATGCTTGTAATGTCCTGGGCATGTCCCCTGGCTTGACAAAGAGCTCCCTGTGCTCCCACTCACTTCCCATTTGGGCAAGGGACACCATGCACAGTGGGAGGGGACCAGCTTTGGGACAGAGCTGTGTCCTTCACCTGGACAGCAGGACCAGCCCTGCCTGGAACTGCACCATGCCACGCAGATATCCCCACTGTCTCCCACCAGGAGATGGGATGGATGAGGCCAACACAGGCTGGAAAGGAGGAAGAGTGCCCTGTCGAGCTGTGAAATCCTGGGTGTCTAGGCAGCAGTGTTTCTTGCAGCATCCCTGTGTAGTCTGTGGTGAGGCCAGGCACTCCCCACCTTCAGCTGGGCAGGTGCCATGCTGGCCGCTGGGCAAGGGCTGGGCCATAGCACCTCAAACCTTCCCAGGAAAACTCCAGCCCTCCTGGGGGTCCTGGGCATGGGGTCAACATCACAAGTGGCCCCGACATGGTTGGTTATGGAGAGTGCAGTGTGGGCAGCTGGGAGTGGTGTTAGCCTGGCATCAGCAAGAATCGGGGACAGAGGGGTGACAGCAAGGACGGGCTGGGGGCAGGACTCGAGAGACCTCTTCGTGTCCTCCCCACTGCTCGACGGCTCCGAGGCTCGGTGCGAGTCCGCGCCGATGCCTGCGGGTCCCACCAGAGGGTGCAGCCTGGCAGCGGTTGGAGCAGGCTCCAGCTCAGGGACATTAGTGGCCCTTGGCCGGGGACAGGCGCTGGGGAGGCGACCCTCAGCTTGCGTTGCCTGGAGTGCTCCTAGCAGGGAGGGGGAAGACCCTCTTGGAGCTGTCTGGGGAAGCAGAAGGTGGAAGGAAGGATAGGGATGCTCCCTGGAGAAGGAAGAGCACCTTGGTGCAGCCTGGTGGCCTGGGGACATCTCTCAAAACGCTGGGAGACAGGCCTGGGCAGCGTTTAGGGAAGCCATCACCTTGGCGAAGGTGAGGCAAGATGCAGAGCCAGTGCACCGCAGGGTCCCCCCACGGGGCTGCCACCCCTTGCCTGGGCTGTGTGAACAGAGGTGTGGGGCACTGGTTAGTTTGGGGTGCTTGAGGCATGAGGGCAGCTGGGGACTCTGAGGTGCAGGGCACTGTGGGGTGTATTACAGAACCCCAGTGCGTGAGGCACCACAGAATGTGTAGGATGCTGCAAGCTGTTATGGGATGTGCATGTAGAGTGTGTGGGGCACTGTATGGTGTGCTACAGGATCTGCGGGGCACTGGTGGTGTGCCATGAGGAGCATGCAAACAGTTCAGTCATCCCCATACAACATTTTGGACAAAAGCACTGGAAGGCGAATGGTGCAGGGGAGAAACCCAGATGCAGACTGTGCCCCTCCCTTGATTCTCAGCACATTGTACTCACTGGGATGTGCCTCACCTCTTGCTCGGTGCATTCAGGGCAGCCACATGGGAGCCACAGCCACATCAGGGCACAGTGAATCAGTGGGGTCACTCACGAGGAGCCCTCTCCTACTGCATCCCAGAAAGCTGATGCAGCCCGTCCTCTCTGGGCCATCTCCAGGCAGTCTCTGTCACCAGCCAGCATTCCCATGGCTAGGTCACCTGCCAGCCCCCAGCCACACCTGCCCAGCTGGGAACAGGGACAGAGCGAGGCTGGTGCGGGGGCAGGCAGTGACTCTGCTCAAGGGCAGCTGCTAATACTTGCTGTGGGAGCTGGTTAGCACTCACCCAGGGCCTCCTGCATAGGCTAATTTAATAAGGGCCCCTCATTGCTCCCAGCTCAGCTTGTTCCCTGCACTAGCAAAACAGATCATGTTTCTCTGTGCCACTGGGCACAGCGCGGCAGCCGGCAGCCCGGGGGCATGGTGGGAGCACAAGGTCACCCAAGTGCTCCATGCCAAGCCCAGACCATGCCAACCATGGGTTGTACCCATGTTGCAGACCATGTACCCCTTTTGCAGGCACTGGTCTCAGGACAGTGCACAGCTGGGGCAGCTGAGCAGGGAGAGGTGAGGCAGGTGCTGCCCAGGAGCCCTGGTGCTGATGCCATGTCTGTGGCAATACCCAGTTGTAGCCACTGACGTTATGAATATCTGAGCTAGCTGACCAGGGCAGCACAGCTGTGTGCAGGCCATCTGGCTGACACCACGGGTTGAGCCCCGCTCACACCCTGCAAGGACCTCTAGCTGCTCTCTCCTTCTCCCCAGCCCTGCTGGGGGCTGGACTGCCACTCCAGGGGGCTGGAGGTCTGGGGGCTGGGCCGAACAGGAGCAGATGGAGCTGGTGCCGGCCCCTGTTTGTCTTTCTCCCAGTTGCCTGGTGCTCTGTTTGTTCTAGGGATGGCTTCCTGCTGCCAGGGCCAAAACAGGTGGCTTTTATTTGCAGGGTCTGGCTGATTAGATCAGGGGTGGTGTGTCATTGCCCCCACACAGCCCCACTGCTCCCTTTTTCCTCCCCTTTCTCCCCCAGCCTCATTTCCCTGGGAAATCATCCTCCTTGACAAGGATGCAAACACCCTCCTTCTCTCCCCAGTCATCTTTGCTTCGGGGCTGCTCTGAACATGGCAACACCAGGATTGGTTAATCCCATCCAAAACCCCTACTTCACCTGCTGGATCCCTGGATCCCAGAGCCAAGAGGGTTGCTGGTATCCCCAGTGCCACTTGTCCCCTCCAGAAGCTTTGCTGGCCACACGCGACATATGTGTGCAGGCACACAGCTGCCACAGAAGTCATGCCACACAGGCACTGCCTTGCCCAGGGAGCCCTGGCACACGCCAGCCGCCCCACACACACGTGCCCTGTGCACCCAGCCATCCCATCCCTGCAGCCGGAAGCTCCTGGGTCGCAAAGAGCCTGGCAGATGTTGCTGGGATTAACTCCCACGCAGGTGCACACGCACACCGTGGGCTGCCAGCTGTTCCATGCCGGGAGAGGTTCCAGGCACTCGGGTTTCCCCCAGGCTGGGCTTGGTGCACACCAGCTGCAGCTCCTGCTGCCCCCAGGGCAGGATGGGTCCAGGGGCTGAGTGGGAGAGGAACCCACTGGGGACCAAGATGTTGACTGGTCTCGGGGTACTGTCACCAACAGCTAGGGAAGGGCAGGGGTGCAGTGAGGGCATAGCAAGTGGGACACAATGCAAGGGGTACCCACACGTTCTCACTCACAGCTGGTCTTGTAAACAGCTGGCTGAGATGGTGCTCCATGCAGCAGCCCTCACCCCAGTCAGCTCTCCACAAGCACCCGTGGCCCTCAGCCAGTCACCAGTACCCCCACTGGAACCTGCTCTCCAGACCTGCCCACCTGCTGCCCCCACTGGCACCCTGGCCACCCCAGGTATGCTGCTCACCCCCTCCTTGTGGGACTATGGGTGCCCACTGTGCCCTGTGGCACCCACAGCTCTGGAGCTGCACCTGCAACAACCCACCAGGACAAGGATACTCCCAGGGACACTGGCTCACCCTGTGCCACCCATTCACAACCTGGCTCTGGCTGCCCCCGGCATGGCGGTGTGCTCAGTCCCCAACTCTGCCAGCCTTGCAGAGTCCCCACGAACTGCCAGGGGAGCTGTGGCCTCACCTGCCTGCTCCCCACTGTTCCCATGGGGACTAATCCCACCTGAAGGTCAGGGAGGCTCCGCCAGCTGCTTACCTCCTGCCTGTGGATTACAGCCTGGGTGTGAGCAGGTGACAACTGCTGCCTCTCCGGGTTGGGCCAGCCCTGGCAGGGAACTGACAGCAGCACAAAACCAAGCCAGGCTGCTCCAAAAGGGAATCCAGGGTGGCATGTCCCATTCAGCCTGAGGTGTCCCCTCTGTCACACCCTACCCAGATGGGGATGCCAGGCACTGGGGCAGAGGAGCCAGTATCTGGTCCTACAGTCCTATGGTCCAGATCCTGACCTGAAAGGGAGCCCACTGATGCCAGCCACTGTGAACTCCTGCTTGTTACCAGAGGTGACCTTAGCCTGGCACCTCCAGGTGCCACCACCCATAGCTTCAGTGTCCTGGAGAAACCTGCTGGTCCTCACAGAGTGCCCAGTGCAGACCAGTCCCAGGGAGCAGTGATGGGGACAGGGGAGCGCGTCCCACCCCACACCCAGTGTGGCCTGGATGCAGCTGCCGATGCATCTCCTTCAGTACACTGTATCATATTTGGAGGGGTACCACGGGGTGAGCACAGCTTCCCAGATCCCAGCTTTACCTACAGTGCCTCAGGTGTTGTCATGGAGGTGCAGAGTACACAATTAAGGCTGGCAGCCCCTGGCAGCCTCAGAGCCAGGAGATACCAGCTCAGCTGGCACCTGGCCACGGTCCCACTGCACCCCAGTGCTCCTCCACTCCCCTGTTGGCCACATCTGTAGTGGTAGGCACTCCAAGCCTGGGTGATGCTCGTGCAGGAGGGAGATGAAAAGGCTGGCAGTGGCGAGTCCCCTCCTCCAGCAGCTCTGAGGATCAGCACAGGCGGGGGCTGAGCCAGCACTGCTGCAGGAACAGAACATCCTGCCTCAGGGCTCCCGAAGCCGGCGACAGCTGGGCCAGAAGCAGCAGCCCTGGCAACCTGCTCAGTGTCCATCCCCTGGGCAGGCTGCCCACGCACTTCCCAGAGCCACTGGCTGGGAAGAGAGGAGCCCCATTGCTCACCCCTTCCCTGGAGGCCCCATGGGAGGATGGAGATTATATGCTCCAAAATGCAGGACTAGTGTAAGTTCTGGGTTTTCCCCCCAGCCTCTTGAGTTCATCAGCAGGACTCTCCCTTATTCCTTTCATTCATGGGGGTGCAAAGCCCTTTTTTTGGGGGCAACTGTAAAATATGTCCCCTCACCCCAGTGGTCTGTATGTGCAGGGGAGAGGATGCCAGGCTGTACCTATGCTGTCCCTGATACTCCCCATGGCCAGGAGTGGATTGGAATGTGGAGAACTGCCTGTAGTTTCACCACAGCAGAACGCAGATCCATGCCTGGGACCCACCTCTCCCCTCCACCCTGTCTGACAAAGGGTGATAAACTCATCCCAGAGCCCAGGAAGACTGAGGACTGCCTCTCCTTGTTATCTTCAGCTGGGGGGTGATGTGTGGGATGACCCCATTGCTTGGTGACTGCATCTGAAGCTACAGCCTGGCAAGGGGAGTGTAGGACCGCAGCACAGAGCAAGGACAATCCCTTTGCTCCCTGTCCCAAGTCTGGCCATGGCCAGGAGCAGGCTGGAGCAGCGCCCTGATCTCCAACATTAGCCTGTCCCCAGGGACACAAGCAGCCTGTGTCCTTGTACAAACTCTCTGGGTACCCACAGTGGTGCTGGGACAGACTGACTTTCAGGGGCAGGGAGCTTCTGCTCTGCCTGGGCACCTCCTCCAGGCACAGCAGAGATGTGCCAAACAGGCTGGGTGGAGTAAGTCGAGGTCTAGGGGTGCTCACACTACCCTGGTTCTCAGCCCTTGGGATGCCCACACAGCCCTGTGGGCTGGTCCCCTCAGGGCACTGGGGTGCCGAGGACGACCAGCTGCCTCTGCCACATCCTGAAGTGAAGCAGTGCCTGCCCCAGGATGGCACACCCCATCCGGGCTGGGCAGGACATGAGCACCCTACAGGCTGCCAGCAACAGTGCACACCTCTGCTCACACCCACACCTTCACCCGGTGCACTCACACCAGGAAACAGAGCAGCGAGCGCAGCAGGGGCACGGCCAGCACCACCCGTTCAGCTCAGCAGCAGAACACGCACACGTGCACACAGGACAGGAATGCACCAGCTCTGCCCTGCCTGCCAGGGAGGGCACACACATTAAAACATGGCATGCACATACACACCTGTGTGCAACTATGCCTATGTGCAAGTGCAAACCTGGGCACTTGCGTCTTCCCAGTGCTCCTCCTGCACCCTGCCCTCTCCATGCAAATCCTCCTGGTGTGGAACTGTGCCACGAAAATCCCCAGCCCAGGTCCCAAGGTCCCCAAAGCCGTGCCACTGGCCATGAAGAGCCTGGGGTTTGGGGAACAGCACCACCCAGCACAGACAGCAATACCCCACTGTGCCTCATCCCGTGCCAGCCTGGTGCAGCCCTTGGTACCAGCACTGGCTCTGACATGTAGAAGTGGGTGTTTAACACCTCTGGCTCTTCCTAGCATGAGGAGAAGCTCACCCTTGGGTGCTAACCCTGCCAGAGAGCCATTCCCTGGCTAACACAGCCCTCAGGGCAATGTGGCTTCCCGGGGCCATCCCATCTTTAAACGGGGTCACACTGTTCCAGTGCCACTGGGCTGGCAGAGCTGGACCAGGGAGAGCAGGATGGGAAGATGGCAGGGGGGCAATTAAACCAGGGCATAAGACAGCCAGAGGTGCTGGAGCAGCTAAGCGAAAGCGGAGGCGGCACGGCAGCATCTCCACAGCCTTGCTCTGCCAGATACCATCTCCGCCAGGCTCTGCCCCCACAGGGACACACGTGCAGCGACTGGAGCACATGGACAGCAGGGTCTGGCTTTGCTCAGAGTTATTAATCGTGTTCTATTTGATCCCAGCCTGAGTGGGGCAGCTGCAGAGGGTTGTGCATATCGGGGGATGTGTTGTGCTTTCTCAGCTTTTCAACTTTGCCAGGGTTGGTAGCAGGAGACACAGAGCCTGGACACACAGCCCCAGGGGGCCCATGACCACAATGATGGCCAATCACCGCACCATCTGGGGGCTGTTCCCAGGCTAGGATGCACACTTAGCTCTGGAGGGATGCAGGGAGCACAGCAACCCTGGAGATGTTCTTTGGTTTTGGTCCCTTCCTACACCACCTGTTGGAAACTTCCCAAAACATCTGCCCAAACAGGAAGCCTAGAAGGTGCCTCATCTCTGCCCCTTGCAGGGGCACCCCAAGGAGGGAACAGGACTCTCCTGCTCCAGGACTGGGGCTGCTGAGCTTTGTCCTGTGCATAGCTGCATGAGGGTGAGGGAAAGCAGCAGGAA
>NW_008235774.1:1802080-1838356 GCF_000691975.1 Corvus brachyrhynchos | reverse complement strand
AGGAATCTTCCTGTCTCTAAGCACACTCCTGAGCTCCTTCACCTCCAACCTCTCCTCCATCCACACTGGGTGGATGGGCTGAGCCTTTTTTGGTGTTTGCAGAGAGGCTGCAGATGGACTCAGGCTCTACCTGTGAACTCAGAGCATCCGTGAGCATGGTGGGACTAGAACTGGATCCTGTGTTACAGAAGTGCCTGTGCCAGAGGGCAGGGCAGAAGCAGCTCAGAGCTGGCAGAGAAATCGCAGGCAGAGGCAGGCATAGACACTGACACTAGAGAGGTGAGGGATCTTTCCACTCCCAAACAATATCCTGAGATGGGAGGAAAGCAGGTTCACTGCTGTCCCATCTCCTGGCTCTCTGTGACTCCCTGCAGCTTCCATGGTGCTAGGAGCAGCCCCAGGCTCTGAATGTCTGCTCTGGCTGCTGGAGGGGGAGGGATGGGACAGGACATGGAATGGGACAGGTGTCCAGGTCAAGCACTTGTGCTTTGAGAGCAGGGCAGGCAGTGAGCAGGGCTGTCCTGGAAGAGACCCACCAGCTTGCCAGCACCACCCCCCACACCCTTCCACAGCAAGCATAGGCAGAGAGATTGCCACCAGCAGGAGCTGGCACCTTTCCGGCAGGCTTAGGGTGCACAACAGGAAACACCTGCCCTGGACAGTCAGGCAGTCTCTGGAAGGGCTGGGAAGTGCAGGTCCTGGGAGTGAATCAAGGCAGAGGTGTGCGAGATGTGGCACCCCTCATCCTCTGCCCTGCTCCCTGCTGCCTGCTCCTGCCCTCCCTCCCCGCTGCCTGCGCTGTCAGCAGTTCAAGCTCCCTTGGCACCAGCAGACCATTGAGACCTACCTGGGTGCTTGGCAGAGCCCTGCCAAACTCCACCCTGGGCCAGCACCGTGCCAGGGCTCTCTGTGCCTGCCACGGCTCTGCAGTGCTGCCAGGGCCAGGCTGCCCTTCCCCAGCAGGCTGCTACAAGCAGCAATCAGCCACACAGGCAGGACGCGTGTGCCTAGTGTGTTACATGTGCCTGCCATGCCATGGGCACAGGGACATGGGTCCTGCATGTCACAACCTGCAAAGCTGAGTGCCAGAAATGCCATGTGTACCACTGCCACGCGGGTCCCATGTCCCACAGTGCCATGGGCAGGTCCCATGGGGTTCACGCATGCTGTGTGTGGATTGCTTCATCTGTGTGCACTGGCTGGTCCCTGCTGCGTGTGTTTGGGTGAGATTGCATGTTGTGCGCGTCCCTCGAGCGCTTTGCTCCGCACACAGACCAGAGGTTCGTCCTGGCACGCGGGAGTTGCAAGCAGGCGTGTGCTCCCTCCGTGGTGGTGCCGGCTGTGAGCGCCAGCCATGCGCTTGCAGATGGGCTGGACCTGCCTAACGCGAGCCGAACGAACAAAACGTTCAGGTCAGGTATTGCACGTGGGGCTCGACGCCAGGCAAGTGCAGAGATGCTCCGACTTTGGATAGTGTGGGCTGGAGGGGTGCTCTGCCGTGGGCTGTCAGCAGCCCCTTCTGCACCCTTCCTCCCGAGCTGGGTCCTTCCAGGCTGGGAGATGGTGTCCTTGCTGCTCCAAACCAGCTCCTCTGGGGGTAAAGTCCGGAAAGTGGAAGCTTGACACCTGCTGCCTGGGAAAGCCAAACAGAGCAGGGGCGGGTTAAACTGGCATGGCAGGGTGGAGAACGGGGATGAAAGGAAGGAAGGAAGGAAGAAAGGAAGAGAGTAAATGGAGGAGGGGAGGGAAACAGAAAGTTTGGAAAATACAGGTGAGAAAGAAGAGTTAAGGAAAGGGGACAGGCTGGACGGTGTCCCCTGAGCCCATCCCCTTCCTTCCCAGGAGTTCAGAGGTGCGACCAGACTCCCAGTACTTGTCCCAGAGAAGCCCCCAGGATGTTCTCCATGCCCAGTACACTGCTCCCAGCCAGGCAGGCAGGACCCTGGCCAAGGTGTGCTGGGCTCTAGCAGCTCACCTGGCTCCGGTGACACGCTGGCAGCTGTCAGGTGAGTGGCTTCGCCTTCCCCCGCTGGCTCACAAGCAGAAAATGAGGGTGACGCTGGCTGGATGGGGCTTTTATAGTCCTGATAAAAATAGCGCTGGCTGGCCGGTGATCGGGGGGCCGGAGAGATGTGACTGAGCAGAGACAGGCGAGAGGGCTGGGCTGGCGGCAGCGAGCCTTCTCCCCAGCACACCTGTCACAGCTCTGTGTTTGCTCAGAGCAAATATTGACCCAGGGAAGGCCGGCTGGGCAAGGGAGGCGATTAGCCCACCTAGATTAGAGGCAGAGCAGGTCTCTATGCAAACTCTCCAGGGCTGCCTTTGTTAATGGGAGCCTGATGGGCTGATAGGAGCCAGGAGCCTGGGTGCTGGGGTGGTGGGGAGGAGGAGGTGGGGGGGAGAGGAGGAGACATTCATTAACCTGCACTGGAACAACACCAGCTGTCACTTTTCCACCCACCTGCCTGGCTCACTTTGCAGCAGAGATGAGGGGAGAGCGGGGGGCCAGGGGAAGCAGGTGTGAGGATACCCTACCTGGGCAGCTCTAGGATGGCAGTGGCTTTCTTCAGTATTTTGAGCTGCTGAGAGGTCAGGGAGCTGTGAAGTCTCAGGGCAGAAAAGCAAATCTAGTGCCTGCCCCAAGCAGTCTGAGTGCCAGTGACAGCAAGGACTTCCTTGTTCTCACCCCAATCCCCCCACTCATGCTGAAAATCCCCATGGCACACCACAACAATGCTCACACTTCATTTAGAGGAGTCCACAGACTTGTGAGCTACGCAGCAAAGCAGAGCTCAACAAAACTTTGGGAGCTTTCTCTTTGGGAGCGTTCCCTTTGGGAGCGTTCCCAGCGTGGCCACACAGGCTGGGAGCCAGCTGTCCTAATGCAGCAGCAAGAACAGGATGTGTTTCACTCCATGTGCACACGCCTCCCCGTGGGTCACTGCATCCCAGAGTCACAGCACTCCCGTGTCCCAACTGTGTCCCTGCCCAGCAGGGTAACCAGTGCAGGCACCCCCATGCTGGCTCCCGGAGCAGTGTACAGAGCCCACGGAAGCTGGGAGAAATTTAGACACACTCCTTCAGTGCCCAGCCACGCTGCTCAGCCCTGACAGCCCTCTGTTGATCTCAGCTACAGTCAGCAGGAGCTGGGCTCTCTCCCAGTTACTCTGGCACCCACAGCTCCTTGGATAACAGAGCATGAAGTGCAGCAGCGGTGGCAGGAGAAGCTCCTTTGTGCAAGTGCAGTGGCCTGTTTGTTTGTGTAGATGGGTGTGTTTGTGGGCGGGGAAGGGGGTAACGCTGCTTTAACCCCCATGGTGTACACCTGCAGGAATCGTGGTCCTAGGTGTGCTTTAGAAACCATCACCAATGCTCCTCCCAGAGCTGGAGTGTACTTGCAGGTTGCAGTAAATGGATTCCCTAATGTAAGTGGATAGTGGCAGATCCTTAGCAGCCACTGCTGCCCAGCTCTTCTTCCTTGGAGACTTGATCCTCTCAGAGTCACGGTTTTGAAAGGCAGGCTACATCCCTCCTGCCTGCTGCTGCCTCTGCAGTCTGGGGTCCCCCAGGCCTGGCCCTGGGAAGTGCTAGAGTGATGCCAACCTGCTGCCCTTGCTCATCCTGGTACTCTTTTTCAGTAATTTTGGCAGCAAAGGAAACGAAGCACCACCAATACTCTGTGTTGTGGTGCAAAGGAGAAATGCGACGTCCCCCTCCTTTTGATACTGTACAGGCTGTGATGCTTGGACTTGCATATTCTCCTTTCCTAGTATGGGAAATGCACTGGACAGGACTCCCACCCCTCCCTGCCCGGGCACACACCCAGCATAGCGGAGCTGCAGCTCCTGGCATAGGCTGATTGGCTGCCCCCTCTCTTTCTGGAGAAGCAAAAAACCCCAAATACCACAGGTGCTGCTGCAGTGCCAGCAGACATCTCCAAGCCTATATACTGTGTCAGAAATGCTCTTTCACCCAGTCTCTCTCCTGCGTGGGCAGGGCCCCACCACTCACCAAATAGCAGCAAATACTGTCCTTGCAGGGCTGCTTTACAGAAAACAGGAGAAAAGCAGGTCCCTTGAGCTTGCAGAGTGCCCTGCACTGCACTGCTACCCTGGGGAATGCCTTCCACCTGCCCTGCCATCTCTGGGGCAGCATCTACCAGCTTGTGCCCTTCTCTGTCAGGCAGGCAGGCAGTGCTAGGACCAAGCTCTCAGTACGGCTGGCCTTGGAAAGGCAGCCTCAGTCTGCTCTTGCCGCAGCCAAGGGCTTGTGCTGCCTCACTGTCCCATAAGGACCGACTAGCTCACATCAGAGCACCTCTTGTGTCCATCAGGAGCCAGCATGGTGCCCTTGCCTGGCCTGAGCATGGCCCCCACTCCCAAACACCAAAGTGACACAGCTGAGCCAGCAAAGCCTCAAAGTATCTTGGAGATGGGAGGCCAGGGGTGAAGGATTTGTCCAGCTCTGCCAAGGGATTTGGAAGGATCACCCTCATGCTTTTGCTCTTCAGCCACTGCAAGCTGGTCAGGGCAGGACTTTTCCAGGTTCCTACCTCCTACACTGTACAGAGGGAGAAGGGGCTGATTCCAGCAAGGGACTCGTTAATTCCTTGCTCCCTAACACTGCTGCCTTCGCCACACGGACACAGAGACCCACCAAGTGGGGCTTTGCAGGCGATTCAGGCTCCCCAGCTGCAATGGGATAGCAAAGCCTTGCAGACACCCTGTCAGGGAAGCCCTGAGCAGCTTTGTTCCCTTCCTTTTATCTCCCTGACAATGGCACGATTCAGCAGGTGTTAAATGTTTTAATGGGATTCAGGATAGCTTCTGTTGCCCACCTGCCCCAAGGCCATTCCACCCCTCCCTGGGAGCCAGGAGTAACAGACAAGAAGAAAGCGCCTGTTGTGTGTTGCATTAACTGCCTGATGACTGAGTGCTCCCGATAATTCGCACAAGGAGAGGGGGAGTCCCATTAGCTTGCCGAGCTCATGCTCAGCCATTGGTGTGCTGGCCGTATACCTGCCGGGAGCCCGGCCTGGCTACGAACCCCAGTCCCATGCGAACATCACCTGTTTCACTACCCAAACACCAGTGGGAAGAAGCAGGACCTGTATCTACAATATTTCTGTTGGAGAGATGTGCATTAGAAATGTAGCTGTGTTTGGCAGAGGCCAAATCCAGCCCTGGGAGACAGTACAAGCTCAGACTTCCTCCTGCCTGAGACCCAAATGTGGTTAGCAGAAACAGGACTTCTCCCCTCTTTTGGGAGCTGAGCTGGGCTGTGAGTGTGGGCCTACTACAGTCCCACAAGTCCATTGCCCTTGGCAGTGGGTACCAACAAACTGGTACCTACTGGTTTCCCTCTTGCTAAGGGAAAAGCCCTTCCTGCCAGCTCTGCACATCTCTGCCCTCCCTTCACCTCACCATTGCCCCAAAGATCCAAGTGAGAGAGAACCGCCTGGGTGAGTACATCCACACTATGCAGAGCTCACCTCCAGCACCATCTGGGAGTGCTGCTTTCTCTCTTTGCTAACGGGACAGTGATGTGGCTCAGTCACAAATTAAAGTGTTTTCCAAAACCAGGGTCAGGGTCTAGCTCCCAGCCTGAGAAGTGGAATTGGGAATTTCCCCAACCTGGGAAAGAGGCTGCCCCTTGTGTATTTATACTTTAGGATGAGGATAAAAGAAGAAAAATGTGTGACAGCTGCTACTCTCTTTGCTTACTGCACTCAGAGTGGTTCTGGATGACAAGCACCAGAGAAGAGCTACAACAGAGGTGACACACCACCATCTCACAGCCCCCAAAAAGAGCTGAGAGAAGAAAAACTTTTCTCTCACAGGTGTAAGTAGCTCTCAAATCTGTTTCCCTGACTCTCTTGTTGTTTAAGGCATCATCTTTGAGATTTCTCCTACTAGAGTGATGCTTATCAAACAGTGAATTTCCCTCTAACAGTGCTCCAACAGGCAAGTACAGTGTGAGTTCTGTTTTCTCCAGGTCCAGGCTGGGAGCACAGAGGAGTGGGGAGAATAGGAGCATTAATGACAAACAAAAATTTCCTGCACATTTTGATGGCACTCTGGCTCCCTCCATTTGCTTTTGGGTGCTACACCAGACCAACACAGAGCATTTCCCACGTTAACTTTTCCAGGTAGTGAATGCAATGGTACAGGTGTAGTGATGCAGCCTAAAGAGCCTTAGATCACACAGCAGATCTGAGGATGGGCAAAGTGACACTGTCTTCACTGCTCCAGGCTGCCCTTGAGCAGCTGGATTCAAACTACTTTAGGGCAATAGTGAGGTTTCTGCCCCTGCCTTTGCTATCCATTTGGGAACTTTACTGCAGGACTACAGAGCACCTGCAGTGAGCAAATCCTAGCAAGGAGCCTGGACCAAGAAGAATCACTCCAAGTGGACTGAACAGCCAGGCCCTGCTGCTGCCTTGAGTTGTGGAGGAAGGAAATGGTTCTGCATTACCTGTTCAGCACTAGCCAAAGACCAGAGGAATACAGAAGGTCTGCTGTGACGTAAGAGACCTGGTACCAACAGTATTGGGAAGGGAGGAGAGGGTTTGCACTTCTCAGGAGAAGGAACCAGGTCCCATGTGAACACCCAAGGCACTCAGGCTGAGTTCAGGAGCTGGCAGTGCCTCTGCTGTATCTCTGACAACAGGAACAGCTCGGCCCTGGGGCTTAGTAACAGCTACACACGCAAGGCTCCTGCACTGAGAGGAGTGTGGGGGTGAAGCTGGGTGAGCTGCAGTACCCCAGGCACAGCAGGCAACTGCCCTCTGCTGAGCAGGGCAAAAGCCCTCCACAGTGCCTTGTGCAGTCTTCTCTTAGGAGGCGAGGGAAGAAGACACAGCTCTGGTCTTGGCTGGGTCCCGGCACTGGGAAACAAGGCATGAGGGTTTGGAGGGGGACACCAAAGCTGCATCCTCACCAGAGCTGGGTGGCTGCATGAGCCCCATGTTGCAGAGCCCATAGCAGTACTGCAGAACAGGGGAGATGACGCAAACACAGCCCCACGGCCCGGCATAGCCATCCTGCAGCTCCTGCCTGGGAGCAGCAGCTGGGACCCACCACCAGCCTGTTCTGTGCTGGCCACTGGGATTTCTCACAACTCACACCGCCACCTCCCGGCTGTGACAAACCCGCTCCTTCATTGCGACACCTCTCGCAGCCTGACGGACTCCCCAGGCCAGGCCAAGGCTCAGAGGATCCCCTTCCCCAGGTGACAGCCTTGCAGTTTGAAAAGTCTTGTGAGTCTTTGTCCAGGGCTCACAAGCCCAGACGCAAAAATTATGTATGTTACACACGGTGTCAGTGTCTGAAGGTCAAGTTGCTTTTATTGGGTTGCCCGTGTGTGCTGATGGTGCTGCAGCTGCCCCCTCGGGCTGGTCACTGTAAGGGGAACCTGCAGCCACCACTGGAGCACGGAGGGGAGGAGGATTCAGTACCTGCATCCTACTGATGTCATCACCTCATTGCCCAGCTGTCAGTCCTTCCTCAGCTACATTTCAAAGCAGATTCCACTTCTCTCAGCTGGTACAGACTGAGGGTAGTGGGAATTGTCACAGTGGTTGTCCATGTGCTCCCTGTAGCATAGAGTTCTTCTCCGACGATGGGGCCAGCCACAGAAAGGAGAGATCTCATGGACTCCGCTGTGGAGTTGTCAGAGGATTCAAACCAGTGCTGAGAACATAGTCAGGACATACCTCCTCAGAGAAAGCCAGCATGCTGAGCTAAGGTCATGGTGTGGGAGGGTCCGAGTTGCTCTGGACATCACAGGAATGAAGAATGGAGAAAGCTGATGTGCTTGAAGAGCTTAAGGAGCACAGTACCCAGCATCTATGCTCTGGAGGACGGGGGTGCCAGATTGGTGATTCTGAAAAAGAGATGGCAGCTCTGGAGATGACATCTACATCCAACAACCCTCTTCCGTTAACCCTCATTCTCATCTCTCTGCACTTCTGCCCAAGCTAGGGCAAACCCTCATGCTTTTCGCTCAGATCCAGATCTACTTCCCCCACCAGTGGCCATTCCCTCAACCTAACTAGATCCCACACCACCTTGGACTATGAAAGCTTTGCTTCCTTTCTGCTGTCAAAGGCTGTGCTGTCTGCTTCTTGACCCCTTTTCCCAAAGCACCATCCTTGTGCTAGGCTCTCCAGTGCCTCAGGCCAGCTGTTCACCCATAGGGCCCTACCCCAGAGCTGCATGAGGGTCTCGGGTCCACAGAAAGGTTGTACTGTTACTACCTCTGCTCTGAGGCTCAGAACAAGCCAAGAGGGGGTAGAGACTTTGGGAGTGGATTCTCCCTTTTGCACAGGCAGCCTTGACATTGATAGGCAGGGATTCAGCTAACCCACATGGTCTAGAAAATGGGCTGTGCTTCAGCCTGACATATTAAGGACAGGTCCTGTCCCCCACCAGAGCACAGACACACTCTGCTACCTTCGGGAAGGGTTGGGGGGTAAAGCAATGACCATGGGCCGGGCTGTCAGCACCACCTCCCCACGGCTGGCTTCGGTCAGGATATTCTGCAGTGTGTTTTTCAGCACGAGCTCCACAAGGTTCCCAACAGCTGGCTGCCTAGAAGGACAGAAGTACAGCAGAGGACAGCTATCAGAAAGAAGATAAAGCAGGCTGCTTGCTGTGACTCCTGCCAGGAATCACCAGGCACAGCAGTGGAGCACACACTGTGTCCTGCACACTGAGACCAATTACCCAAAGGCTTGAGCAATGGGTTGCTGACCCTTGTCCCAGAACTGTCATCAGCTGGTGTCAGGCCCTGACCTTAGACAGAGCTGGGTGACTATAGTTTTACTGGTTTCTCCCTCCAAGCTGTGCTGTAGCTGCTGTTGGTAAATATGCTTGTAGCAGTGTAGAAGGGAGCAGCCACAGCAATAGCAAGATGGTGAAATACTGCAGTGAAAATAAAAGGTAAGGTAAGCACATATGGCACCCTAATGTCTAATATGGCCTGGACTTCTGGAAAGTAAAGCAGATCTCATTCACTACCAGCATCCTGGCACTGCCCATGGCTCAACCCCAGACACAGTAAACCTTCCCTCCCCACAAACCACATTCAGGAGAGGGTGGCTAGTGGGGCTAGCATCGACTTCCACTCAGACAACACAGAATACACCAGCAGAAATGCTGCAGGGCTGAAGGAGAAATGGACTTCTGGCCAGGCAGTGTGCTGCCATGGCTCTCTTGACTGTGCAGCTCTTGACTTTTATGTGTGAGCTCTTCCTCACCTACTTATGATCTCCTTTTCCCTCAACTGCTTTTGGTGAAAAATCTTGTAAGATTCCAGAAAATGACTGAAAGAGGTTTCCTGACTCATTTTTTTCCTCTCTCCATCCTTCTCAAGGTCAACATCTGTTGAAGCAGAGACCCTGGAGGAGATCGTGGAGCCCTGTCTACTGTCCTGGAGCTCTGCTGATTTTGCAGACTGGAACTGGAAAAAATATGGAATAGGCTCATCTTGGAGTTTTCTCACTGACTCCTGGAAGTAGCTGTTCTCCAAGAGGCTTCTAGGAAGAGGAAAATAAAGGATGAGTTACAGCATATCAGCTATCTGTATGACCCAGAGGATTATTACAAGACACCACAAATCAGAGGAAACCACTGACTGATGTCAGTGTTTAGTCTGTCCCCTCTTGCTTCTGGGCCTAAGAGAGGCAGCAAGAGGGCTTGAGCCAGTGAAACTACCTCTGTTTCCCCAGTGCTGCTTCTTTACATTTGTGCAGCTCACAAACTGAATAGATGTACCCCAATACAGCCTGTTTCCAAGGTCACAACAGGTAGAGTTCCCTGGTTCCTGGGAACTCTGGAAGGATGGGCTCAGCCCCTGGCTGGGGAGGAAGCTCCTGCCTTGACTGTCACTCCAGGATCCCTGAGCTCATAGTCCCCAAGACAACCTTTGGCAGGTGGATCCCCCATTCTGGCAACAAGGGTGCACAGATTCCTCTAGGATTAGCAGAGGGCTAGCCATGCTGCATGCATTTCTGGAGGACAGGGGCTTCAAACCACGTGAGGGTGAAGGGAAATGCACCTGATGACACCTGTGAGTATGTCAGCGACCATCTCCAGCTCTGGTTTTGAAGCAGCAGCCAGGGACAGCCATTTGGGCTCCATGTCCATCCTGTTTCTGTACCCTTTTCCATCCACAGATTCGCTCTCTGAGGGCTGGGCGCTGAAAGGGCTGGGAAAGGAGGATTTTTTCCATCAGTGGCAGCACTACTGAACCAAACTATCAAAGATCTGCAGCCTCCTGGCACTGCAGCAGTACTTCAGGCAAGCAGTGCAGGCAAGCAGGGGAGGAGTGGGAGCTTTCATATTTGTGACAGGAGCAGGGACACTGTCATAAAAGAGGAACACTGAGCTCTGACAGCTGAGATGGGGAGAGAAACAGGTCATGTCAGCTAATGCTGGGGAAAGCAAGACAGCTCTTACCTAATTTTGAGGTACTGGAGAGGAGCAGAGCAGAGCGCCAAGTTCAGTGCATATCAGAGCATAGGCAGCCCTGGCTCAGATGAACATGCCAATCCAAAAAACCACTATCTCTTACCGGGACAAGAAGTATTTGGGAAAATCCAAGGAGAACTTGCGGAGAAATTCCTCAATAGTGTAGGACCTGGCTGACACATCAAGGTGTAAGACCAAGGGCTTGGGAGGCTCTGGTTTGACCCACACCTGGCTGGCATCTTTGCCCAACAGCAGCCCCCTCTCAAGGTGTCCAGGTGGCTGACTGGGTGTAGGGCGACTTTTAAGACGGGGTAATGTCTGTTGGAGAGAAAGAAATGGCATGCACATAGTTGGTTCTTTGGCCAAAAGTAGGCTGATATAGGTTTGAGCACAGGCATGAGAACTGAAAGCCCAGCAACCAGAGCCACCAGATCCTGGGTGTCAAAATGATCTTAGCACCACAGTACTGATATCAGGCATGAGCAGCCATAGTGGAAATCAGTTCTGTTCCCTTCTCACTGCCCAGTGTGCCAGCCCCAAGTGTCAACAGGGCTTCAGGGTCTCCCTAAGGTACTTGGGGCTGGTGTACTCCGTTGTAGAAGCTCTTGCAAGCACACCGGCAGTGCTGTGGGAGAAGTGATGTACATGGATGGAATGCGTGGGGAAACTGCCCAAACCTGAAGAGAAACCAGGAACTGATTCTAGCCACACTACGTGGGCCAACTTGGGGTTGCATTACCAGCAGTCAGGTCGGGGGAAGTTTCTTAGAGCAGTAGGCGGGATACCTGGACCAGGAGGACACCACCCAGATCTGGAGAAGCTCTCAGGCATCACAGGACTTCAACGATCTTTGAGACATAGCTGTCCTGCCTCTGGAAATGAGGCCAGGGGCCTTCACTGCTACTTACACAGGCATAGCAGGCTCCAAATAATCACTAGAGGTTAAAACCCCAGAGGACTAAATGAAACTGTTTTTACCTTTCTGCAGACATCCTTAACGCTCATCCAGAAAATGCCTTGACCTGCATCACTGATCACACCAAACAGCACAGGGCAAACAGTCCAAGCTAGAGTTGCCCTGAGCTGATTACTTCACACAGAACAGTGCAGGGCATGCAAAGGCACTCCACAGGGTCTCAGGAGCACTGCTACAGCCCCCCTGCGAGGGCATCCCTGACATAACAAGCTGCATCTCTTTGTTGCCTCAATCCTCTCAGACCCAGCCTCCCCTCAGCTCCCCTAAATCTCCCCACATCTTGGGTTAGCTGGTCCTCCATGAGCCCTGTCATTCCCACAGCACATCCTGCTGATGGCTATGGGCACTGCTGGCTCTTCCTTTGGGCTCCGGTAATTCTGCAGAGTACTCACTGGGACCTTGTTTCACACCTTCCCACCACTGCTGGAAAAGCTGTCTTACAGCAGTGCATACAGTTGTGCACTTGAGTGGAAACTGAGATGAACCAGGCAAATTGAGCTTTAAAGCTTTCTGTGCATTTAAACCAAGGCAATTCCTGCCTGCAGCTTCTCCTGAGAAACAGAGCACAGCTCGTCTAGAGGTGAGGGAAAAGTTTGCATCACTTTCTCCCAGGGTCCTGTTGCTTTCTGCTGTGACAGACAGTCCATTATGGCCCCAGAATGAAACCAGTACAGGTACCAATTGCCCTGTCTGTGTGCATCTTCTCTGCTTATTTGAAACCTTTCCCCCTTTCTCCAGTCATGGGTGCGCATTTGATGCCACTTTCAGTTCCCATTCACCTCAGCTGGAAAGTTACTGGCCACAGAACACAGCCAGACAGTCTGATTCTTCTGGCTCCTCCAAACAGTCTGTCTCCCAAAGCCTTGAAGCTACAAATCCTGCTGTGCTCTCTGTCCAGACTCCCACACTGTGATAACCAGCATCTGCCTCTTTTCTAAAGCAGTCAGTTTGATTCTACCACGAGTGAGACAGGCCTGACTTACCTTGTATTTCCTGACCACAGCTGAGGAGTCAGAAAGATTTTCTGTTTCAGCAGAATCTGATAACCTCTGAAAAAATAAAAATAAAAAAAAAAAGAAAAAGAAAAAAAAAAAGAAGAAGAAGAGGAATTACCATGTAGGAAAGATATGGAGCAGAACAAGACTTTAGGATTTTTTTTAACCTTGTGCCAGCTGAGAGTCAATGATCTCATTCTCCATTCTTCATTCAGGCCACATTCTTACTGCTAGCTACACATTTCTCTCCAGTGTTTATTCGTGGTTAAAAATCCAACCACTGGTTTCCACAGCCACTGACTTTGTTTTTCCAAAGGCTTCTCATGCACTTCCAAATTTCAGATGGTCACTAGCAATTTCAGAGTTTGTAAGATGATTCTTGGCTTGAAAACGAGATCTCATTTTCCACTAACCACAGATCAGCTTTGAGGTCTTTAACAGATCAGAGCCTCATGTCCTCTTAACAACGTGCCTAGGTTTTCCTAAAGAATTGTCAACACTGGCTGCTGTTTCTTGAGTCAAGCTAAGCTGCTGCAGGGTTTTGAGAGCACTTACCACTGAAGGTGATGTTAGCTTCCTTTTAGTCCCAAGGTCCTTCTCTGTGATGGTGAATTCCACAGCCCGCCGTTCCTTCTCCTCTTCCCACTTGTGCAGGTCCCTCTCATACTGAACCAGGGACTCCTGGATGTACACCTATGAAGCAAACCATAACTGAAGAGAGCAGGGCTAGAAAAGAGTTGCAAATAACAGTTTCTGGCTCAAGTCCATGCCTGTTTCTCCCCTTCAGGAGGAACCCACTTGTTTTTCATGTATTCCAGTGGCAGGAAGAGGAAAAAACAGTGGTATTTAAAGACTCAGATGGAGAAGCTATACTCTTTTGCCAAAGAAAACTTGGAAGGCGTCCAGGGGGACACTACTGTTAGTCTGTGTCCCCAATAATATTAAAGCAGTGAGACTTTTCTTTTACAGATATCAAGTCTTTGGCATCCACTGAAAGCCACTCCCATTCAAATCATCACTTCTTGTGTAATTAGCAGCTGGGTTCCCCTCACAAAGCCATACATTGCACACTTACACTTCATCTAGTGAGCCACACAGACAGAAAGACACTTAAAGCATCAGGAAGGATGAAGCTAAGTGTCTTCAGGAATGAGAAGTGTGTATCAAAGGCGGCTTCCTTCAGCTGGAAGCAGCAGGCAGCTGACTGCTGGGGTCAGCCATTTGGGAACCACAATAACATGGCCAGGTCATGGTAATACACAGGTACCTCTCAGGTCTCACCTCACACACCAGATTTATTCTGCAGAGGGAGGGCTTCCTTGTAGGTTGTAGAGTGATGAAGCAGGGGATACTCTCTCCAGGCTGCACAATCCCTGAGTTTGGAGTAATCTCCAACATGTGGGCCTAGGGGCAGGGGGAGGAGAATAAAATTAAAAAAAAAAAAACAGAAAACCCCCCAGAGCAGCTATGTCACTGTCCTGGGACCTTTCTGTGTGCTTTCTCTTTGCAGGAAATCCACCTGTCCTTCTCAGAGGTATGTGGCATGAGAGAGATGCAGTGGACATATTCTAAGAACAAACATGGCCTTTGCTGGTGGACAGAGTCCTGAGGTTTGTTATTGCATTCTGTAGTTCCAGCTTCATGTAACCTCACCAAAATATTCAGATTTCCCTTCTGAATTCCTGTCGTTCTCCCTGTCCTAACCCTTGCCTTCACTCTTCCTTTCATCATCTAGTAGAAAGCCAATTCCCTAGAATCCATGTTTCTTGTTGAAAATGGAGTTGTAAGGTCCTTTCATGGTACAATATAGATGGGCAGGAAGGCTGTAGATCAAAGAGGACTCACCTTTTCTTTACAGCAGCTTATGTGCCAGGCAAACACAACTGCCGTGTTCTTCAAGATATTGTTGAGAAAGACAAGTTGATCAGCTTTGGTGCAGTCTGGGATATTTCCAAGGCAAATCCTGTGATGGGACAAAGTGGCTGCCTGCAGGAAGCAAGGAGAAACCAGAAGGAACGGCAGGGAAGGATGATGGATCTAGCCATTGGGGAAGGGCAGTCACACAGGCATCTCTAAATTATCCAGCAATTCACAGGTAATATCAACCAAGTATCTGTAATATAACAACTTGAGGGAGTGTAACAGTTTTTTGCTCTGGTTACAATGACTTTACCTCAAAAGGCCAGCTCTGTTGCAGTGGGATTGAGTGAGCAATGAGTAAGACAACACTGGTGCTGGACAGGAGAGGATCTCAGGAGCACAGAGGACCAGTAACACCCCAATTCTCTCTTCAGCACTTGCGGTTCAGGCCTTTTCCTACTTCAGCTGAGAAACATGAGGTGTGTGCTTGTGCAAAATCCCTATCAACCTGACTGAGTTTTTGAAATTGATCCCTAATACACTTTGCTACTAGTATGCTACTAGTTTGTCTCATTCTCCAGATACAGTGCAATCTCTAGTTAAGTAATCATTAGAGAAAGAAACTTGATTTCAGACAACAGAGCCTTGCGGAATGCCATCTTCATTGTCAGACTGAGACAGTTTTCAATCATCTTCTCTTTGCTGTTCTCCGGAATATAATCACCCTGCTGGAAGCCAAAGAGCCCAAGGAGCTGTGGCTGGCTCCAAGGAAGGCATGCTAATGTCACACAGGATGAATCTTCACCTGGCAGGAGAATGCCTCTCTGCTATGTAACGCTCATTCACTGTGCTTGGATCTGTGGGTGAGTTTAACAACAGATTGTCCAGGCTGGCAGGCCAGCACTAGCCAGGACAGACAAGCTCCTGCTGAGCCAGCAGCAGGTCAAACAAGTGCATTCCTCTGCACGTGCCTGAAAAGGTGACCATCCTGCAGTCAGCATTCAAGTTATGAATCATCTGAGTTTGGCTGGGAAATGGTGGCAGCCAAGCCCTGACAGGGTATGTCAGGAGTATAATGGTCATTTTGAGAATGATTTAGCAAAGAAAAAGGTGGTGTAGATGCATACGAGAAAGACACCTGTGATGGGAGGTAACTTCTAAGAAAAAAATCAGTACATGAACAAACCCTAAACCCCATTTTTGTTCTAATGGCTGTGGAAGTGACAAGCTGGAAGGAAGACACCTTTCAGCTTCCATGAGTTAAGCTCTAGATCACCTGCTGGAAGGGAAATATCTTGTTCTATCTCATGGCAAATGAATTCTCCTGCAACACAGGCTACTGCAAGATGGGGCCAGTTGTATATTTCAGTCTCTCTCACACATTCCTGGACTGATCATATTGCTCATATCCCACACCTGGACTTACCTGCCCAGGCACAGTTAGCTTGGCAGAACCTGAATAGTCTGCAGAAGAAACAAATTGGCTGGATGTGTCAGTCTTTTGTACAGTATTTGGATTGTAGCCTACTCCCTGGAAAGTGACAGGGGTCGACTCACCCTCCAGGATGTGGATGGGAACATCAACCTGCCTTGGACAAAATAAAAGTTTTAAGTCCAGAGTCATCTTTTGGAGACATGTGCAGTAAGCCAGCATACTTGCTGATGGACTGGTCTAAATACACCCCATGCATGGATAAAGACAAATCCAGTCTCTTTTGCTCTTTCAGGCTGTGGCCTTTCCTGCTAGCCCAGGAAAGCTGGTTAAGTAGTCAATTAGCCAGTTACAGTATGAGATGGACAGAGACTTCCTTTTGGAGCAAAGGTTGGAGTTTCTAAAATTAAATTTATTTATTATTCCATGCATTCACCACAGACTAGACCAATAAGTAGTGCTCCAGCTCTGGCCCTGCCTGCTTGCTGCAGCCCAGGACACAGCTCTTTGGGAAGGCTGTTTCCAGAGGTTTGCAGCAGCATACACTGCAACGATGGAAGGCACTGACTTCAGTCTCTTTGGTGCGAAATTTTGGAGGCCAACAATTAACCACAAATCCAAACAGATACTATTGATATCCCCAGTTACTGTTTGATCCTTGAAAAATATATACTGGGATGACTCTGGTTGTGGAAGATATCTCTTCTTGGGAAGAAAAAACTTTTGAGACAGCAATTTATCTGCTCCATTTCCAGACCAGACCAGCCACTCATTTGCTTTCAAGACTCTGCTTCTTGGAGGAATAGAGCTCAATTCAGCCGTAGCATGACAAGGACCAACCATCAGTAAGAAACCTAAGGAATTTTAGGTCAACAACAGAATCTTTCAGTCATGAGGAGGGTCTTACCGAGTATGTTTTAGCTTCCAGTGGAGAGAAGATCCACTCAATGTGGCCTGTTTCACCAGGGGGAATTTCTCCTCTAGGAGTTAGGCAGACAAACACAGGATGCCGAAAATTCTTCTCCTGTATCTTCACAATGTTGTCCAGCTGAACCTCAAATGTCACAGGCATGGAGCCACCATTGTAGAGTTTATAAATCTGAAGTGAGTCAGAAAGAGCAGTGCTTATTATACCAGATACAAGTTAAACTAGTTAACGCTTCACAGAGGATGCTGATAAGCATTAATATTTAATTAATCAGCTTATCTCCTAAGAATAAGGAGACCTCATAGTGTCCAGATTTAACACTGAGTCTCTGATAGGCAGCTGTGCTGAAGGTTTATCACCACACATGTACATTGATAACCAAAGTGCCTCTCCAAATGGTGCCCTGCCAATTCACAGTAGGGGGAAATGAATACAAATTAGCTAAAGGGATCACTGTAAAGTGGATTACTTAAAATGCAAAACCACTTGTATTAAAGTGATCTTAATTCAATTTAGACTTGTTCATTTCCCAAGTAAATTAGACAGAACAGAATCAAAACTGCCTTTTTGCTGAATAAGTGTTTAAGGAAGTTAAATTAATTTACTAAAAACTAATTAGGATTTATTTCCAGAGTACTTGGAATGGCGAGGCAAGTTTTCACTCAGACCCAATGCAAGAGAATAAGTGAACAGCCCAACATGCCTCATAAGCATTCTGATTAGAGTGAACACCAAATCTTGTCAAACTGGAGATGGTGAGAAGTACTTTCCCTGCTGCCATCCCAGCCACTATTTCCAGACTCTGCCTAGAACTATCCTCAGAGTTCTCCTGGGATGCTTTCCTGTGGAGGCCATTCCATTTCCTGAGAATTGCCTCAGACACTGCCTGTCCGTGGGATACAGTAGTACTAGCTCCTTCCCTATACTTGCTGCTGGGTTTGGCTCCAAGATGCTCACCTGTGTGGGGGGGTGGGAGCCTCCAACAGCAATGGGTGCGAAGTGGTGCTTATTGGATGCAAAATGAACGTACCGCTGGTTGTGTTCCACTGTCACACTGCTGAAGGTCAGCTGCAGTGGAAAGAAATGCAGTCACTTTCTCAAAGGGCCTTGGTCCCATCACTAAAAACTGCACAAGGACTCTGAAGTACTTTGCAAGCTGAAGGCCACACAGTTACAGACTTAAATTTGTAATACCAGGATAGCGTGTCCTAAGAAAAAAAATCAAGGAGATGGAGAACCTACTCAAGATTTTCTCTGAAAGGTTCTCTTCTTGTATCAGAAAGACTCTACTTTTCTCTCTGTTATGCCAGGCATCAGCATCAGTGCTTCTCCATGCAAGTGTATGGTGGAAATTCTCCATGAATGAAAGTGTACATAGCAGAGTGTGCAGCTGTCACAGCCAAATACTTTGGAAAGACAGGATTTAGGTAAGTAATGGCCTTGTCTTGGAAAGGACCATCTGGATGTCTTCTGGAGTGCTCCAAGAATGTGTCTAACAGTCCAAAAGCTAGAAGCAAGTCCAAAAGCAAGAAGATCCCAGCTGAACTTTAAGTGATCAACTCATGATCAAGAGTATCCTGTTAGCAAAGCAGCTGCCAGGCACTCCAAGCAAAGTGGAGAGATTTATGGAGCTATTTCATAGGAAGGATTTTGCATTTGCATTTTTGCACAGGCTCCTGCATTTTGAGAAAACTGCAATCAGGCTGAAGATGCACCGATGATGCACTGTTTTCTGCAGGATCACCCCAAAGTACCCCTGAGCTGTCTGCTTTGGGGTAGAGGCTGCAAAGCAGTCACCTAGTAAGTAATGTCTCTACATGGGCCAACAGGACCCAAGTTGCTGCAATTCACAATATGTTAAGCCTAAAGCATGGCTGTTTTTCAAATGCATGTGTAAAAGACAAAGATAGACACCTGCAGGAGATACTATATCAGCTGCTTTAAAAAGAGCAGAGAATGACAACTCCTTCTATAAAACCCATTCCAGTTCAGATGAGGAGGGAGCAAAGAACTAGAAATACAATGTTAGCAAGGTCCCACATGGGATCTTATCAAAGCACTACATGAGCATTCAGCCTCCTGAGAATCACAGTTTGCCAGATGGAGTGAAAGCAGGAGGAAGACAAAAGCTTTGCTTTCAAACTTCAAGGGAAAAAGGGCTAGGAACCTCCCTGAGCTTTGGGAGTGAAATATCCATTTATATAAATTCAGTCAAAAAGCCATCTTGCATTCTGACAGACCAGAACTGCCGAGGAAAAATTATCATCAGTTTCCATTTGACACAGGATATGACATTTAGAGGATTAGCAGTTAAAGAGAGGCAAATGGACAAAAGCAAAGACCTGCTACAATCAATTCTCCTTCTGGAGTGCATAGACTTCATCCCACAGTGAAGACTTAAGAGCATAAGAGGGGCACCAGGGGATGCCAGGTTCGTCAGGGAGGACAGCTGCCTGCAGAACCCATGCTGCAGGTGATAACATCTCAGAATACCTAACTAGCAGCTATGAAGTGAAGTGCAAACACTTGCAGTTTATAGAACCTATGTGCTCAAGGATTCTCCTTGGGATCCAGCCCTTCTCTCCAGGAAGTTCTGTGAACCAGCCTACCTCATCCTGCAACACATGCAGCTGGCTGGGCTTTTCCTACTAAAACTGCTCAGGGCTGCAAGTTCTGCCTAGCCAAATGATCTCAGAGCTCTGAGAACAAGCAGTCTTACAGGTGAAGAGGCAAAGGACAATCTGTGAAAGCATTAGGCAGTGGAAGGCCTTGTTTCCCTACTGCACAAGGAATTGGGTAACACACACGTCCCACAGAAGTCTCCTCCTACAGCCAGAAGAAATTGCAAATGAGAAATCAGTTTGGATCCTTTAGAGTACCTATAAATCATCAGAGGACTAAAAATTGGCCACTGAATGGCGAAGGAAGAACAGAGAAGGAGCTTCTCCTGAAAATGAAGCAGACAGGCTCTGTTGGGGAAAGAGAGGAGCAGGAGGTCAAAATCTATCCATGTGGGTAAAGTCATGACAGAAGTCAATTTAAACCCAAAGAAAAAGCAGACAATGGCTTGCAGGTGGCTAACATCACTGCTCTGAAGCCAAGTAATTTGGAATCTGACCGAGTAACCAGGCAATACCCCAGCCCAATGGTCTCCTCTGTTTATTGTTCCTTTCTGAAATTTCCAAAGCTTAACTTTTCAGATGACATTACAGCATTTGCTTCCCTTAAGGTTAGCATATGTTCTGCACATTTCACCAGAATCACAGGTGAATATTTGCTCAGCCCTGGAATGTGAGCACACTTAGGGCTGTTTCTGCCACAGGAGCTGGAAACTCTGTGCACTTCATGCCATGACTGCAAGGAAAGCAGGCACACTGTGTTCAGTCCCACAGCTGCCCTCTTTGCAGAAGCATCTCCCACTCCTATTTTTCAATGTCAGCAGTTCAGTACTGGCACTGCATCTCTGCAGGTTGCAACCACCTGCACTGCTCCATGCCTCTGGACTGGCTTCTACAGCTCCTATTGCCAGAGCTCAAATGCACCAAGGGATCTTTTCATCCCCGTGCTTTTCCAGCCCCTTCTGCAAGGATAGCATGACAGAGGGTGGTGGCCTCCGGTAGCCACCAAAGCCAGTGGCTATATGACAAGACAGGATATATGCCCTATAGGCTTCTGGTGCTCCAAAGCCTCTTCCCTCACTGGCCAGCTAGTGAAAGGCTCATAGCCACTCTCAGGATTGTGCCAGGCAGGCAGAGCACAGGGAGCCCGTCCAAGGGCTTTGAGGGAAGGCACAGTTAAGCCACTGTTTGAACAGCTTGGTGAAAGGGTTGGATTTTCAGCTGACAACAGTCCTGAAAGAAAAGAAAAATAAAAGAGATGTGTGAACACAATGGTCTCATAGGAAACTTCAGAGACAGACAGGAAGGCTCAGCCGGGCATGAGTGGTGCCTGGCAGAGCACAAGGTGACTTTGACTCTAACTGACAGTTTGAGAGAGGGGGAGAGAGGGAAATTAGTTTCAAGCCTGAGGAAACACTCAGGGAAAACACACCGCTGTCACTGTCAGCTCTGGGATGCTTTAGAAAGCAGCAAAGCAGGAAGAATGAGTAAGAATCTCTTCCACCATTGGTAGGAGAAATAAGTGGGTGGACAAAGGCTGCAGCCAACCAGGAATGCAGGGAGTACCCTCTGGGCTTGGGGAAGCAGCTGACCCCAGAGCTGGAAGATGCTCTGCCACTCTGTTCATTCCCAAACTACCATCACAACAGGTGGTATATTTGGAGAAAAGCACATTTCAGGGGGTGTTGAAGAGCATAGAGAGTTGATGAGATGGAGAGATTCAGGAAAGCTGCATATGAAAGAAGCAGGATGGGCTGCAGATCTGAACTCCAGCCACATTGCATGGAACAACTCACAGTGACGCAGATGAAATGAGGGCAAGCATGCACAGGGATCTTGACCATGAGTTACACCAGAGTGTGGAAAATATGCAGGGACTGTAAAACCTGGGAAGGCTGTTTTGGGCTTGGAGTTGTCTTGAAGGAAGAAGCAATTCTGCACTAACACCACTAACAAAATACAAAGGTTAATAATAAATAAAACCCAGTCCTCTTGCTGAAGGACCCAAGAGATGGTCCAAGGACTGTTCTGCTAGTCCACTGCCCATATCACACTGTGCTGGAACCACAAGTTTGTCAGAATATTGGTTTTGTGTCTCTGCTTGGCCCTCTGTTACTGCCTGGGCAGTGCAAATTCCAGGGGAAGGCCACAGCCCCCTGTATGTTATGCAGCTTCTGGGGAAAACACCTCATAACTCAGTTCCTACCTGCTGTTGTTCTGCAGTTGGAAGGAAGGGACACCTGCTATCTTACCAGAATCTCATGGCCATAGGAAATCTTAAGCAGGACAGGGAGGCGATCAGTGCCAATGAAATCATGTCTAGCAGTGAAAGAGGAGAGAGAGGAAAACAGTAGAAATCAATTTTGTGCCCAGGATGACAGAGTCAGTCACACAGAACATTAGAGACAATTCACTTCCCAGCTAAAGAGTCACTGTTGCGTAAGGGCCCGGGGGGAGGTGGGGGGGAACCCAGTTGTGTTTGGGTGGGAATGAGTGATACAATGTTGATTTTAGTCATACACCTATTTAGGGACCCAAGTTTCTAGGCCAAAAAAATGCCAGTACTCCTCAGATATGGTCTGCTTTGAAAGGGAAAGTGTTCAGCTTTCTTCGTACCTTCTGCAGGCATACAAGGGGTAGCAGCTCTAGCTGATGACAAAAATAAAAATATCACTACATAATCAAAAGCACAGCAAGTGCAGCATCTTGTTCATCTCCTCAACTGTCAAGTCAAGGAAGACCAGTATCCCCAGCATGTCACACTAAATGCCTTTTGCACTGCAGTGTTAAAGGACATTAAAACATTCTCCTGAGGAAGTCAAGCTCTGTGGGGTCCAGAAACTGGACCTGCTCAGGAACTTTCTATTTTCCCAGCCTCTGCTGTGGAACATATGAAGGGGAAGGAAAATCTGGCATGAAAACTCAGGGGACTGACAGCATGTGTTGTTCTGGCACTTAGCATGAAGCTCTGAAGAACAGATACTTTTCATCACCTGTGTGAGAGCTGGACAGATTTCTCCTGCCCTGGGAGAAGTGTTCCTGACTTTGGGGAAACACTGAAGAGCTGGTTATCCTGAACTCTCATCTGGTGCAGCTCCTGGGGGGTAAAGTCAGTGTCTTCTGCCCAGTGCTCCATGTCCATCTTCTGATCAGAAGGAAACAAGAAGGCCCTAGGGAACAAATCAGCTGGTCAGCAACAAGGACATGCAACTTCCCCAGGGCCATGGTCAGCATATTCAATCCAAATGGGCTTGGCCCAGATGGTGGCTACATCACATTTCATCAGGTCTGATCTGCAGCTCTTTGATTGCTTCCCCACCCAGACTCACCAAGAGATCTCAGCTGCAGCTGTGCCTACAAACCCCACCCTATCAATATGCAAATGTCTCACAGCCCTTTGAGCACTTACAGAGCCCCAGAAAGAAGGCTGAGCTCCAGGGAGCACTGCTTACCAGTCCACAGGTACCACACCCTTGTTCTCCAGCAGAAGCCTCGCGATGGTAGGCTCTGAGCCTACCGGGGCAGACCCAAAGTCAAAATCCAGCAGGAGAGGGGTGTACACTGGAGGGATCAAGCATGTGCTGGTCACAGGAGAAAAAGAAGATATTAAACTGAAACAGGAGGAAGGGTCATCAGGGCATGACAGGGGAAAGGCCATTCTATACTGGCTGTCTTCCTTATAATTCTTGTCTGACCTTCTATTCCTGGCCCTTTTGAGAGAAAGGATACTGGGCATAAGGCAGACCTTCTGATTTTCTTTTAAAAATCTTTTATACAGGTCTAATGAGAGTGAGTGACATACGAGAGTCCTTCTTACCCCGAAGTCTCTCTTTAGCTCCTCAGGACAAGGAAGTCACTGACATACAGGCCCAATGGAGGGCCACCAAAATGGCTGAGAGCTGGAACACACTGGCCAGGCTGGATGGGGCTCTGAGCAACTTGGTCTAGTGGAAAGCACCCCTGCCCATGGCAGAAGCGTTGGAACTAGACGATCTCCAAGGTCTTTTTCAACCCAAGCTATTCTATGATTACAAGGGGCAACTAAGAGACCTGGATTTGTTCAGCCTTATGAAGCAAGGGCTCAGCGATGGCAACCACACAATTTGCAATACAAGATACTCTGATGAGATGCTAGGAAAAAGGTTTTTACCATGGAAATGGTTAAGCAGGAGCTCAGACAAGCTGTGGTTTCTTTGTCCTCAGAGATTCAGCACTGAACTGAATAAGGCCCTAGCCAACCTGATCTATATGTCCTGGCTTTGGGCAAGGGGCTACACCAGAGACTTTTGGAGGTCCATTGCAATTAAATTATTCTCTGTTTCTGTGACTCCTTTCTAGGGAGCTTAAGCAGAGAAGTGGAGGTGAGCAACTGCCTACAGCAGCTAGGATGGAATAACAGGGTGCCACGCAGCAGGGAGCTGCAACACATGCCAATAAGCGTCTCCATCTGGCTCATGCAAAGGACTCAAAGACCCTCTGAGCCATTCCCTCATCTTACCTGTGCCTTGTGGGAACTCTGTAGGTGAGCTCACCAGGAGTTGGGTCTCGCTCCAAGTATTCATTCAGTGTGTCCAAGGAGAAGAGCTTCCAGATGTGCAACTTGCTGGCACTCCCTGTTATAGTGGCATCTGTGATGCGCAAAGTTGGGTAGGTGCCTGTTGCTACAATGCAGCAGAGGGGCTGCTGCTTCTCTTTCGTGCTTGCAAGATCTGCAGCTTGGGAGAGAAAGAAACACGAAAAAGTAGTCATGCACCATTAGGGGGCTGCTGCCTGGGTCATTTTGACTGCAGCAAAGGGGAAAGAGGCCCTACCAAGACCAAAGAAAGAAACAATGGGCCTTTGTACGTAGTCTTTTCTTTGGCAGCTTCTCAAAACCCCTAAACCACTGACTTCTAGTTGTACCTTGACTTCTGCATTTAGACATCACCAAAAGACTATGAATATGATCCTTTTCAATGGTGTCTTTACACAATTGAGTTCTGCGCTATGTGAAAAAAAACCTTTTTGGATTTAAGCCTACAGCCTAATTATTTTATGAAGTGCCCCTTGTTTTCACACTGAAAAATCATAAACAGTTATTTATACCTTGTCTTCTCCCTATCATTCATATGACATTACATTTTTCACTTTCCAAGCTGAAAACTCCTTGTCTGGCTAGTCTCTTCTTTTACAAACACTGTCCCCCACCTCTGAACATCCCAAAACATCCATCTCACCTGTGGGTGTGCAAGTAGCATATTTGATTGACCAGGTGTAACGCAGTCGACGAGCTGGCCTTACTTTTATTCGGACAAAAGCTTTTGATCTTGCTAAGATTGTTCCTCTCGAGTGTTCCAGCTCTAGAGCTGTAGGACACGAGAGATGGCATGAGCTCTTGGCATCACTGTCTCTTACACCACAAATGTGGTGGCACACAGATCCCTAAGTCTACTTGCACTCCAGCCACTGCCACCCCTTGTCTAATTGTTAGGATTAGCTTCAGGTTTTGAACTTGGGATTCCCAGCCTACAACTGCAGGCAGCTCATTGGGAGCACCCAGATTGCCTTTGGGCAGCAAAGAATAGGGAACTTCCCCACAGGAGGTCCTCTAGAAAGGCGGCACCACCATTTTTTCTGGTAAGGTCCTTTATTTAATTTCCTTCTCTGCTGGGAAATTGCATTTTATTTCAAGGTCCAGATTGGTCTAACTTCAGTTGTCAGACTCTGGATTATTGTTTTTCCAGCAAGATAGAAGAGTCGTTTCCTATGCAAAGGAGCAGACAGCTTGAGGTTTGAGAGAATCAGTGCAAGCAAGCCAGTAATCACTCCAACCTCCGAGTTCATTCTAGATTGATTTTGGAGAAAAGAGAGGAAAGCTAAGGTCCTGTCCCACGCTAATTCCTTTACAGTACCCAGTGGATCGCTGCGGACCTCCTCAGGGTTATGGGGCCCTGTGATGAATTGTTCCACACTGAGGATGTAATTCAGAGTACAGATCCCATCATTTAGCAGTACAATGCTGCAGCTTTGTTGACCACCAACTAGAACATTTCCAAGGTCCAGATGCTCCTTTTGTGCCTGGAATACAAACCCACCGTGCTGAGGTCACTTTAACGTGTCAAGCATAGTAGTTGAGTGTAGCCACCACTTATCTCACCACGTGCTGATCCCTTGGCACGTGCAGTGCAGTGCAAAGGGCTCCCTGCTTTGTGTAGGACCTGGCATGCCCTGATAGAATCATTAAGGTTAGGAAAGATCTCTGAGATCACTGAGTCTACCCATTGACCTCACACTGCCAAGTCCACCACTAACCCATGTCCCTGAGTGCCACATCTATATGTCTTTTAAATACTTCCAGAAATGATGACTCAACCAATTCTTTGGGCAGCCCATTCCAATGAGTGACAACCCCTTTCCTAAAGAAATTTTTCCAAGTATCCAATCTAAACCTCTCCTGGTGCAATTTGAGGTCATTTTCTCTTGCCTTTTGCTTATTACTTGGGAGAAGAGACCAACACCCACTTTGCTACAAACTCCTTTTGGGTAGTTGGAGCACAATAAAATGTGGAACAGGTCTGCAAGGGACTCAATCCCTCTTCCAAATGCTTTCTCCTACTGTTTTTTAGGGTGTTTGCTGGGTAGGATGTAGCTTATTCAGGGCTGTGAGACCACTAGCTGACCAGCTGCACTTGGGCCAAGGATGAGAGATATTTGCTTGCCCTTTTGTGACTGCTTAAATAGTCCCCCTCTCTTTTGGCTAGTTGTGTGCTCACATACAATTTATAATGACTAAGTACCTTGAAGATATTATCACCCAACAATCAACATGATTTACATGGGGAAATGATTTACAAGGTATTATTTTATTTACCTCTGGTTCCTTAAGAAACCTGACTAAAAATTAAGGTGGCTGCACAGACCTGCAGGTAACAGGAAGAAAGCCAGGTGGAGGTGTACTGGCTGTGCCACTTTAAAAGGTCCGCTACACTTAGAAATCAGACTAACAGCAAAACAAATGGAGAAGGAGAGCAGACAGAATGAGAGGAGAGAACCATGATTCCCAAGAAGCTAAATGGCTTGCTTGGTTTAGTCTGGAAGAGAGCAATCCCAGAGGATTTGTGAAGGTCATATTTGAACTGGCAGGACATTTGCAACAAGCTGCCATTAGGCCACTAGAATCAGTACTGTCGTTTAAACTAAAAGCAGTGTCTGGGAATTTTGCTGTGAATCCTTATTGGCTGCCTCCAGTACAGATTTTGCAAAAAGGGAAAGTCCAAGACCCCCATCCCACCCTAGTATCCCCTACTGCTACTCAGTGGGCCCCTGCTCCTTACCCTGATGGTGCCTAGTGCGCCCTCTCCAATGACCCGTAAGACATAATGGAGACCTTTGGGAGACACGAGGTCTGGGCTTTTCCAGCTCACAAACACCATAGCATGCAGCACATACTTGGTCTCCTTGTTAGGAGTAAAAGTCCATGCCTGAGCCTGCAATCACAAGAGGCAAGAGTGCTGACAGGAGCTCCAGTCCAGAGATAAACCCAAACACCTCAACAATTGCATTTAATGCACAGTCCCTTCTTCCATTATAGTTAATCTAGGTCTCTACAGACACACCATCTCCATCTGTGTCAAAGATTCATACAGGGAATGAACACCCAGATATTCAAAGCCAGGCTGTGGTTGTATTGTAGAGAGCAAACTACAACTTTGGTAGAACTTGAACTTACCATGGCTTCAAAGGGCTGGAGGATCCCTGCAGTGGGACTGACAGACAGGATCTTACTGTGAGAGTGAAAAATCTTCCATGTGAAAACCATGGGTAGACTTGTGCAGTTTTTAATGGTGTACATTCGTGTAGAGGAGGTCCCTATATGGAGAGGTTTGAAGTAGAGATTTCCATCACCTTCTAAGTGCAAAAGAAAGGACTGCCCACAACTCTGGAGAACAACCTTCTGTGGAATTAAGATAAAAAGTAACAGACATTAACTAGAAGACTCAGCTACATCAGGGGGGACCTTGCAAAGATGTTTCTCCTTCCAAGAGAGAAGCAAGAACAAACTGGATGTTAATGAGGAGGGGAAGAGCTTTAGGCTGTGCTGTCAAGTAGGGCCCTTAGCATAATACAGGGTATTCCAAGAGATGGAAATGCAAGGAACGAGGGGTACAGGACGTTTGGCACCACAAAGGCCTTCTTTCTGCAGTGCTGACCCCATAGTAAGTGTTGAAAATATTCTTTCATTCCTATTTCCAAAGGGAAAAATCCAAACTAAACATTAGGAGACATAATAGGCATCACAGTGCAAGTCATTGTGAAAAGGGAAGACTACAGGGGAACAAAACTTTGCTCACCATCTTCCACTTCCCCCTCCTTACCTTGGTGTATGCAGGATAAGAGTTCAGCTGCAAGGGCAGGACATGCTGCTGTGTGACTCTGTTAACTGGGTGAGTGGAGAGAAAGAAAATCTGGTGGCCTCCTGGCATGATGTGTCCTGAGCTGGGCTTGACCATAACAGAGGGACAGGCAGTTTGGTTCACACTGAAGGTTATCAAAGAGGTGCCTGTGTTGGACAACAGCATGCTGCAGTAGGTATCAGTGTCACAAACTACAGGAGGAAAAGTCTGATGAAGACAAGCAAAAAGGTTTATTTTCACTGGGTTTAAAAACCAGCTTAACAAAAAAGTTTTCACTATATTCAGTTCCAGGTTCCAATAAGCACTATCCCAAGTCTATGGGGAACTTTCTAACTGCTTATTTTCAAGGAAAGAAATGAAACCATGCAGGGGTACACAAATAATGGTCTTTTCCCTTCCCTCAGTGGCCCTCATGGGTTCATGGGATTGGTGAAGCTATTTTCCATCGTGCAGTGCTTTGTTCCCATCCAGTAAATGAGCTGCTTGCTGGTGCCTGCAGCTTCTGCATGGATAGTGACATCCTGGATGAAGAACTTCAGCAGCCTAGAATTTGCTCCACTTCATGCATATCAAATAGAGGCTGCATGGCCTAGATTAGCTGAGGAGATTTTATAAGAGGTTCTCAGGACTATTCTTACTTCCTAGGATCAGATCTGACTTTACTTTATAGGAAAAATACTTTATTGTGCCACAGAAAATGCAGGAAGAGAGAGAGAACCTTCCCCTCTATCTTACAACCACTTCTCTTTCGTAAGTGAGGATTCTGTGTGCCTAAGTGCATGCAAAGCTTTTGAGGCTCCTGGGAGGGGACTGAATACCCTTGTTAGAGCCTATGTCCACTTAAACAGAAAGGAAGGTGATCCCAACAGCTTTTCTGTCAGAGCTAATGAGATGGTCAGTACAGCTGACATGGTGGAAGCTGGGAAGCTAATGCAGGAGGAACAGCATACTACTTTTGTACCATAGCAGGAGCCTCCACACCATCAGAAACCACCAAAGACACACCTCAGTGCAATGGGAGACAAAGTAAAGAATTCAGAGGCAAACACTAAGTGTCTTTGCAAAGATTCAAAGGTCAATCAGTTACACACTTTGGGGACATCCAGGATGTACTGTGGAATGAAGTGCTCCCGTTCTGCTTCATATGTGTGCGCTCTCAGCCTCACAGTCAGGCACCACGATGGACAGATGGTGGCATCGTTTTCAATGTTGGTGTAGTGTCTCATCACCTGCAGACACACAAGGGACAGCACATTGTGTAAAGGAAGGGAGTGTGGCAAGGTGCCTTCACAGAATCACGGATTAAACTGAGTTGGAAGGGACCAATTGCACATACTATCTCAAGCAACTGCTTATTCAATGACATCTCTGGGGCTAAGGAACTGACATTCTCAGGAAAGAAGGACTGACCAGTGCCAGATGAGAAACAGAGAGAGAGACTTGCAAATGCTGGGTTTCACTTACCAGGACATTTCTGGGTGCTAAATGTCCTGTAACTGCAGACTTGTGTAACGTGAATCCCACGTCACTTGGGCGAAGAGTGACAGTGCCCTCAGCAGCTTTACTTGTGGAGGGCCAGACACAAAGACCAAGTTATTGCCCATTACCCAGGCCACAATAACCATTCTTGTGCAAGCTCACATCTACACTAATAGTGCAATAATTCATAGTAATTCCTTCTTCAGTGAGGTGTACCATGGTTCATGCTCCCTGGGGGCAAGAGCAAGTGTACCTGTCCACATGCATGAGCTGTGACTTGTTTATTGCATTTATTTGCCAGGACACAGGTGATAGAGAAGCTTTAACCCAACAGTGTATCAAAGCAATGGCCAAAAGAGTTAATAGAGGTGCTGGTTTGTCAAAATCAAAATTAAGGGTTTAAATTGAATTTTAACTCCTCCAAAATACTTTATTCTGCAAACAGTTGCTTGCTAGGTCATCTCTGGTCTTAGTAATTCCTACTAACCTCGTAAACAGCAAAACCTTCCAGCTCTGCTGCATAGAGACTGTTGACCTGAGTAGGCTTGCAAAAGACATAGAAGGTTGAAGACTTCAGTGGTGGCATGTCACAAATTTCAGGGTGCACTTGGAAGGCACTGCCATGGCTTGGAGTCCAGGCAACAGTGATATTTCCTTTGGTATGGTTGGTCACACAGAGAGGAAGAGGTTCTGCCTTGTGAGGTGGCATGCAGCATCCAAAATCATACTCCGTGGGGCTGACACTAACATGAGCAGGAAACAAGGCCAGGTCACTGCTTACACCATCGTAGAAATATTCAGTCATGGCATTGGGTTCAAAGTATTCCTTGGGTGGCTTGTCCTCAAAAATCTACAGGATGGAAATATCTCAGTGTGAGCAGGGAAAGTGTGGGAGACACGAGGCACTGATTGCCTCCATGTGCAAGAGGGCATGCAGGATGCACTTCAGTAAGAGTTCCTAGGACAGCTCAAAGTCTAGGCTTCAAGGAGGCTTCTGTTTGTAAGCCTCAATCTGAAACCACACGAAGCAAAAGATGACCCCATGACTGAATTAAAGCCAGAAAGTGGCTTAGTGACTGAGCCAGGGTAAAATCCAGCTGACAAAGGTAGTGTTGGTGTGTGCTGGGACCATCAACAGCAGAAATACTAAAGAAATCAGTCCAGCATCTGCAAGCCCTTCTATATCTGTCTTCTCTACAACAGATGCCCAGCATATATAGAGAACAGCTGGAAGTGTCTTAGATTCCAGGGAGGGCAGCTCATACCTCAGGAGAAAGCATGAGGGCTCCCTTTTCATCCATCTGCAACTTCCCATCCTTCAGCATCATGCTCAGGATATCAGGGGGGTAGAAGGTCAGTCCCCTCACCATGTTGGTTCGGTACCAGGAGAGGTGTCTTTCCTGAAGGGTGGTTGGCTTAGCTGTGTCTGAATGGCAGGTACCCAAAAAGTCCACATACATGGGTTCCTGGGAAAACACAATGTAAGATAATAAGAAATAAACTGTCCTCTGATTGCTTTGAGAGTTACACCATACCAGTATCTCACTTCCAAAACCATGCCTGGAAAAGGCTTAACATCTGCAGTGTTAGGCTGCCATTTACTTTATGTCTTGATGTGAGACAAGAATTTTCTTGAAACTGGAGTGAAAATTGAAGGCATTCAGTGCACAGCTGTACAGCTAAAGTTAAGAGAGAGACCTACATGGACAAGAGCCATGTAGGATGCACCTCACCCTATCCATTACTGACTGTCCATATCCTATTGCTGATAGGAATCCGCACCACGGGGATTCTGCTCAACAAGAGCCCAGGTCCTGCACTTGGGTCACAATAACCCCAGGCAGCGTTACAAGCTTGGGGCAGAGTGGTTGGAAAGCTGCTCATCAGAAAAGCACCTGGAGTGATGGCTGGCAGCAGCTGAACATGAGCCAGTGTGTGCCTGGGTGGCCAAGAAGGCCAAGGGCATCCTGGCTTGTGTCAAAAATAGTGTGGCCAGTAGGACTGGGGCAGGGATTGCCCCTCTGTACTCAGCACTTGTGACACTGTGCCTTGAATACTATGTTCAGTTTTGGGCCCCTCAGTACAAGAAAAACATTGAGGGGCTGGAGCGTGTCCAGAGAAGGGCAATGAAGCTGGTGAGGGGTCTGGAGCACAAATCTCATGAGGAATGGCAGAGGGAGTTGGGGCATTTAGCCTGGAAAAAAGAAGGCTCAGGGGGAATTTTATTGCTCTCTACAACTACCTGAAAGGAGGACGTAGCCAGGTGGGGGTTGGTCTCTTCTCCCAGGTAAGAAGTGATAGGATAAGAGGAAAAGATCTCAAGTTGTGCTTGGGCAGTGGTTAGATTGGATAATGGGAAAAATTTCTTCACCAAAATGGTTGTCACCCCAGGCTGCCCAGGGATGTAGTTGAATCATGATCCCTGGAGGTATTTAAAAGACATGTAGATGTGGCACTTGGGGACATGGTTAGTGGTGGACTCAGAAGTGCTGGGTTAATGGTTGGACTCAATGATCTTACTATGTTCAGTTTTGGGCCCCTCAGTACAAGAAAAACATTGAGGGGCTGGAGCGTGTCCAGAGAAGGGCAATGAAGCTGGTGAGGGGTCTGGAGCACAAATCTCATGAGGAATGGCAGAGGGAGTTGGGGCATTTAGCCTGGAAAAAAGAAGGCTCAGGGGGAATTTTATTGCTCTCTACAACTACCTGAAAGGAGGACGTAGCCAGGTGGGGGTTGGTCTCTTCTCCCAGGTAAGAAGTGATAGGATAAGAGGAAAAGATCTCAAGTTGTGCTTGGGCAGTGGTTAGATTGGATAATGGGAAAAATTTCTTCACCAAAATGGTTGTCACCCCAGGCTGCCCAGGGATGTAGTTGAATCATGATCCCTGGAGGTATTTAAAAGACATGTAGATGTGGCACTTGGGGACATGGTTAGTGGTGGACTCAGAAGTGCTGGGTTAATGGTTGGACTCAATGATCTTAGAGGTCTTTTCCAATCTTAATGATTCTATGATAAGTATTAATGAAAATGCAGTGGGAAGAGATTTGCAGGGACTACTAAGTGAGACAGGCCAGTCCTGTTGGGTTACACTGTAAGATGTCTTTAAAGTATCACAGCAAAGAAACTACCCTTTGCCTCCATACCTGGTGGTGGACAAGGCACACGACTCTGCGGTGATAATTCATTGGGTGAGTAGGTCGAAAGGTCACCTTCAGTGTCCGTGTTGTTTTGCCCTCCAAGACTCCGCAGGGGCGATCCAAGGAGAAGACGCTCCCTTTGTTGTCAATATCAAACTGATAAAAGGCCGGGACATCTGACATGTTGCTGATTTTCAGTGTCTGCATCAAACTCTCTCCAAGATTGATCCAGTCAAATTCCACAGAATACTGGTCCAGGGACACAGAAGGACCTAGCACAACATGCAAGATAAGATCCTGGACCTGTCATAGCTGTTTCTTCCAACATGTCACAAGCCACTGCTTCACTTAACTGATCTTCCCAAACCAGAATCAGCTCATCAGCAAACCTACTAGTCCTAAGAAGCAGCTAAACATTCACTTAAAACAGTCAGGCAAGTATAAATCCCAAACAGTACACCAGGGACAGCCAGGATCCCAGCAGAGTTTAGTCTGTGACTGCAGGCTATGATAGTTCCTAGTCCTTCCCCAAGCACTAACCTTTTCCCACCAGTGGTAAGAAGCTGACAGGGAGAAACAGGAAAGGCTTTGGTACCTTTACATGAGCCAACCACTTTCAGAACAGTCTCCAAGTGGCATCCAGTAGATCCGATAGTGAAATAGGAAGTACTGTGCTGTCCTACTATTTGAGGCTGAAACCGTATGCACAAGACCAGCTTCCCTTTGGCAGGGACAACACCATGGGACACATCACAGGAGAAAACATAACCATGAAGCAGAGGGTCTTTTTCTTGCTCTATTCTACATGGTGCATCAACCTACAAGTAGAAAAGAAATAGGTTAACAAAGGATCCAACATGAGGCAGGATGGCTCTGAATGCAGGACACTAATCAGGTAAGAACTGTAGTTCTCAGCAGTGCTGAACACCACCAAGAACACCAAGGCCACCACAGAAATGCTGTGCAGCAAACCTCTGCCACCTTGTTCTGATGGAGAACTGGTAGCAACAAGCTCCCATAATATGCTCAGAAATCAGCATGCTGCAGCAAAACTCCTGGTGATCTCTGGGGTTGGAGTGCCCCTCCTGGTAAAGATGGCTCAGGGTGTCCCTAGGGGTCAAAATAGCCTAAGTGACTGCTATGACCAGGGGAACATGCAGGCAGAGAACTTATTTCCCTCAGCCCACAGTTCCACCTTGTTTATGGATCTTCTTTTCACAAAAAAACCAAAGCTGGTGCTCTGACACCTTCCTCAACACCCTTAAAAAAACCATCCTGATCCTTGCCTGGCAATGTGCTAAGCACCACTGCAGTGTGAATAAAAACAGTATGACAAATGAATGTGTCTTTTCCACTCCCAAGCTGCAGGGCCTGTGGAGGAATCAGCACTGCTGTCATCCATGTCAGCAGTCTCTGAGTACATCCATCCATTATGAGGCTGGGATGGGCTGAGCTGGCACAGGTAACAAGGTGCTCAAATCCATTTGACTTTCTGAGCAATTCACTGGGCTGCCTGGGACACACACACACACCAATTTGACACAGCTGACACACAGGACTGATGGGCTTGTCCAGGGTGAGCAGGAGAGCTGCAGGATGCAAAGGACATGGCAGCTGCCTGATCTGGACCAAGCAGAGAAGGGAAGCAGGGGGAAGCTGCAATACCAGGCTGCAAATGGCTAAGTTGCCAGCACTGTAGCTGGAAGGCAAGGGTGAATGGCATGGTTGGTAGGGGAAGGCTCATCACCTCTGCTTCATTCACATTCACACTTAGGTTATTTTCACAGCATTAAGGGAGATACACAAGACCACATATCCCAGAGAAATGTGTCAGCATGCCAGCTTCTCACAAGAAGTCAATCTCCCCTCCACATACCACAGACATGTTGAAGATTTCCACACACTTCTCCACAGTTGTCCCCACTGGTACTGATCCAAAACACAGGACATCCTGAAACTTTCCAGGCTGTACACCTTCATATTCCTTTCCTGTCACACTCACACGCAGGCAGGGGTATTTGGCTGTTAAAGAGAACAGTATACTGGATTAGGAAAGATAGGTGGAACCTCCATTCTTGGATATTCAACACTCAACTGGACAACCCTCTGAAGAACCTCAGATAACTCCGAAGTTGGATCTGCCTTCAAAGTTGGCCCTGCTTTGAACCAAATAAGCTCCCTTCCAGCCCTAATTTACTTAACTCAGAATCACATTTTTTGTTTGTCAGTGGCCATACAAGTCACTTCAGGCAAGGACTTGTAATGAAATCATTGCTTATTTTAGCTTGCATCCAGAAAGCTTTAGAAATTCCCCTCTGCTTCTCTGTCTAGCAGGGACAGACAGGAGACACTGAGTGCAGACATAGCCAGGAGTTTGTAGAGGCTTTTTCCAGTGAAATCCTCTCATCTCTCCCCCTCTGTCAACTTAAACAGGCCTTGAAAATGCTGGTTTGGCCAAAGCATGCCACAGACCATATTGGACCCTCTGTCTCTTCAGGTAACACTTCCAAATTGGCAAAAGTACATTAGAGAATTTCACAGGCCACTTTCAAACCATGGCTTCACTTACTCATCACTGGGTGGAGCCAAATTTGGCAGAGCATCCATGGAGTGCAGGCCCTCCATGTATCCCTGTGGAATGCTATTCCAGAATTAGGGGTAATACACATTTCTTTCAGTGTTAAATGCAAGAAAGACTCACCCAGGGCTTTTAGCTGGATTGTCCTCTTTTGTTTCACTTCACCTCCAAACCAGCATGTTGCTACTGCATTATGCACCCCAGCCACCTCTGGCTGGAAGGTCACCTTGACCATGCACTCAGCACCTGGGTCCAGTGTGCTACGGTCAGAAGTCATGAAGAAAGGGCTTGGTGTCTCCCAGGAAAAGACGCTAATGAGATCACTAGGAAATGGAGATACATTTTAAGGAGATGAATGGATCATTTGCTGCCTGTGCAATTATGCATAGGATGGGCCTTTCCCAACAGGTTATTTGGTCAGGACGGGAAGCAACCAGTGCTGAATGGAAGAATGCCTAATGCATCTGGACAAATATGTGATGCTGTGAAGAAATTTTTCTCTTGTCTCTGCAAATGCTCTGTTCACACTTTAATGAATCCTGGTTACTACGGCTAAGAACTTTATTAATGGCCATAAGGTGATACCAAGCAAATCAGCTCCAAAATTAAGTATTTGCTTTTCCTGTGTCTAAATTTGCAGCTACATAATTCCAAATGAACATTTGTTCCTCTGTTATATGCTCAAGTGAGAAGAGAGGATTGAGCTATTTCCTTAATACCTCATTCAATTTTCCAGAACCCCCTTTGCTTGTTTGATTTCTGCAAAGAACATGATACGCCATCAGCTTTTTCTATTTTATTGATCCAAGGTGTGTGTTTCTTACCATCCTTATCCTCCAACAGCCTGGGCCTATCAGTTGGTACAAATTATTTCTCTAAGTGGAGACTGAAACACTTGAAATGGCTGGAATCACTTGGTTGGAAGTACACCTCCTCCTTGCCTGGGAACTTCACTGCATTCCTTTCTACAGTACTGTCCTTCCTCACTAAAACAGGACAAACCTTGGTAACCAGGACCATCTTTGCTCCTAAATGACTAAAACGTTTCCAGCTGGTAGCTCATCTCTCCCTGTTCATGCTGGGCAGGTTGCCTTTGGTTAAATAGAAGCCCAGGCCTGTCCTGTGAATGTGGGATGTTCTCAGTGGGACACTGTGCTTGTCCCCACCTAGTTCCGGTGCATGAATGGTTCTCAGCATATGCTGAGATGTCAGATGTGAGATGTCAAGATGATGTGAGATGTCAAGATGTGCCCACAGTGACCTGTACTACCATTCTGCTGCCTTTTCTGCCCAGACCTCAGGGGAGGCAGAGATTTGCCTCCTGTTAAGGCAGCCAGCAGAACCAATAACCACTGGAATGAGCTGCAATTCATTGGAGAGTTCAAAAAAGTGGCAAAATACCTGACA
>NW_008235774.1:1798480-1801884 GCF_000691975.1 Corvus brachyrhynchos | reverse complement strand
TCCTTAGCCACCTCTCACTCACCCAACATTGCACACAGGAAAGGTCATCTCCGTGACATTGTGGACAGCACAGACAGGCAACTGGACAGCAGCCGGCATGGACAGACCGAAGCGTGGACGCATAGCACGCAGGGCAACAGAGAACTCACCCTCAGCTTTCATAAAGAAGATGCTGTCTTCATAATCCCTCTGCACAGAAAAGCAAGGGGAGACAGCAGTTAGATGGACTCCACCCGGGGGTACTGCAGCTCTACCCAGGAATACCTGTCACCATCACCTCTGCAAGTGTTGGGGAAAAAATGTTGGCAACAGAGGCACCAGTGGAGGCCTCTGTGCAGGACAGAGAGCATATGAATCACTCAGAAAAGGCAGGCAGTGTGGAAGGTGCCCAGGCATACTCCTCTGTCAGAGAGCACACAAACACCCTCAGGGAGAGCAGTTGAAGGCCACATTAGTTTCACCTGATTTGTTTCAATGCAGATGGATTTCTTTCAGTATTTTCAAGATTCCAGTTCAGCTGAACTGAAGCATGTACAGCCTTTCTTTGAGTTCCACAAGCACAGAAGTATTAATCTTTGATTAAATGCTTTGTCAGCTAGAGATCCAAGCAGATAACACACAACTTAAAGATGCAGTGTTGACAGCACTGTGTACAAATAGCCTCAGGACATCTGCTAGCCAGCCAAGATGGAAGGAATTGAAAGATGTGTGTTTTCTATGCTTCTCATTTGTCACCCCTCCTGAGTAACACTTATACAGGTAAGGAGAGACCTTGGGCACTGCAACACACACAGTCCTTGCTCTCTCTAAGAAAGGCAACCTCCTGCTTTAGCAGTTGATGTGCTGCAGACAAACTATTCACTGAAAATGGAACAAGGCCAGCAGCTTATTTCATAAAGGGAACGCTGAACAGTCATCAAAAAATCATGATACTAAGAGAGCAGGGTATTGGGAATCTGTTCAATGACCATGCTCTATGGCTAGGACAGAGATATACATCAAAGACATACAGCTGTCCACAACAGCCAGAGATCAACACTCAGAGCCAAGACAGACACTGCAAACAATGTGAAAATCAAGAAAATGGTCTAGATGAAAAGAATCATTGCTGTTTAAAAAAAAGCTTAAAGAAACCCAATCCATCCAAAAGAAGGGAGGCCCCTGACATATCCCTTTAGAAAACCGGTAGCCCTTGAATGTAGAGGCTTTGAGATCTCCTGTATGAAAGCAGAAAGTGAGTTCCTCAACCCAAGGTTCTGCACTAAAACCACCCAGATATGTTTCCTTGGGATCAAACCAGGCGTGGACAGTTTAAGCACTTTATCTTACTGAGTTGAGAGCCAGAAGTGGTACGTGAAAAACTGGGAATACTTCTTGTGAGCATTCCTCTCATAACTACAGGCAAACTCTGCAGAGAAGTCAGGGATTAGGGCTCCCTCAGGTAATGAAGATGTGGAGAGAGCAGGAAGGTCATTCTGCCCACTCTTTCTATGCTAGAATTTCCCCAAGGTCTCATGCATTCAAGTGAAAACAAATCAGAAAGGACAAGAGAGGCAGAGGCCCACTGCCCTCCCCCGGAACACTGAGAGCAGATGTGATGTTGCTGCTTTACCTTTTCCCTGGGCCGGAAAACAATGGGCAGAGTTAAGGACATACCAGGGTTCAGAGTAATCGGCTGCTGGAAAACAGTGAAGAAGTATGGCGTGGAAGGAGCTCTAGATAACAAAGTCAAAACAAGAGATTTTGTCTTAGGGCGTGCAGTTTAAGTTAGACAGCAGAAAAGAGAATAAATAACCAACACCTCCAGACCCCACAATTTAGAAGCCCTTCACACACTGGACCCCAAGGGTACTTTGGCAGCAAAATAGTAGAGAGGGACAGAACCCACTCCTGGCTCTAAGTACCTACCCCCTCCTTGAACAATATTTTATGTTTTCAGGCCGTGTAGTATGAGCAAAATACATAGGGCAGACACATTTGAGTTTCAGAGCAGGGAGGGTCACAGGGACTGCTGGAATGGCTCAACATCCAGAGGGACTCCGGGAGCAATGGTTTTAGGTCACACTAGTGACTGGCTGGCATACATCCACAATTAAAATCTCACTAGACTGGAAATGCCTCACAGACAGAAGTATCAGCAAAACAGAATTTAAACAAGGCACTTCATTTAACAGACTTCTGCCAGGAACAAGGGCTGTGTTTCTGAATTAGCAGGTTTCTGTTCTGCAACATAAGGGTGCACACATTGTCTCCAGCACAGCACTCAAGGGGACAGAGGGAAGGTGAATCTGAGAAAAGGTGCTGAGGTGACTGATACAGCAGGAGGAGTGAAGATGCAGTGAGAGCGTGAGGAGTACAAAGGACAAACAAACTTCCCACGCACCTGTAGCTCAGCTTCTGGGCTTTCCCATGAACATTTTTCAAGGTCAGGTGTCTGATTATCTCTTTTCCAAGTTCCCAGCCATGCCAACTGAGTGTTTCAGGCACCTCAATGCCCCAGAATATGACTTTCTTCTTCTTTGCCTCTCTTGAAGACACCTTAGGGAGTAGCAGTTTGGGAAGAAGGGAGGAGAAATAACTCAAAACAGCCGTTTCTCGACGCTAAGGGTTTCTTGACTCTGGCAGATCAGAGGAGCCACCCCGCGGCAGAACTCCAGGAGTATCCAAAAGCCCTGCTCCGGGAGTCCAGAGAGGACACCTCCTGGCCACAGCCCAAACAGCAGATACTAAGGGGTGTGATGAACGACGGACGCAAAGGCTAAACGCTTTTTTGTTTCTCTCCTCTCCCTGCCTGCCAGACAATCCACCCCACGTCAGCAGCACTTTTTGCTCCTCCGCTCACCTTCCTGTCATAGCCACTCTTCCGAAAAGAGCCAGAGCTTTGGGGCTCGCCATGCGCCTGAGCAAGCATCTGAGAAACAAGAGGGAAAAGTCCTCACACGTGCTGCTCCTGCACCCCCTGCGCCTTTGCTGCCAAGAGCTGGGCACTCCCCGAGACCAAACGCCCCCTCCTCAGGCTCATGGTGGCGCTGAGCCCCCTCCCTGCAGGGGAGCAGCCCCCGTTGTGTCCCCATTTTGCAGCTGAGTCCAGCCCTCTCCACAGACCACGGCTGTCCCGATGACCTGTGGGTCGTGACTCGCAGCCCAGCCCCTGTGGAAGGGCTCTCCTTGGCGCTGGGTAGCACAGCCCTGCCCTGCCCACTATCGGCCCACAGAGCCCAGTACAGCAAAGCTGTGCTCTGTAGCCTGGCCTGGCCCCGTCGAGCCCCGTATGGATGACTATGGCAGGACCCTGCTCCCTACAGAGAGCGCCTGCCCAGCTCCCTGGGGCACGGCCCACTCCGTTATAACCGTGCCTGCCCCCGGAGCGGAGCAGAAGCCCGGGCCCCGGGTCACCATCGCCC
>NW_008235774.1:1787483-1798324 GCF_000691975.1 Corvus brachyrhynchos | reverse complement strand
GGGAGGGGGCGGGGGCCGGTGGGGGTCAGGGGAACGTGGAGGCGTCAGGGAAGCTGGTGAAGACTTCTCAGGGGTGCACGGGGGAGACAGAGATCAAGGGGAGATGGGAAGTTCAGGGGCAAGGAGATGGAGGAGGGCGAGTGTAAGAGGGAGGGATGCAGAGGTGCAGGAGAGGCTCGGGGTGAGGGGTGAGGATGAGTGCAGGGGCAGGCGACAGTGTAGAGCTGAGCCAGCAGAGGGGGGGCCGTGAAGTCCGTGGGTGCATGGAAAGGATGAACGAGGACAGTGTGGGGATTGCAGGGTGGCACGGGGGCACAGGCTGCAGCAGGCTGGAGAGTGCTCTCAGGGATGGAGTGACACCTTAATGGGGCCAGGTCACCCTAAGCTCCTTGGAGCATTGGTGACACAAGTAACAAGTTGTTAGCATTGCCAAAAGTAGCTGTGGGGCCAAGACCAGCAAAGGCACAGAGGGTGGGGAGCCCTGGCTGCATGAGCCCATCAGGTATCGTTCGCATGGGGCATCACAACCACCATGGGACAGTCCTACACCTTCCCAGTGCCCTGGATGACCCTCAAGGAGGCAGAACCTTCATTTTTCCGGTGGGGAGGGACAGATAGTGCCTCCAGGGTGCACAGGCAGCACTGTGGTGGAAAGCAGCCACATCACACAGCACAGGGAGGGTGCCAGGGCAGAGGCATGAAGGAGATGCAGCTTTAATGGCATTTGTCGATGTTTACAAATGAGTCATCCAGCTAAGCAGCCCAGCTGTAAATCAGCACCCTAACTCTTCCAGCATCAGTTGCACCCCCTCCTCTGTCTACCCAGCTCTGGACAAGTGCCTGGCTCCTCCAGAAACAACCTCATAAATAACAGCAACAAAACAAACCCTCCTGCAGCCACGGTGGGCCTGAGTGCACCAGGCGAGAGATGAACGTCCCCCATCCATCACTTTAATGATTGTACTCTGGAAATTAAACCTGTCACGGCCCATCAAGGTGAATGTTTTAAGCCTGTGACATGCCTTCAGCTCCCCTCCTCCTTCCTGGCAATTTTGTTGCTTTCCTTCTTGCCTTTTCCTCTCTGCCTCTACCATTCCTGTCCCCCCATTTCAGCCCTCCTCCAATGTGCCCAGCTCCAGTGTGTGGTACTCCCTGTGGTCTCCTGCTGCACCAATCAGGTGATATCTTAGGCCCTGATGCTCCTGCAGCCATGGACTGGCATGTGCCAGCATCTCTGTGCCCAGCCCTGTGTTCCTGCTGGGAGCTGGCACCACTGTCTGGAGCAATGGATCTCTCCTGCTCAGTCGTCCCCACACGGCAATGGCAGGGAATTAGGTACCATCCTTCCATGCTTCCCCGTCCCTTCCTCCTTTCCTTGTATTTTTTCCCCCCTACCCCACTTTTATTTCTCTCTTGTCCCATGTTACACCAACCACGGCAGGCTCCTGGCACCTGCTCCTACCCTGGCTCATATCTATCCCCTTGGAGCAAGGGCTGCAGCCTCCCCAGAAACAGAGGTCCCCACTAGGCAATTCCAGGGGTCTGGACACCTGCGTGTCTTGAGATGGACTGTCTGGGGAGAGGAAACCTGGCAGTGAGGATGCCATGCACCCAGGGGAAAATTGCTGAGCTGCCAGCAGCCACTGCGGGTCACTGTCCCCCCACACAGGACCGTCATCCATCCATCACATCCGTCCCTCCCCATGCTCCTCTCTCCCCTCACCTGCTTCCTCTGCCCACCCCTCTGTCTCAAAAGCATCGCATGTGTTCCCCTGCCCAGGGTGCTGCCCCCCAGACATTGACAGGCTTTTCCCAGCCTTGCGAAGTGTGACAGCCCCACACCAAAGCTTACCTGTCCCTTCCATCACTGATTGTCTGCCAGAGGTGACCCAGGATTCCAGAGGGACTGTTGCCCTTCAGCAATTCCCACCCCGACCACAAGTCCCGGGGCAGATAGCCCTCCCTGCCACTCTCAGGTAGAAACAAGGAGAGGAGAGGACAGCAGGATGCGGCACAGGAGGGACATCATGGTATGTTTGGGAATGGGTCACCCTGGCCCCGCCTGCTCCACTCCTGCAGCCCTACGTGCACTGGAGTGGTGAAGCAGGGCTGCCCCCTCGGGCTGGCCCTCTGCCCTCATAGCCATCTCAGCACCCCAAGGGGAGACCCAGTAAGTGCACAGAAGCATGGGAGGTCAATAGAGCCTTCCAGGACCCTCCAGCATCCTGTGAGGACAAGGGCAGCATGCTTACTTGTGGGGAATCAGTGCTTAACCCTAGTGCTTCTAGGGAAGTAGTAGAGGGTGTCAGTCATCATCCTGCTACCAAGGATTGATTTGAGCCCAGTCAGTGAGCAACATCCCAAGAGCATCATGAAACAAGCCCAGAAAGGAACTGAGAGAAGTTAAGCATGGGAAAAGGGGAGTTCACCACAGCTTTGAGCATTTACAGCCTGAGCACTTTTGTGCCTCCCTTCCCCCCACCCCCCCTTATTTGAGGCAATGCCACACCAATGCAACCAGGCTAACAGCAGCATGGAAAACAGCATCAGCTTTGCTTCACAGGACAGTTTTGCCCTGCAAAGCACAGACCCTACCAGGGATGCTACAGCTGCAGGAGGAGGCAAGGCAGGCTGGCATGCAACCTGGATATACTTCCCAGCTCTTCATGCTAGCAAAGGGAAGGACAAGCTGGCACCACACCAGGATATGCTGCTCCAGGCACTGTCAGATCTGTAGATAAGTGGCAGTGCAAGGAAGGGTCCTGGGTCTCTCTCTTCCAGCTGTGCCAGCAGGCTGCCAGCTGTCCAAGTTTGCTCTCCCCACCTTTTCCCCCAGGGATCTGGTAGGACAGCACAGTAGCAGGACAGGGGCAGGGCCTCCCATCCCCTAAGGAAAAGCACAGGCATCCAGATAACAGCTTTATAGGGGAGGGATCTAGGGACTCCTCCAGATACACACAGAGGAATAATTACAAGTTAAATAGGATCCAAACACACATAAGTTAAAGGATGGCAGGTGCCCTGCAACCCCCTGCTCCTTCCAGGCACAGTCTGTGTCTGCCAGCAAAGAGACCCCCCACAACACAGCCTGGCCCCTCTACCCAGCTGGCTCCATTCGCCTTTCACAACACAGAGCCAATCTTCCTCTCTGTGGCACCCATCTCGTCCTCCTCTTCTTCCTCGCCCCCCGAGCAAGACGAGTCCGGGCCATAGCTCAGCTCGGAGGTGCTGCAGTGCAGGAAGCCTGAGCCAGGGCTGTGTCCCATGAACTCGGGGCTTTCAGCAGCTTGTCCCTGGGGCTCGCCGGGCAGCAGCTTCTCACAGGTTTTGCTGAGCCCTCGTTGCTTCTCAGCCTCCGCCTGAGCCCCCTGCTCCTTGGCCTTGCGACTCCGCTTCCACTTCATGCGGCGGTTCTGGAACCAGATCTTCCCCTGCCAAGGGAAAGCCCCCAGGGGAGAGGATGTACCCTGCCCCATCCTGTCCCCACTCACCCCCTCACCTTCCCTGCAGGGAGGGTCCCCCCAAAACCTCTTCACTGTGGGGCATCCCATGGTGCTACAGATATGTGCTAAGAGGCTGAGGTTGTCACAGGGAGAGGAATAATGGGGGCTGCTGCCTTCCCCCCATCCAGCCTCCAGCCAAGGACATGCACAGGGACATTTTCATTTTAACACCCCCCCACCCAGCATGTTGAGGGATGGGAAGGCTCTGAAACCCAAGCTGGGGATGCCAGGTAAAAAGAGAAGCAGTAATTCTGGGGTGCCCTTCACAAGAGAAGAGCCTGCAGCCCACCAGGCAGGTTTCTGCCAGATAGGAGCAGTGGGGTTGATGGCATCAGCACTGCCCATGACCTTGACTTCCCCCATGGCAGCTCCATGGTGCTATGCTCCATCCCCCCAGGGCCAAGGTACCTGTGTCTCAGTGAGCATCAGCGACGTGGCCACCTCAAAACGCTTGGGTCTGGACAGATACTTGTTGAGCTTGAACTGGTTCTCTAGCTCCAGGAGCTGTTGGCTGGTGAAAGCTGTGCGAGGCCGACGGCACTTCCCCATCAAGCCAGATTGCGGGGCAGCTGTAGAGCAGACAGTGGGTGGGGGTCAGGGGACAGCAGACCTGTAGAGGGACAACCCCTCAGCAAACCCAGGATGAGGAGGAAGGTGAATGTCTCCATCATCTCCCACCCCAATAATGGCTTTATTGCCTGATAGGAACCAGTGAGATATGTTATCAGGCCTCGGTGTACAACTGGGATCAGTGCTGTGACTGAAATTAATTCTCTTTTTTTATTGCTGGGTCGCACAGGTGGCAGCTCAACGGCCAGGGGCTGCGGCAGGGCTGTCCATGAGCTCCACTATCTCGCCTGCAGCCCTTGAAGGCAGAGCGGCACTGAATCAGCAGGCAGCAGGAACAAAGGGACCTTTGAGAGTCCAGCATGGGGTGGCTGCCGCACTCTGTTTGATCCTTGCTTATCTCCCCTCCACTGGCTTTATTGTCCCCCGGGGTTCAGCTTTTACTGCTTCTCCCAGCACCACAGCGGCAATCAAACCCAGGGGTTTGCAGCTGGGAATAAAGTGCTGGAGCAGCGGGAAGGGGTGTGGGGGAGAATGGGGGGTGGTGGCGGTGGGCATTAATGCGAAAGGTCCTTGGCACGTCCCTGCTGACACATCTTGGGCAGCAAGATGGAGCATTCTGGCCCCAAAGATGTGCCCTGCTTGGCAAGGGCCACTCCAACTCACCCACTTTGCTGGGCATGGGACACCATTCATGCTATCCCCCCAGATTCCAGCTTTGATCCCAACCTGCCCATCTCCCAAGGTGTCCACTGAGCCCTTCACAAACACAGTGATGACGCATGAGGCAGGAATTTATGAAAGAGGCATTAACTGATCACAACACAGGTTTGATCCCAAGTACCTGGATGCTGGGTGGATCAGAGAGATAGAACACAGGCTGGGCTAGGACTGTGCAAACTCCTCATGGGAGCAGGATAGACACAACCCCTTCTTGTGCCTGTAGCCCCTCAGTGCCAAGAGAGACAGCATGTGGGACCCATCTTACAGCCACCAGCCAGTTAAACAAGGGACTGACTGAACACACTGTGCCAATGGTTCTGACACACACGATGCATTATTTTGCATATGAAATATATTCAAGGCTAAAACCGAATGAGAGGTTCAAAAGATTTCCAAGACAAAGACAGATGAACGATGTCTCAGCTCTGCAGAGTTCCACAGCTATGTGGGCTCTGACTGGCTGTGGATGCTCTGGCTGTACAAATCCTCAGTTTCCCACAACACAAGACCAAACAGACCTGCAAAGGCTTCCTCTGGCTAAGGAACGGAGGTGTTACGGGAGCTAGCATCTGCAGGCATGCGGCAGACCAAGCTAACACCCTTTGCAGCCCCTCGGGGAGGGAAAGGCCAGAGATGCATCATAAAGAACTGGAGGGGAAATTCATTCACTCTGCTGGTGGGGGGCACAACACAAAGCAGCCCCAGGCAGTGTCCAGCAGCCCAAGGATTGTGGCTCCCAGTGAGCCTCCTCTGCTGAGACAGGGGGGTGGCTGGAGCATCTGGAGCCCCAGAGTCCCTCCCTGCAACGAGGCTGCACTGTGCAAGTTGGCTGTACCAGGTCAGGGAAGAGTCCCTCTGAGCAGTTCCTCTTTCTGAGCATAGTCTGTAGAGAATGTTTTGGGTAAAGAGAAGGGAAGAGGTTGTGCCCTCTCAGCATCCAGTAATCCATGAGTTCTGTGTTTTCTGGATCTGGAGGGTCCAGGGGTGAAGAAATACCATATTCCCAGTCTGAACTCCCCACTCCAAAGCAGAGAGCCCAGGGTTCAGCTCCTAGGGCATTGCATCCTGGCTCCAGGGAGCACAGAAATCCTTCAGATCACCCTGAAAGGCTCCTCTGTACCTCCTCTAGCAAGGTCATATGTGACCAGACTAAAACCAGATGTGGGAAGAGTAGAGGCACAGAAGTGCCTCACAGAAGAATCTCGATCCTAAAAGCAGTGCAAGTTTGGTCTATCCAGCTTCAGAGGAGCCTGGAAGGCAGCTTGCTTTAACACCCTCTCAAGGGACTCACTCTTCCCGAGGTAAGCTGATGAGGACTGCTTGGTCTAGCAGGGAAAAGAAGAACAGAAAGTTTGTCCAAAAGTCAAATAAATCCAAACAGGATATATCCCAAATAACTACCAATGCAGGGGACTGATTTCTGGAGCATGGTCCCACTGCCAGCCCCAATTTCTCCTTCTCAGTGTCCCTGACTTCCTTGGAAACCCACCCTGCCTCCTGCCCTAGTGCTGACAAAAAAACCCCAATCCTCAAATCCCTCTGTGGTGCTGTCATACAGTTTGAGCCACCACCAGTCCAATGCCCAGGGTACAGAGGTGTGGCTGGCCACCTGAACTGTGACCTCCTCTGACCATACACCCTTCAGCAGCTATTATGATCCATCACCACTGCTCCCCACTGCGACTTGTTCAAGATTTGGCCTCCACAACAGGTGGGGTAAGCCCAAGCCAATACAGCTGACCTTCAGCCACCCAGAGCAGCAGCTTTTCATGGACCTGAATGACCAGCATCTTTGGCATCAGCGCTGCTGTTACCTTTCCTAAAGGGCTCTAGCTCCTTTGTGTGGAGAGAGTATGAGGGAAAAGGGTCTGCAGTTTCTCACTGGGGAAAGAGAAAAGGGAGGAGGTAGATGTTGAGACTGAGGGAAAGAAGTAGGTTCCAGTTTCCCATGGAAAGAGGAAATTATGCCTTGTGGCTGCTGGTAGCTCCAGCCTGTCCTGCCAGTGTGCCTTGCGGAGTCCTGTCCCTCCCTGTCCTGTGGCAGGCTGCCACATGGATAAAGAATCCTCCCAAGGGGTGCACAGCAAGCATCCCCCCAGGGCTTACCTCCTCCAGTAAGCATCAACTGAGCTATGAACCTATCCCTATCACAATCAGCATCTCATAGAAAGAATTACCCTTTGGGAAGGCTCTCCATCTTATCCAGCTCCTACCAGAAGACCACTGAGTGCCTCAGCATCACACCTTTGCTTGCCAAAGGATTTATTATCTGCTCAGCCACCTCCTCCAGCACTCCATCCAGGATCAGAGCTTGTCTCAACATCCCTTCAGCCTGGCAGGGCTTGGACCCCCTGATGGGTGCCTGGCATCTGGCTGCAGTATCAGTAAATAAATTGGTTGGCCTGGGGCCAGAAATGCCCTCAGAGTCTGTGCCCAGGAGCTCTGCAAGGCAGCTGCCTTCTGGATAATTAGATAAAGCTTATAAAGAATTGTTGGTTTATTTGATACAGTTCCGTTTACTTGATAACAAGGGTAATCCTAGGTTGATATTAACTCACTTGTTTTTAATTTGGTTTGTTTAACTATAGGTCACTTAACTTTGTGGTCTGGCAGATAAAGGAGAGGAAATTAACACCCTGACTGCTTTAGGAGGTGTTTCTCCAGATGTCAGATCTGGAAGGGAGAGAGGTGGTCTCAGCATCAGGGTCATCACCAGAGGCTTTTTCTGACCTGCCAGCAGCCCTGGCCATTATCTGTGGGGCAGCACGTGTAAGGGCACCTTCTACCTCTGCTAGCCCCTTGCTTGCTCCATCATTAAACCTCGATTGCTGCTTGCCAGCTGTTTCCCAGGCCATATTTCTGGCTGACATCAGATCACTGTACACCTGGTGAGCTTTGGAAGGCACTGCTTTTTGAACAAGTTTTATAAGACTTATCCTGTCTGCTCTCCTAGCCCAGCACAGCCCATCAGCAAGCTCTCTGTCATCATGGGTAGGATCTGATCTGGGCTCCAGGCCATGAAGTTAGCAAGTGGGTGATGCAAAGAAGTGGTATGGAAGGAAAGCCATCTAAGCACCGGGTCCCTCAGAGAGGATGGTTTGCTCTTCCTGAGAGTCTACAGCTGTATGTCACTGCTCCCCACTCCTACAGCTTTCAGCTGCAGTGGGTGTCTGCACTTGGCTCCCACCACCTCACTGCATTTCCACACTGACAAACAGGGCAAATAAATCACAGCTCCCAGAAAAACTAATAGTCATGGCACTCTAGTGCCAAATGCTCTCCCTGGGTGATTCAGGAGGTGCTCAAAGCCCCAGGATAGGGACCCTGGCTGGGGATAGCGGAACCTGGGCAGGCAGCATCCCTGCTGTCTGCAGCAAGGGCACGCCTGCTCCTGCACCCAGGCCTTCCACAACCCTCTGACTCCGCATTGCAGCAGAGGCAGCCAGGCACTGCATGCGGCTCTGCACAGGCAGCTAGCGAGGGAGGCACGGCACCCGCCTGCCCCGCAGCAGGGGCACTGCTCTGAGCAAGCCCAGCACCCAAGCCCAGGCCAGGTTCCTAAAGGTACATCTCCCTGGCATCCTACCTCCCCACACACAGGTGGTAACAGGGAGAATGTGTGCAATGCATACCCACAGAGACTGCAGTTCATGGGCTGTCCTGCTGCTTCCCCACCCTGACTGTCCCCAGGAGATGAAACCGGACCACACCTGCAAAACATCTCTACACATGCACCCAAAGAAGGAATTTATTCCAGAATTTAGTCCTGGAACTCCCTATAAATAAATCTCAAGGGTGGTCTCCCCATGGAATGATCTCCCCATGGAATGATCCATAATATGTCCTAGGAGGCTTTCAGGTTCATCAGGTTACAGCCATCTGTCCACTGCTCCTGGAAGAGCTAAACATGACTGGCACCAGCAGCACTGACACTTGTACTCAGTCACTCTGGACACTTCAGCCAGGCAGGTCCATCCATCTGTCTGTCTAGGCTGGGTGGTGGGACAGGGACTCCCACAAACTACAGGCAGCCCAGGAGCCCTGTGCCAACAATGGGAGGCTCCTGCCCAGCCCCCCACCCTCCTCAGAGAGATGAGGAAGGATTGTGGAGGCAGCACATCCTAGGCAGGTGCGCTTTCCTGCCCCTGCCTACACACACCACTGTCCCTGTCCCTACACCATGGCTAGCACCGTGGGGCAATATGAGCCCAGACACAGCCATGACATGCAGCTGGGGCCAGTCCTGGTTAACTACAAGGAGAAGGCACGCTACAAAGGAACCTGATTTCAGAGCCTCACTGAGCCTGCAAGAGCAAGGGCTGAAGACACACTTGTGAACCCTAAGGTTACCAATGGACAGAAATAAGGATCTGGAGATGGATGAGGTTCTGTCCTGGACAGCAGAAGAATTGCTAAAGTATTTGACAGCCCAGCAAAGGGCTCCCTAGAGCTGGGAACAAACACGTTGTAGTAAGGATATGGATTGAGGCAGCGGTCACCCTGATTAAAAAATTTACAGCTTTGGCAGCTTTTGCTGCATCCTTGTTACACCTCCACATGTCTACCATGCTTTGGGCTCTCCAGAACCCAGGTAAGTAATACTTGGGTCAGAAACTGCTTTTCCTCCCTCTGAGCTTCCATAGGAGCCCTGTTCAGTGTTTTCCACAAGACCCATTGACATTCTGGTCCAGTGCATTCTGCAGAGCTCCCTCACAAGTTGTTCTCAGGCCCATAATTTGGGATTTGTTTCCTTTTTATGAGGTTTTGGATAAAACCAGCTATGGAGAAGATCCTGCTTTTGAGAGGAATGGGGCTGATGTACAAATACCTCTACATTATCCCAGCCAGAAGCTCCGCTCAGGGCCACAGGATCAGATGCAGTGGAGCATTCCCACTCCAGTGAAACACAACCCTGTATGAAGCTATCAGGATGCTGAGATACACCAACACACTGAGACCCTTCAAGGATAACATGGCCTCTGCAGAGGAGCAGGAAGATGTTTCATCCCCTAACTAATAAAGAATTCTTTTTTCTTGTCTTAGTGACACATTTGAAGAGTGCACATAGCACTGGAGGCTTATTCTGAACCTCGAGATTCGCAGACGGACCTTTCCTAAAGTCTACGGAAAGCCAGGTAAAGGGAGACAGCATGGGGAAAAAAACAGCCTGTTTCCCTTTAACCTGACCAGGAATAGTTTGAGGTAGGAGTAATAAATTGAATTTTTCAAGTTAATTATCTATATTTTTTGCACTATTATTTATCCAGCCTTTTTTTACTATTATTATTTTGGAAATGGGCTCCCAGCTTTTTAAGGCACTATGCTCAGCTAACAAATCTGGATTTTCTGACGGGGCTTTATTAATCAGTCACTCTTAGTTTAATGCCCATCTTTGCACTGACCAGCACAGGGCAGGGTCCAGGTCACACTGCCGGGGGTGCCAGTCCCCAGCGGGACAAGTGCCTGAAGTCAATTCTTGTTCCATCTGTGCCCTGCAGGACCCATCACAGCCGTGGCCCAGCACAGCAGTGCGGGATCCGGTGCCTGCCCGTAGCCCTGGTGGTGCCCACTAGGAGGGAGTGGGGCAGGGCTGGAGCCGAGCACGCTGTCAGGCCGCCCGGTTCCCGCAGCTGCCGCCAGCAATGAACCCACCAGGCCCTCACCCCCACGAGCCGAGCGCGATGCTGGGCAGGACCCGGAGCCCCGGCCCGTCCCTGCACGGGGCTCGATCCGGCCGCGCATCCAGCAGGACGCGGGCGGGTTCGTTCCCAGCCGCACCGGGAGGGGTTCATTCGTTTCCCGGTGCAGGTTTTTGCCACCCTCTCTTTATTTTCGTTTCCTTCCCGCCCCGCAGGAGCCCAACGAGTCCGCGGCGCCGTGCGGGGCCAGCAGCCTGGGTCGGCGCGGTTCGGCTCTGCCGGCAGCGGGACGGGCAGTGCTTCTCGGGGCTGTTCCGGAACACCGGGCCGGCGTAAGGCGAGACTTTGCCCTTCGGATCGGTTCCCCAGGGCCTCGCAGCCTTCGGAGGTCTCCGGAGGGCGAGTCAGG
>NW_008235774.1:1776462-1786475 GCF_000691975.1 Corvus brachyrhynchos | reverse complement strand
CAAGGGCTGACCCGGGCTACTCTGCCCCTTCCCCAGCCCATCCACACCCAGAGGTCCCCCCAGCCTGCAGGACCCACTGCCCAGGGCGCTGAGCCCATCATCCTGATCCAGAGCCCCATGGCAGGGAAGGTCTATGGTTGCAGTGACTGGAGGAGATCTGGAGAGACTAGACAGACTTCAGCAGATGTAGTCAAAGCCCTGCTGGGCTCCAGTGCTGCCCTGGCACCGTGGAGCCCCTAGGCACTTGGAGGGCAGAGTGCTTAGCTGGGAAGGCAGGAGAGGCACTCACTCACCAGCAGGCTCCTCTGCATCCTGTGCACCAGGGATCACCACCATTGCCCACCTGTGCTGTTTCCCATTGCATCACTGTGATCCAGGGAGATCAGTGGACCTGAGCTGGACACACACAAGACCACCCCACTCCATCACCCATGTCTGTCCAAGATGCCAACACAGCAGGTGCATACAGGCAGATTGTTACTTATTTGCCTGATCTTACCTTTCCTAAACAAGACACAGCTTGGAGAATGACACCTGGGAAGGATAGAGAGGAAAGCCTTGGCTATTCTGGGAACGGTGGGTAAGCAGGAGCAGAGCTGGTCCAGATCCCCTGGCACTGGCCTTCAGGGAGAGGTGAAGTGCATGTGAGTGCTTTAGGGATCTCTGCCATTAAGGGTCTGCACCTATGTGTCTCTGGGTCCCACTTTTTTGTGTCCTTCTGACACAGTCAGACAAGCCTCTGCTTTTTAGTGCCCTGTGGTGGGTCCTGCTCTTTGGATGGGAAGTAAGGCAGCTGTTATTGCCCTGCCTAAATGTAATAATGGCTGAAGGAAGTTCCTGTCCCTGTCTTTCTTCTCCCTTCTGCATTTCCAGCACTGCTCTATTCACTGAGCAAGAGATGGTCCACCCCACTGTATCCTGTGCACCACAGAGGCTGCAAGCAGATTCCCAGAGAGGAGAAACACTGAGGAAGGCCCCATATGCCCCTGCCTTCTATGTTTTCTCTGCTCAGTAACTCTAGGGACTTCTCTTACCATCACCAGTAGAGTCTGGTACGTGTGTGCAAAAATTTCCTCTTTCCGCTGCCTGAGCCCAGCACCAAACAGCTTCACTGGGTGGCCTGAGATCCTTCTGTGGGAAGAGACACACAATAGCCCTTTTCCAGATGCCTCCCTGGGAGACAGAGGGGCAGGAATTAGCCCCATGGAAAGCTCAGAGCTGGATTTGCTCAGAAGGGGATTTGGGGTGGATGTCACCCCACAGTAATACACCTGACTTGGCCAGAAGGTACTGAGGGTGGAACAGTGTTCCTTTCCACCTCAGCTCAGCTGTGCCTGCTGTTCCAACCTCTCTACCATCAGGGAAGCCATAGGGCTCCTCTCCTCTCCCCCCAGTCCATCCCCCTCTGCTTTCCCAGGACACAAGCCAATGTCCCCACAAGCAAAAGGACACCAAGCACTCTCTCCCCCCATGTAAACTGCCAGCACAGCCAAGCAGCAGGCACAGATGGGACAAGACCTGGGGAAGAATGGAGCAGACAGACTCCCAAACAGAGTCTACACTACAAGAGATATCCAGGGAGCAGAGAGCACAGTGAAGGTAGGACAACTCTTCTGCTGCAGACCAATAGCCTACAGGGCAAGGGGGGAGCACCACATCCTTATCTGAGCACTCAGGACTGACTTCAAGGATTGCAGTGGTTTGTTAGCTCTGTACAGGGAATGTGCCTTGAGACCTGGAGCAGAGACTGGAGAACAACAGAGAAATCACTGCCTCAGTCACCACCATGGAGTAACAGACAGCCCAGGAAAGCCCAGGTAACTCCTGGCGAGCCCTGACACTGTTTGTGACTGTACCCAGTGTAGCCCAGGCAGTGGGAGCAGGGCTTGAATGAGAGATCTGGGTCAGCAGTGAGTCACAGCCTTACCGTCCTCATGGAAGTCCCCTGTACTACCCAAGGAGGCTTTCCAAAGACAAGCAACTCCCCCAAGGATCAGCAGCCCATGCTAGTGCCTAATTCATTGATGCCGGTGTGATGCAAGTACAAGCAGCCAAGCTGGAGCCTTTGAATTGCACAAGCAAGAAAACATCGCTGACAGAGCCATAAAATCTGTGTGGAAATATCCAAATACAGAAATCTAGGAAAATCATGGAGGGATGATGAGTGGAGACACTTGGACCAGACCCTGAGACACTGCAAGAGGTGCAGCTGGCACACAGCCCATGCCATGCAAGGCAGAGAGATGGAGTCCAGGGTTGTGTGCAGAAGAGCTGGGCTGGGTGGTGGACAGCAGAAGGGGCAGGACGCAAGGCAGTGATAGATGCCAGGGTGCTGATGAGTTCACAGTCTTCAGGGTCATTAATCAGATCAGAGCTGGATTAAGGTGCCCAAGGTCTGATTAGCTTCATTTCCCGCCTCAGGAAGGAGGGAACTCTCTTTCCCATCCATCAGGTCCTCCAGTGACAGCTCACCTGGTTGCTAACTAAATCAGAGGACTGTAATAAGTGAATGTGACTGTGGCCTGGCCCCTCACCTCTGCCCATCATCCTTCCTGCACAGGAGGGTCTAAGGCAACCCTGAGCATCAGCCACAAGTGGCAGACACCAAGATACCAGCCAGAAGAAGAGCTCATTCCCCCAGTTTGAGGGTTCAGGGCACTATGGACAGAAACTCTCCCAGGAAACCACCCTAGTTCAGGATGAGGTGGAGTTTAGGGGAGATGTTCCTAGTCAGCATTATATTGCTCCCAGTCCCCCCACAGCTCCCCTGTGCTGAAACCCACCCCATTAACATCTCCATTTGTCCCCTGCCTGATGCACCTTGTATTCAGTGTGCCCTAAAGGTACCTCCACTTTTAACCACTTAGACTATTTCTGTCCAGGAAGTGCAGACCAGCAAGAGGTCCATGCTGCCCAGGAAGCAGTAAAATTCCTCAGCTCCCTCACCTATCTGGGGCAGACCCTGATCACAGCATCCCACGCTGGGCAGTGGGCATCACTAGGAGTGTTCACACAGCCCAGAGCTTCCTGGGATTCTTTCATTTGCCTAGGTATTTTGGGGGGATTTTCTGGATGTGCCTCAGCTGGACATTCCGAGCTCAGTCCTCCTTCAGTCACCTGAGAGCAGCAGTAACAGCAGCACCCCTGCAAGTACACATAAGCCCTGCAAAGCCTTCTACTGCTGACGGGAAGGTGTGCAGCTGGACAGCTGGAGCTCTTTACCGTGTCCATAGCCCCAGATGGATTGACTCCATTGTGACTCCCATGCATGTAATGTCAAGAACCAGGAGTAAAACTAGAAGGGCAAACTCCCACATGGCCACCAAAGATACCGGGGTCTGGTGTACACAAGTTTTCAGCAGCTGTAGAGTCCCGCAACACTACCAACAGCACTTCACATACTTCCCTAATTTGTTGCCAGCTGTACCTGAGCCCTCAGAAACAAGCCATGGGAGTCACAGGTAGTATTTGAGAGCACAGTTCAGTTTTACAGCCCCACTGCTTCCGCAGTATCACCTTGGGAAGCAACGTAATGTCCCTCAGCAAATCCAACTGCCCCAAGATCAAAGCCGAAGGTGCCGAGGAAAATCCGTACCCTGATAAAAAAATTCCCGACTGGGACCAGACTTCCATTTTCCCAGGATCGAGTCTTCATCCCAGACATAATGTATGACTTGACCCACGCTGGGGTGTCTTGATTTTCACCTAACCTTCGATTTTGGCCTTTCCTAGATGAACAATTTAGCACCAAGTCCTTCTGTCAGCTTTGGGTCACCTCCTGCCTTGAGTCAATAGAAGTTACCTTTGACACAGAGACTGTGCAGGAACCAGTGCTTAGCCCATCCCAGAGAGGGGAGAGAAACCCTGATTTCTAACCAGGCCATTTAGGCTTTTAAGTGTTGAAAGAGCTCCCAGTCTCCAGGATGGCTGTACCTGTTTGCTAAGCATTAACTACTCACCAGGTCACAGCCCCCAGAGCTTTCCACATTTAGAAATTACTTCTCTGTAAGAAACCCACAGTGTGTCAACCTTGTTTAAAGCATCTCTGAAGAAGCAGAGATCTTGCTGCTCTGGACCTGGTGCCTCAGGTCATCTTGCACCATTCCAAAGTCCGTAGCCAGCTACTGGAGAAATACAGCCTGGAGTCACCACCAGTGCTGTGAGACAGGATGTAAGCCTGTCTAGAAAGGTTTTCCTAGCTCTTCCCCCATGAGAGAGGCTGTAGAAGCATCCCACTTTCATCCCTGAGCAGGCTGAGCCCCTGGTAAGAAGTGCTAGGTGTAAAAGCCCCTTTTGGGGTGTCACAGGTTTTGTGGGAGCCCTGACTATTGCCCACAGCAGGATGTTGCCCTTCCCCTGCCCCTTACAGCCAGGCCACCCACTATCTCCAGAGTCTGGGAAGCCACAGGCGGCTGGTGGGGAAGGTAAATAAACTGCCAGCCCAGGGATGATTTGTGGCTAAATGAACAGCTGAAGTCACCTGTGAGTGCCTTGGGGCTGTTAACCAACCAGACAATAGGTCTTAATCAACCCTGCAGTGGTGGGAGCTGAGTCTACCTTGTGTCAGATCTGGCACAGCCAGTTCCAAGGTCCCAGGTTGCTTGGGGGCTGTCCCCTCTGCAGAAACATTGGTAGAGGTATCCACACTGCTGCCATGGGAGCAGAGCAGCTGTCTGCAGAAATGGGCTTCTCATCTGTCTTTAGGGGACTGCCCCTGCTCTGACAGTGACAGCGGACAAGTCAATGAAGCCACCTCCCTGCCTGCTTCCAAGCTCCTGTGCTCAGTCACTGCCACACTCTGTCCCTGCCTGGACCCCCTCTCATGTGGGTTGGCCTGATCCTACCCACCCCTGAGACTTCCAAGGCAGCCACAGGCTCCTGAGGGTTTCTTCATCCTGGCACATCAGCTGCTCAGTCCAACAGGTGGGGATCTGTCCTGGAACGCAGAAGTCCCCGTGCCTCCATCCCCCTGCCCACCGTACCCAACCTCCACTCTCCCTCTGCACGGAGCGCCAGGTAGCAGCCCCCAGCGAAGGGGTTAACAGGCAAAGCAAACACGGCTCAGTCCCTCCCAGACAGACCTCCTGCAGGGATTTCTGGGCGGCTGTTTATTTAGCCAAGCAATTCCTCAAATAAGCAGCCTCATCTCTGATGGTACATGGCAAGGCTGAGCAGAAAAACGTGTTAACAGCTCCCACTCCGGAGCAGGGGAATAGCAAGCCAGCATAGAAAGGCTGGCAGGGCAGAGAGGGTGCCTGCCCCAGCAGAAATAGCCAGGGCAGCTCTGGCGTGTCACAGCTGATCCCACTGCACTGCCCAGGGCTGGGGCGCCAGCATCCTTTAGCATCAGCCATAGGGCTGCAGGGGACGGGCAGGGGATGCCCTAGGGCTGTTAGCTTCCTGGGATTCAGCAATGCACTGCAAAGGTGCTCAAGTGTGGAGACAGAGGGCTTGTCCCCTTGTAAACACGTGGGGATGGAGTGACACATCCACACATGGATCTGGAGTGACAGGGACACGGTCAGCTCAGATCTATTTCTTACAAGGACTCAGATTATAACCACTACATTTCCAGTCCTGTTACCCCCTCACCGCTCTGAAACACCTGATCCTGAAACACTATGAGCCCACAGCATCCACACAGAGATCTCCTTCATCCTCTTGCCCCCAAATGAAGTAGCAGCACCTTGGCTCATCCTTAGTGTCTGTCCTCACCCCAGGTCAAGTGTTTTGGGGGGAGATATAAACAAGCCAGCATCTTCCATAGCTCAGCATCATCCAGGAAAGCAGGGAAGTGACTGAATGCACAGTGTCCCTCCTGCTACTTCCCCATGCCCCCACTCCCACAGCCCTTGCCCAGCACAGCTCTCCAGCACATTGTGTCCGGTGTCACACATCTCTGGCACAGCCAGGTTCACCTTCCCCCTGGCACCACTATTGCTGGGCACACAGGAGGATCCCCCAGCTCTGATTTTTTCCCGTCACCTCCACAATCTTCTGTTTTGGCTTCACTGTGTCTTGTTCCAAAGCCAGAGCTGCTGCCTGTGGGGGGGACAGAGCCAGGTTTGGACTCTGGGGGTGAAGGAGTGAGGGGGAGTGACACCCTCACACACACCACTTCCCCCACAAACACAGCCTCACCTCTTCCCTGTTAATGGCCTTTCCATGGAGTCAGCACCTAACCTGCTCCCGGGGTGACAGGATAAATCAGCTGCTCCTCCCAGGACCTTGGGCTCTAATTAATGTCAGCTCATTAACAAGATAACGACCATTTATTACCCTGTCTCCCTGGCTGCTGATTAACGCTTTCCCAAAGTGGGGGCAGGGGGTGGTGATGCCATGGGACAGGAATGGTGGGAGATGGTGACGTCTCTGCAGTGAGACCCAGGGACACCAGGGAGAGGGAGATGAAGGCATAGGCAAGCAGGGCTGCAGAAGAGCCTGAGGGGGAGTGTCTTTCCCTGCGAGTATGGCAAGGGCTCACTGCAAAAAAACCTTGAAGGAACTACCAAGAGTTGTAGGCTCCCTCTGGATTGTCACTGTCACATCCCTGTGCCTCAAGTGTCCCTACCCCAGCCCATGGGGGACAGTGTGGATGAGACCTAGAGCTCAGCACAAAGCCCCTGCACAACTCTGGTCCTCAGTCCCTGTTTTGAGAAGGTGCCACACAGACTCACAGGCAGTGGAAAGACACCAGTGTGTCCGTCCCTGCCTCCAGAGTCGGAAGCAGCCCCAGCTTCATGTTCGGGTACTGTCTATGCCACAGAGCCATGGGGCAGGATACTCTCTCCTGGGGCAAGAGGAAGCCTTTGACATGCCCTTGACCAGGGCCTGGGTACGGAGTGCGGGAGCAAAGGGGCTGGGGCGGGCATGGTGTCCCCGCCCAGCAGTCCAGCACCAGGCTGGGGGGGCTAATGCTCTCCATACATCAATCACGCTGCTCGGTGGCTCCCTATTAGCGGGAGCAGGGGCTGGTTAATCAGGCTGAGGGCTTCGGCTCGTTAAGCTGACACCTCCGTTGTGAGAGTGAGACATGGGGGCAAGCAAGGTGCCACTTATTTATTTTCTTCTTTCCCAGGGAATATATTAAACAAATTAAATTCCTGGAGTGTTGGGTCAGCACAGCCGGCTCTGCGCCTGTCCCAGCTCCACCTCACTCAGCGATGGGGAGGGGACTATGCTGCCCAGCCAGCAGCAAGCTCGGGCACTGCTGCAGGGCCCTGCCTCTGCCGTGCCTCCCCAGCTCCCTGCAGTCAGACCCCCCTAATCCCCCTGTTTCACTCCGTGGGCTGTGCTGCAATCATGACTGCTTGGCAGTGCTGAGGATGGCTGGGAGGGCAGATCTTGCAGGAAATGTAGTCCACGATTTCATACGGCAAGTCCCCTGGGAACCCGCCTGCTGTCCCTGAGTGGGCTTCCTTGGCCCCACAGGGAGTGGAGCTGTGACATGGCCCTAGCTGCTTTTGGGGCAGCTTGCAATGCTCCCTGCTCCACTTAGAGCCAGGGGCTGATTTCAGTCACAGCACCAAGTCGTCTTTGCACTCTGGTAATAGGGACATCTCCGTTAGTGGCAGGCTGACACTGGAAGGTCTCTCTGCAAGAGGGAGAGCTAGGAGGGAGTGCACTTGTCCTCTCCATCACAGGTCTGCAGGAGCTGGGCATTTAGAAAAAAATACTGTGTATCCCAAGAACAGCTTTATGCCATAAGCATTAACCTCATTGGTGTTGGCCTTAAATTATACAAAGACGTGCAAACGAGAGCCTTTGTTGAAGCAATCCCCTACACTGGGCCCTTTGCCTGCTTTGGCATCAGTCACCCCTTCACAGTCAAGTGCTGTTCCTGCTCAAATTCCCTGAGGGCTGGGATGCTGTTTCCTTGCTGCTGGGCTGCTCTGCTCCATCCCAGCACCGGCTGTGTTTCAGCTCTACTCCAGTTAGGTGACAGGGATGGATGGAAAACTCACAGCAAATTAGTCATTAGTCCCTGGAGTTGTTTATTTATTGACCATTTGCAACTCTTTCCTCCATCACCATCTTTTCCCTCCCTATTTTTCCAGCAAAGTCAGTGGCAGCCTCTCCTGCTCCTCTGTCCCACCCCATCCCATCTTGTCATCCCCATCTTTTACATCGGTCCCTTCTACCTAACCTCAGTCCTTCAAGTGCCTCTCATTTCAGGAATGGACCCACCTTTTGCTGGTGGAAGGGTGACTCCCTGGAGGTTAGTGAAGAATTAGAAATAATTTAATTTACCTCCCTGTTCGGGTGCTTTGATGAGCTGAAAGGCCCCTTGTCAGGAAGCGAATCCATCTTCCTCCAGCCTTACATCAAATTTCATTCACTAATTAGAAACTCCTGCCCTAGACCATGCTGCCCCCACCCCGGCCACCCCTTCTCCCCACCAGCACCATTATGAAAATAAATTGTTCCATTAGCTGCATTGTTGTGGCTGTGGGGCCCAGCGCTGGGAGTTATTAGAGCAGGAGGGAGGGCGTTGGATTAAGACAAATGATTTATTATGGAAAAGGACCCTGATTAGATTCTTACTCGTCCCCAGCATGTGGGCACATACTCACACACCCCCCACCCCAGTCCCCCCCAGGGCACCACACAGCCACTCGTGGAAGCCTGTGCTGGATGGCGGTGGCGTTTCTCCTGGGGCTGTATCCTGCTCGCTGCTCTCACAGCGCTGGGAGCCCCCATCTCATACTGGGACACGAGGTAGCAATTGATGCCAGCTGCCCCCTGCATTGTCCCCAGGTACCCCTGCCTGCCTCTCACTTGTTTGGAGGGTGGGGACCACTGGCATCACCCCCAGCTCTGCCAGTTCTGCAGCAGGGACCCACTGTGGGTACTGAGTGTGTCCTGGTGACTGGGGAGGGGGTAAGGGAAGGGAAAGGGTGGCGTTGATGCGTTAGCTCTGTACCCCACACTGTGGGAGCAGGAGCTAAGGGTGCCTCACCAGCAGGAGGGTTGGCAAGGCTCACCCTGTGTGGTGGGACAGGTTGTCAGCCTCCTCCATGGCTCCAGAGTACTCTCTGCACCTGGCAGATGTGGGGTGGGTATGGCTGCAGGGATGGGAATGGCTGCAGAGGAGGGCACTGCCATAGAGCGTTAGCTCTGTACCCCACACTGTGGGAGCAGGAGCTAAGGGTGCCTCACCAGCAGGAGGGTTGGCAAGGCTCACCCTGTGTGGTGGGACAGGTTGTCAGCCTCCTCCATGGCTCCAGAGTACTCTCTGCACCTGGCAGATGTGGGGTGGGTATGGCTGCAGGGATGGGAATGGCTGCAGAGGAGGGCACTGCCATAGAGTGCCCATGGCAGATGTGGGGTGGGTATGGCTGCAGGGATGGGTATGGCTGCAGAGATGGGCACTGCCAGAGGGTGCCCATGTCCTGTTGTCCTCACACTGTCTTGCTGTTGCTATAGGCCAAGTGCATGTACCCCCCAGCTTGTTCCTGGAGGGGACAGAGATCAGGGACACGGGGACATCTGGGTGCTCCTGGAATATAAAGCTGGAAAGAGAGTAATTTGTGGCACTGGATGGCGGTTCTGAGATCTGGTGGGTGTCTGGTGGGTGTCTGGTGGGTGTCTAGTGCGGTGGTGGGCAGGTGTCTGTCCAGGGGATAAAAGTATGTGTAGTGGGGGGGATGCATACTGTCAAAAATCATCTGTCTGTCTGTCCGCGGTGTTCATCCAGGCACAGCAGGCTCTGGTTGACTCCCGGAGGCTGTTGCCTGCTAAAACACCTCCAATCCCCGCCCGGGAGAAGCTGCCACGCGCAGGCAGAGGGGCTCTGCAGCACCGGCAGTGCGGGGATGTTCCCAACGTTGCTCTCACACGGGTGCCACGGTTGAGAGAGGGGCAAGAGGTGGGGGGGCTCGGGACAGAGGGGGAGATGGAGGAGGAGTTCGGGGTGCGGGATGGGCTCAGCAGCACACACCACGACCCCCCTCCCCGGGGCTCCGTGGGCTCGGGGACAGTGAGTTGGGGCACCCCCCCCCCCCCAAACAGCG
>NW_008235774.1:1773977-1776416 GCF_000691975.1 Corvus brachyrhynchos | reverse complement strand
GCGCACGCGTGCACCGCGTGCCGGGCGGCGTGCGGGGCTCAGCCGGGCTGGGCAGCTTCTCCCGGGATTTTTGGCGGGCGGCTATGGGTCGGTCAGCCCTCGCTGGGAGGAGGGTTCCTGCAACCTGCTGTACCGATGTCCTCAGGCACAGATATTTTGGGGTGACCCCCCCCCCCACCACTCCCCAGTCACGTCACAGCCCGGGCCATGGGGACCTCATTGGACCCGGAGCTCAGGGACGATGGGGACACACCACGGCCGTGCCCAGAGACATTGCTGCTCTGCAGGGCAGGTTTGGCCTTGGACACTGGTTGGATCCCACCCTGCTGTCGTCCTCGTGCCACTCAAAACTGCCACAAACGGGATTCTTCCAAGAGGCTCCGCTCCCACTGCCTAAGCCCCAGTGCTCCCCTGGCGCTCCGTTGCCGGACCCCAGCACCCAGCGGGCCAGCCGGGAGCGAGCTTGGCTGGCGCTGCCACGGCAGAAGGCCGTGGGGCGAGGGGACAGACGGGAGAGGCGGGGACGGGGACCATGTCCCCCGTTGTTAACAGCGCCGGACCCTGTAGCCTTTTCAAGGCTCTGAATAGGGGGTGGCACCTCTCTTCTGCTGAATTAGAGGCCGGGGGTTGTTGGAGCTGGTTTAATACGCTCAGACATGGTTGGAGGGATGGGGAGGGGACGTGCTACCCCAGATGGGAACATGTGGGGGTGTCTCCTGTCGCCACATGCCCTTCCTCTCCCTCCCACCCACCATTCATATGGTAACGAGGACAAATTGATGGAGAGACATCCATTGTGGGACCCTCCAGCCCAGCCCTTCTGCCGGCCACCCACCAGCATCCCCATCCATCACCGCCCATCTGGGACCCTGCTGGGACCACCCCTCGCCTGGGACTGGCATGCTGGGAGATGGGACTGCTTCAGGTGCCCACGGGCAGTGGGGCAGCTCCCAGGCTGTCCTGGTTCTCCTGGGGCTGAGTGACAAGATAGGGGATGACATCCAGGCAAGGAAGAGACCCCGGTAAGTCCTGTCTGTCAGCTGGACATCATTTCGTCCTCAAGATTCTTTACATGAGGGGTTATAGAGCTCTGGGGGAGTTAATAGAGCTTCAGAAAGACCCCAGCATCTTTCTCACGGGTGTTTCCCCTTCCTCTCACTGCCCTGAAGCCAGCGCAGAGCCAGGCCCTCCCTGCTTTCCCTGCCTCCACCCCAAAGCAGCCGCCACATACCCTGCAGCATCCCCCGAATGGGGCAAAGAATTCTTCCCCCACACTCACTGATTCCCTAAAAACCTGGACCTGGAGATGGTCTCCCCCAGCGGTCACCCCAAAGAGCGTATCCTCTCCTCATGCATCCCCTGCCTCTGGCTCCCCCTGCCTGCGACAACAGCCTGATTGAAATTTCACTCCATAAAGCACCTCTCGAAAGCCTGACCCCGCAGCCCCCCCGGGGACCAATTTGTCCTTCTCTGTAATAAGAACCTAATTAAATTAGCTCTGCCGCCTTGCAGAGCCCTTAAATTAGCCCGGTGATGAGGGCCCTCGCTGACAGCCTGCTGCCGAATTGCTTCACACTTGCCATGCTGTGGGGCCCAGGGAAAGCCCTAGGAAGATCCTGATCCCAGCACGGCCCAGGAGACCACGGCAGGGCAGCTTGGAGATGGGGCAGGGTGTGTACAGAGAGGTGTGTGGGTGGGACAGGTATGGGGAGGCTGTGTGGGGTGCTGGCTGGTGGCTTCTCCTTCTGCTGCCATGGGGATGGAGTAGAGGGGGGAGAGGGCTGACAAAGAGTGAGGGACAGCACTGACTGGCACTAGTGACATTGGAAACCTGTCTACAGGATACAGGGTCCATCCTCTGGGTCAGTGGGTGTTGTGGTGATTGGGGGTGGTACAGAAGGATGGACAGGCACTGAGGTGGTGAGTCCAGACTGGGACATAGAGATATCCCTGGCAGCCCCACACTGGCTGTCCCTACTATATCCTGCCCCACTTGCCCTAGTTTCCAGGTAGCCCTAATGACAGTTTGGTCCCGTGTAGACTGGGTCAATCCCACAGCCTCCAGCTGCCCACTTCCCCTGGGTATGGATGAAGTAGTGAGGAGAGAGATGTCATCCTTCTGGGTAGAGGGCACCGGGGTTACCAAATCTTGCTCCTAGAGAAGCACAAGACGCCCTCTAGCCCTGCCTGCCCCTTAACAATGGGCACAGTAAGCATCCCCGATCCCTGCCTGCCCTCCCTGCACCAGAGTTCAGAGCTCCCTCCAGGGAGACGATGGATTTATTGGGCTGCGTCCCCAACCTGAAAAGGTACATCCAGTGAAGAGACAAAAATACACCTGCCATTGGCCATGCTTGCGCTCTCTCACTTCATCCTGGACAACAATCACCATAAAAGCTGTGCTTTAAAATAATCTTTAAATAATTTCTGCTTTTTGTT
>NW_008235774.1:1770065-1773805 GCF_000691975.1 Corvus brachyrhynchos | reverse complement strand
TCGTGAAGTCGCGTGCTGCGGCTCTGAGGGTCCTCCCCCCATATCCCAGGAGTGGGTGAGCAGCAATGAACTGGGGGTTTGGGGAGGGGCCCAGACATTAAAAAAAAAAAAGAAAAAAGGAAAATAGACCAAATTTGGTCTTTTATGTATGAGTCTCAGTAGAGAAAATACAGAAATTGTGCTGGAAGCAAGTACCAAACCTGAGGGTTTGGGGTACTGAGGGCTTGGGGAGGTCAGGCCAGCCAGGGTCTGAAGCTTGAGGAGTTTTTTTAGCTTTGGGGTGGGGAAAAGGCTTTTGGGCTGAGCCAGTTCAAGGCTGGATTCAAGGTTTTCTCCTCTGCCTCTTTCTTCAGACTCCAGCAGGCTGGGGTTGCAGCCCTGACTGTCCCCACGCTTGCTACTACCAGTGCGTGGCTATGCCTGGCTGGCATTTGCACCCTTCTGCCCATGTGCCTGCCTCTGCAGCCCGCTCTTGCCAGTCAGAGCACCCCATGCTGTCACAGTGGCCCCACGGGATGCCCAGCTGGTTGGCTCTGGTTGCTGGCTTGGGGCATCTCACTCCCCAGTCTATCACTCCAGTGGCACTTGTGTCACCAAGCCAGAGGTCTCATGCCAGAGCAGTGCCAGACCCCCACCCCTGCTTGTTTTGGGTGCCCCTGCACATGGGCTAAGGACAAGGCACAGTCCCAGTACTTGGGTCACTCTCCTCCCAGCTGCCATGCCCCAGGGGTGGAAACAGCATTGTCGCATTCCCACGCAGGCTGCCCAGCAAAGGGCCCTGGGCCCCTCTCCCAGAACTTCCCCACTGGGTGCAGGCAGGCTGGGAGCCACAGCGGCGCAGCCAGGGCTCTCTCCTCTTCCCCCTCCCACTCGTCTATCAGACCTCCATCATTAGCTAATTTGGCACATGCACACACACATCGCACACACACACACACATAGCAGCATGTGGATCCAGCCGGGGGCACCTCCTGTCCCGGGGAAAACCCTTCATGCCTCTCTCCTGTCCCCAGGAGCAGGGGGTGAGGTGGTGAACAGGGAGGAGGCACACCATGGAGCTTCGGTGCTCCCCAACCAGGAGGTGGCTGTACCCCAAGCAGGCAGGGCTGGAGGCAGCTCCCCATGGGCACCCAGCTTTGGGAGGGGGTGCTGGCCCCCAGTGAGTCACCCTGCAGCCACCACCTCCACCAGCTGTGCTGGCTGGGGCTGTGGTGCACCCTCAGCTCTCCGCCTGGGATATCCCCAGTGGGTGGAAGCTGTCAGGGGGCAGGAGCAGCCTGCCCAGGCGGTAGAGCCGCCCTGAGTACCAGTGCACACCATCCCCCTGCACCCCTGGCCACCCCACCAGGCTGTGGTAGAGCCGGAGTGGCCAGAAGGCCAGCTGTGCCAGCTGTTGCTCCTGCACCAGAGCAAAGCAGGAGGCCACCACGCCGTCCACCACCAGTGTCCCATGGCGTGTCAGCGGGGCATAGGCTCCCACGTCTCTCCGGTCCCACACCCGCACCACTTCAGCAGGCTGCAAGCTGCCCCCCGCAGCCACCACCAGCACGAAGTGTCCTGGGTGCACAAGGCTGGCAAAGATGGGGCGGAAGTGGGCGGTGGGCGCCGAAGCGTTCTCTGCCACAAAGAGCAGGTGGGTGGGCGTCAGGACCAGGCGCCGGGGCGGCTCCTGTGTCTCGATGACGTGGAAGGTGGTGAGGGCACGGGGCTCCTTGTCCAGGAAAGCCAAGAAGTCACTGTAGGTGGGCCTGCCCGCCCCGTCCATTGCCAGCACTCGCTGGCCCGGGCGCAGTGCCCACAGTGGCGTCTGGGCACCGTCCTCCAGCGTTGCCAGTGCCCGCCCGGGAAAGCAGCCCCCCGTCTTCGCAGCGGCCGAGTGCTCTGCGCAGGGAGAGAGAGGACAGGAGGGTTACCCATCAGCCACACCCTCAGCACCACCTTTCCACTGTGCATAGACACCTTCCCAGTCTGCCTGGCTTTGCCCAGCCAGGGATAACCCCGCCCTGGCATCAGCAATGTGAGCTTGTTTCCTACACACCCCCAGCCACAAATTTCCCCTAGGCGCCTCATCCCCCAGCCACCATGTCACTTGAGGGGGCACCTGGGGACTCCAGCACGGTCCCATGGCATTGAGCCTGCTGTACAGAGCCAGGTCCCAAAGCCCAAAACAGGCAGGCAGAGTGGGACACAACCACAGCCTGAAACGTGCAGAACACTACCAGGGGGCACCTGAAGTTTGAAAAAGCAGAGGCAGAGCACTGAGACGGTGGCAGGCTGAGGAGCAGAGTGCTTGGTCTCACTTTGCATATGCCCACAGCATCTCCATTCCCTGCAGTGCTGGTCCTCGGTACTGCTTGGGAGGATGCTGCAAGGAACAGCGCAGGATGCAGCGCCCTTTCCCAGCACTGCAGCACCCCTTCGCCCCATGCGGCAGTCCTGCTTCCTTCTCCCACCTGCTCACCCCTGCACCACTGATGTCAGCCAGCTCCTGCTTCTCTGGGTTGTCGGGAGTTGGCCACAACCTGTGGCCATCATTGTGCAAAAGCCATCAGCCTCCTGGGCAGAGCTTCCCTAATGATTGTCACAGGGTAAAAAAACCCAAATTCTCTGTGGCTTGTCTCCTGGGATGGTGGCACAAGGGTCCTACCCGTTCCCAGATGAAAAAATGCAGCAAGTCACCAAGTGTCACCAGGGGCCCATTCTGGCACTCAGCAGGGGAACCCTGGCTTCCCAAGGAATGGTGGTTAGCTACCTCAGCAGCAGTGTTCTCCCGAGTCCCAGCAACTCCCATCTCAGTGTCTATATGATGCCCTCCCACCATCTGCCAGTGGCATCTCATCTTAGGGTCCTGCTCCTAGCCCTGCACAGTTACATCCTTGAGCTCTTAGCCCCTTCTCAGGGCTCTCTCCCAGCTCCCTCATCTAATCCCTGAGTGTCCCCACCCAGATGGCACTGCCCCCATCACTCCCCAGGTTTGGGCAGAGCCAAATCCCAGCCCCCAGGCCCATGAAGAGAGGCATCCATCTCTGGGACAGAATCCTTTTATTGCTCAGATGAGGTGCAGTGTCCACCCTGTCCTTGCCCCAGAGGCCAGGTCCCAAATCCTGCACCCTGCATCCCCTGGCTGGCAGCAGAGCCATGAGGAGGGGTTGCAGGAGGGTGAGAGGGGTGCCTGGCAGAAGTGGAGGGCATAGGTGTTGGGCATGGAGGGGTAGGTGGTTGCAGGGAAGGACCCAAGGAGACACAATACATACAACAGGCCATGTGGCCATTCATACAAAAATAAAAGCCATTTACTAAGAGGCAGGGGCAGCCCGGCTGCCCTCTGTACACAGCTCTGAGGGGATCAGGATGTGTACCCCACGGCTTCCACCACGCACTCTTGGGTTCCCCATGGCCTTGGGGATAAATATGGGGGACTCAGAGCCCTGAGGAGCTGCTGCAGAGTGAGGGGAATATGACTAGCCTCTAGAAGCCCTTCAAGGCCTCAGGGCCCCAGTCTGCTGCTTGCATTATGGCATCCCTCTTCGGTTGGTCCAAGGGGAACATCCCAGGATTCAAGAGCCTGTGTCTTTCTCCAGGGGCACAGCCCCACTCCTCTGGCCAGCCTCATGGCTGGGGGGGGATGGTCCTTGCTTCAGAGCCTGGCCCCACTCCTCCTGCCAGCCCCACAGGGTGCCCCGGGGCACGGGAGCCCTGGTCCTCCGGCCACGTTTTGTCCCTCTTCTTCGGGGGTGCAT
>NW_008235774.1:1763465-1769227 GCF_000691975.1 Corvus brachyrhynchos | reverse complement strand
TGCTGCCGCAGCATAAGCTCAGAAGCAGCCAGCAGCGGAGCAGAGCAGGGCTGGATGAGGCTGAGCATGGGCACTAAGGGACTGCAAGGGCAGAGGCAGGGCAGAGAGGTGGGATGGGAAAACTGGGGGGGTCAGGCTGGGAGAGAAAGGGATGTGGGCTGAGAAAAGGAGGAGGATAGAGTGGGTGGGTCAAGATGTAGGTCTATGGGAGCCAGATAGGGAATTTGCCCCATCGCAATGGCTGGCCACAGGTGTGTGACTCACTCCTCACCTGACTGTCGGCCCAGATACGGAAATCAGGATGCAAGAGCCGGCACCCCCTGCAGGAGCACCCCAGCCAGCCAGCCAGGCTCCCTGGGTACACTGCAAGAGGGGGTCTGGCTCCTAGCTCCGCTCACTGCCCCCCAGCCAGTCTTACCTGACTTGACGGAGCAGTGGATGTGTGCCTTGGACTCGTAGTAGACCCAGTCGAAGCCAGCCTCCACGGCCAGGCGAGCCAGCATGCCGTACTTGTTGCGGTCCCTGTCCGAGGTTGTGATGTCCACAGCTCGGCCCTCGTAATGCAGTGACTCTTCCGAGTGGTGCCCATCCTCATCCCAGCCCTCTGTCACTCTCAGCTTCACCCCTGGCCACTGATTCATGACAGAGATGGCCAGGGAGTTCAAGCGGTCCTTGCAGCGCTGTAGAGCAGAGGAACAGAGTCAGTAAAAGCTTTTTGGAAGGAGGAATTAGCTGCCTGGTTGGCAGGCTGCATCCCACCATGCTTCCATTAAGCCTTCCTGGGCCCTCAGGCCCTTGGGGGCTGGTCCAGCAGAGGAAGATCTGAGAATATGAGGTGCCTTGTCTATCCCATGGTCTCCAAACTCCCTGCAGAGCCTGATACCCCACTGTTGGGCAGAGGAGTGTGCATCCAACAGGGTACCCTTCTCCTCCTCCCTCTCTCCCCCAATTCCAGGCTCATTTGAGAGCCTGTTGGGCAATGCAGCCTGCGCTGGGCTGAAACACCCTCTCTGCTCACTGGACACCTGCCCTGTGCTAACTGTACCCCTGCGGTTCCCATCTGACAGGAGGAGGATACAGGAGCTTCAGTCCTGCTGCTTCCCGGCTGGGAGGAGCTCCCAGGGTCTCTAGGGCTGCCTCCAGGCACAAATGAAACATCCTGCCCGGTCCTCAGCACAGCTCTGCTTGGTCTGGCTCCTCAGCTCCTGAGTAGCCAGGACACAGCACTGAGCAGCCTCATAGCTTCATCCAGCCTCTGCTCCTGTGGGAAGTGCCAAACCTGCCCAAGAACTCTGTTGTGCTGGAACAGAAAGGATGTGGCAAGAAGCCCCCTTCACCTCTCTGCACCACAAGGGCTGAAAATCCTGGGCTGAGGAACAGCAGTGGATCTTAAAAGCCTCAGATGTGGTGGCCACAGAGGTCACGCATGCAAGTACGGTGCCCATGGCAGTCCTCCCAGCAAGCAGAGGGATGCCAGTCCCAACTGCCTGTTTCACAGTCCTCCCAGCCCTGTCCTCCCCTGCCCCACACTCCCCAGCCACAGATGAAAGTCAGGGAAAGACCAAAACTCTGCAGACTTGACTTGCAAAAGCACAGCCCCAGCTTTTTGTCCCTTGCCCTGATGCTAAAGGGATAGAGAAGAGATAGAAAAGGTGTAGGAAAAGCAACATGGGAGCTTCTACAGAAAACCAGGTGAATGGACTAGGACTGTGCAGCCCAAAAAGGAAATTCTGTGAGGTCCTGAAGAATCACAGAACAGAGTGAGTTGGAAGTGACCCATAGGATCAAACTCCTGGCCCTGCACAGCACACCCTAAGAATCACACCAAGTGAAACTGTGTATAAAACCAATGACAATTTAAAAGAGACAAGCTGGGACTGGGGTGTTTTTATGCCATCTCCAGGGGCTGAGGGTCACAGCCACAGGTACAGCTGGTTCTGAGGCCTCCAGCTGGATCAGGAGTCCCACTGTCACTGGCCAGTGCTCGCTGGGTGGGAGAGCTCTGCCTCCACAGAGGTAAAAGACTCCGATGCTCCTCTCACTGCCATTCCCCAGGAAACAATGAGTCCCATAAAATCAAGGCAAAGGACAGAGCATTCACAGTCATGCACAAAACCAGTCCTGGGAAGCATTAAATGAAATTAATGGACAGTAGCTTAAAAAAGAGCCACTGCTGGGGATGTTTTTACCTGATGCCAGCTCAGTACTGGAACTCCCCACCACCATGTTGTGGGTCTTGAGACAGTTACAGCAAGCATGAGCCAGGGCTCTAAAACCTGATGCTGGCTACATCCCTGGGCTCAGAAACGCCCCAGCACTGCTTCCGCAGGGACCAAAATGTAGGTCATCACCCTATCCCCAAGCACCTGCTCCCATCCTAGGAAGGTGGGCGCTGCTGCTCTTGGGGAAACCTGCTTGCACTTGGCAGGGTCCAGGCCCTGGGAAGGGCAGTGCCAGGCAGGCCTTTGCCCCACATGAGGTCTGCCGTCATCCCACAGCTCCCTGGGCGTGGGGAGATAAGCTAGGAAGGTGCTGGACAAACAGTTTGCTAGGTGAGGGGAGGAGGAATAGGGAGGAGAGTGACTTTTGTCCCCGTCCAGCACCACCATGGTGCCACTTGGCACATGGGACAAGCTGTTCCCAAGGTCCCCAGCCCCAGCGGGACCCCGCAGTAAGGCAGTTCAGCACTGGAAGCAAGGAGGGAATCCCTGAAGCTCCCCTGCATCCCCCGGGCAACACTCCAGGCACTCTTTTGCCACTACCATGCCAGCACCCCGCTCTGGGCACCCCTCCGGCCCTCACTGCCCCAGCCCTTCTGTCCTCCAGGGGCACTCTGCCCGCACAAAAAAACAACGAGACTGTGCAAGCCTTTTCCCCCAGGCAGGGACAGAGTCAGGCAGAGCCCTGGAGCACCCCGTCCCCGGCTCTGTCGGTGCCATCGATGTCCAGCAGGTGTCAGAGCGCGGGAGGGGACCAGCAGGGACGGGCTAGGAGCAGGTACTGATGGACAAGGACCAGGCAGGCTCAGGAAGGTCGGGGAGGAAGCACGTACTAACGGGTGGGGAACTGGTGGGCAGGGCAGCAGCGGACAAGGAACAGTCATGGATGGGCAGGGAAGAAGCAACTACGAAGGAGAAACAGGCAGGGATGAGCAAAAGTAAGTAGGGAGCAAGCAGTGATAGGCAAGGCTGAGCAGTGATGTGCAGGGTGGGGACGAGCAGGGAGCAGGCACAGGAGGCACAAAGAAGACAACAAACGACAGGGATGGACAGAGATGGACAGGGATGGACAGGGATGGACAGGGATGGGTAAAGAGCCAGCAGCAATAGTCAGGGAGCGGGCATGAGCTGCACGAAGTAGGTAGGGATGGGCATTGCCTGCCCAGGGACTCTGCTGCCTGCACAATCAGGTAGGCAGAGAGCAGAAAACTCATCAGCGTGGGCTGACCACAGGGTGTGTGTTTGATGGTGATTGCAGCGAGGGCACAGCTTGTCCCTGTAGTGGTGCAGATGACCAGCACCCCCAGCTGACATGCAGGATGGGGTCTCATATGACCACACTAAACTGGTGCCTCTGCTGTCCCATGTACCTCATGGTGAAGACCCTGGGGATGTTGGGCTGGGCTGAGCAAAGGAGCTCTACCCACCTTCTGCCCAATCCTTGCATCTCTCTTTTTGTGTCCATAATGGGGACAGAACCATGTCCTGTGGGGCAAGCCAAACCACTTTAGGGAAGGCAGCAGGGCAGAGCTCCAAGATGGGGTGCAGTCAGCAGGGACTCCAGGGTCATCTCAGGGAAAGTATGAAGGACATTCAGGTGTGACCACAGTCTCAGAAGAGGCGTTGTGAATGGAGCTTGGCCACAGCTACTCCCATGTCCAGAGTCTGGCCAGGAGAAGAGGGGTCTTACTAGCATCTCCTCCTGAAGTGAGGCTTCCCCCAAAGGAAGCCAAAAGTCCTACCCCAAGGTCTGCATGAGAGATTCCTCACCACTGCAAGGATGGTCTCTGTGTCAGTTGGGCAAAGAGTGGCTGCAAGTGATGATGGCTGGGGTAGGGAGAGGCTGAGTTGGGGACTCCATGGGGGCAGGGGACCCATGGCATTCCTGGGCCAGGCTCCGGGGGAGGGGTGAGGCAGGTTCCTCCTCCAGCCTTATCTCAGCACCTCCGAGTGGGACCAGTGAGAGCAAACACACTGGAATTCTTGAGGAAGATGAAACGATAAAGGAAAGGCGGGCAGAGAGCAGCACTACCCACTCCTCTAAGCAGGCGACATCTTCCGGCTGCCTGGGACACCCAGACCCTTGGACTTGGGGAAAGAAAACAGGTTTGAAGTGAGTCAACAGCAGTAAAAGCCAGTGCTCTGGGGGAAGGGACAAGGAGTTGGGTCAATGGCCTTTCCCAACCCATACCAACACAGGACATGGTGTCAAAGCCAGAATTCCCATATCTGAGGGCATCTCCTCCAGCCAGGAGCCACAGAAATATTCCAGAGGGCTGTGGGATGGCAGAAATCATGCTACCTCCATAGCAAGAGGAACAACTGCTTGCAGAGCTGCCCAAGGCATGGTGGTACCCATCTGTGCATGGACGTGTGGTGGCCAGGGACCCTGCTGGAGTAAACCCTCGTTTGTGCAGCCCAAGAAGACCAGGATGCTTCTAGGTACTCTGTCAACAAGGCAGTGGTACAGCATGATACGTTAGGCTGGCAGGTGGGACACAGAGCCCTCCCTCTCCCAGGTGTGCTGAGGGGCACTGCCTGGATTAGAGAAGGTGGTGGGAGCGCTCTCAGGAGAAAACACGGCGAGAAGCACTCTCCTGCCTCCAATGATGTCCACCGCTTCCCCGATGCATGGACCAGCGGAGCTCACTGCTTCCTCAAATATCCCTGAAGCTGTTCCCCAGGGAAGGCAGGTTACAGCCCAGCCCCAGGGCTCCAGTCACCAGCAACCACAACTTGTGCAACTCCCTAAGCTTGCTGCCTTGCAGGGGGATCCCGGTCCCTCTGCTACAGTCCCCAGCCTGAAAACCAAGCTGGACCATGGTCCCTGCCCTAAGGGACCTGCTCTCAGGGCACACGGGGTTGAAGAGCTGTCAAGCCAGCACCCAAGCAGCCTTACCTCCTAATGTTATCAACACCTTGGTCAGAAACTATGGCCAGGGCTTTGTTCAGTGCCGACCATGACAGTCACCCATGTTCACCCATCCCCCAGCCCCTGACTGGGGGATGCAGTGGTCAGAAGGACAGCCCCAGCTGCCCTCTGCTTCCCCCAGGATCTTGTTAAGGCTGTAACCCTGCTGAGGCTGGTGGCCAGGTTTCTTAGCAAGGCCGTGCGGCTCCTTATCTGCATTCCTGAAACCCTCAGGCATTCTCCTGGCAATATTAAAACACAGAGTAACCTTCGTCCAGCATCACCCCCCCTCCTCTGCTGTCGTCTGTGTCGTCCACCCCCCCGTCCCTCCTGCCGGCCCAGGGCACTTGTAAGCTGACAGCAACAGGGCATTTGCAGTAACAGGTTGTCCCCAGCCCTGAGCACAGCAAGCAGTTCCCACTGAGCACCCTTCACCATCCCACACGAGATATGCAACAAGAGGGGGGCACTGAGGGTTTCAGTGTCAGAATGGGGACGAGGTCAGCAAGAGCACTCCTGGAACCTACTCTGCTCCCTGCCAGCACACCAGGCTCCGGTCTGTCCCTCGGATCCAACAGGCAAGCTGCCTGTTCTGCCACTGGGCAGGCAGAGTAGAGGGGCAAGGGCGACCT
>NW_008235774.1:1762780-1763337 GCF_000691975.1 Corvus brachyrhynchos | reverse complement strand
CGTCGGGGCCCAGCAAAACACGCCTGCCACAGGCTCCGAAGAGCAGTGGGGCAAGGGGCTGCCATCTCGGGGGACAAGGTGCTGCCGGTTCCGGGAGCAGGGTGCTGCCGTCCCAAGGCGCAGCGTGCTGTCCGACGCGCACAGCGCAGCCGAAGGGACAGAGCTTTGCAGAGCCCGACGAAGGGAGATGCACTCGCTGCACGCCGGCAGCCCGGACCCGGCACCGGGATGCCCGGGGCAGGACGGGGAAGCCGCAGCGCCGGGCCCGCACGGTTCCCGGAGAGTGGGTAGCAAGGCGCTCTGGGGCAGTCCCGGTGCCCGCAGATGCCCGGCGCGGGGGTAGAACCGGGCGGCAGCGGGGCCGTACCTGGGTCATGAGCCGGTCGGCGCCAGTGTTCTCCTCGTCCTTGAAGATGATGTCGGGGTTGTAGTTGGGCGTCAGCTCCTTGAAGCGCTCCGAGTTACGCGCGCTCTTGCCCTCGTACCGCCCGCTAGCCCCCAGCGTCTTCTCGGGGACGTTGGGGCTGAACTGCTTGTAGGCGAGCGGGATGAGCTTG
>NW_008235774.1:1743773-1762019 GCF_000691975.1 Corvus brachyrhynchos | reverse complement strand
GGAGTGGGCGCGGGGTGGCACCCCCGGGGCTCCGGCCCCCGCCGCGCCGCCTGCCCGCCAGGGGCCCGGGCCTGCGGGCGGGGATCAAACAGAGCAGGGAGGCAGCTGGTTGAAATTTAACCACAATATTCTCGCTCCCCATTGTTTCCAGGGAGGCCCGATATTTCCACAACAGGATTATGGCATCTGATTAACTCGCTGAGACAACAATGAGGGGCTGGGATGGGCTTCCCCTTCTAGCTGCCAAAAGGGGAAAGTAAATATAACACCCTGATTTCAGGAGCGAGGGTTTGCAGGGCCCCCCCCCCCCGGTTCTCCCCCAGCTGTGTGCCGGGGAGGGGTCCGGCACAGGTCCACTTGCACACCCTCTGGTTCCCTAGGATCTTCCCAGGTGAGGCAGTGCCTTGGGATGCCCACACACACACAACTCTCTCAGGGATGTTCCCTTGTCAGCTCTTCAGTGGGCACAGGGCACAGGTCACTCATAGGGATACACAGTGGCCAGGCTGGAATAGCCAGCCAGACATCCAGCTCTGGCTGCAGGGCTTTGCTGGTCTCAGCAGCACCGAGCAACCTGGGCAAGAGGGATGCAGGCGGGGGAGCCAGCATCACCCACAGACTTGGGATGCTGCTATCCACTGCCCCCAGTAGACCATTTCCTTTGCAGGAGCTGCGAGCAAAGTGCAGCTGGCCAGAGGTGTCTCCGTCAGGTTTTCATACTCAGTAGCCATGGTCCATCAGGTTTTTGTACTGGTTTTCATACTGCTTACCCAAAACCAGCTCCCAGAGCCTCTATGACGTCCTGCCACTGAGCAGGATGGTGAGAGGCAGATATCCCACTGCTCCTGCACATGATGAAGCTAGGGTGTTTGGCCAGCAGCCCCAGGCCACCCCACTTCTACACCTCTTCAGCTGATCCTTCCAGTGGAGCATTATAAGGGCATCAGCAGAGAGAGCAGAGGGGATGTACCACAGCACCATTCGCCAACCTTGCCCTTGGCTTCTCAGGGATGCAGAAGGGACACAAGTCTCTGTGCATCACTAGCACAGGAAAATTAGACTCTATGGACCCCTGGACTAGATTCACAGAATCTTCTAGGGTGTTTTGTACTCCCAACAAAAGGAACGAACCTAGCTTCCCACTTTGCACATCACAAGAGACTGTGAAGCAGGATCATCTGGGATAACACTGCATCTGGAGGCTGCAGCACTTCCCCAGGGAGAAGTTCCCTATGAATGCCAGTGTCACAAACCCAGACCTCCAAATAACCTCTGCAGCCTGCCAGCATGCAGTGTGCATGTCACAAGCCTCTGTCCCCCTCCCAGCAGCTCCAGGCTCACAGTAAGCAGCCTAGCCCTGCCCTTGCTGGTAACAGTATTCCTGTCCCATGGAGGCCTAGGGTGGAAGGCAGGGAGTTGGGTTTGCTGGTGACAGCAACTCCTGCCCATGCAGGGGCCGTGGCACTGTGCATCGGCTCTGGCCACAGCAAGCAGTGACAGTGCCCTGTTGCTGTGTGCGGAGTCCATCACCTGTCCATGCAGCATTCCCAATGTCAGCCAGTGCTCCTGCCAGGCAAAGCCCACGGGCACATGGGGCTGAGTGGGACAGGGACATCAGGCACAATAGGGTAGCCAGGCTGGGTGTATGAGGAGGCAGCTGGAGGCTGAGACAGGGTGGGCATAACCAGTGTTTGAGAGAGAAAATTTGCTTGGGGAGGGGCACTCCTGCTTGGGCAACTGATGGGAAGGGACCCTTGCTGCTACAGTGGAGGTGGGAGAGATGCAGCGTCTGTCCCTTATCACATGGCATTTCCCTCCACACTCGGCCACTCTCAGGCACCGCCGGGACTCCTGGCCTGGACGGCAGGACGCACTGCTCCTGCCTGCATTCCGACAATGCACCAGTGCCTCTTTCCTCTGTCCTTCGGCTCTCCCCACCACCGCATCCCACTGTCCCTGCGCGAGCGGCAGTGCAGCATCCTGCGCACCCCTTGCTGGGCTCCCAGGGCTGCCCGGAGCTGGGCTCTGCGCAGGGCGAGCGGGCGGCGGAGCCGAGCCAGGCAGTCTAGGTGGTGCTATTTCTCTATTTTTGCACTGGACGGGTTTGGGATTTTCCTCTCCCTATTCGCTGCCTTGGTCGTCTTCTTCCCTCTCTCTCTCTCTCTCTCCCCCTCTCTCTTTTTTTTTCTTTTCCTTTTCTAAAAATACTTGACAGCGATTGAAAGGTCCCTTTAATCGAGGCCACAGAGCCCTTATTAAGGGCACGGGTCGGGGTGCTGGGCCGTGCCCAGCATAACGGCTTCATTAAACCCTGAGAAAACTAATATTTATGGAATCAAATTTATGGAGGCCAAGGCCGAACTTGTGGCCTTTAATGTGTGTCGGGAGCTCAAATCCAGCCGGCTCCAGGGAGGAGGGGGTGGGGACAGGGAAGGAGACCCCAGCGGGACAGGATGGGACAATGTGTAGTGACATTCCCCGGAGCTGGCGACAACCTGGGCCAGGGAGGAACCAGTGGCCCCATGCTGGAGTCTTGAGGGCCAGGGTCCCTGCGGTTCCCTGGGGGACATTGGCAAAGCTCTTTTTCCTACTGTCTTCACCCTCCTGCTTTTATTTACCCCCCATCCATGCTCCTGCATCCACACCTTCCCTTGCCTTGGGAGAGGGGTGAACGGAACAGGATCTATCCCTGCAGCAGGTCTTTAGGGCTGCTGGACACTCCACAGAGACTTTGCAGCAGGACAGGGCTCATGAGCAACACCTCTGCAGCATTCCTGGGACTGGCTCCCCCCAGGGTTGAGTACCCCAGGGAGAAGCAGAGACACAGTAACTCACCAGAAAGACCCAGGGGTGCAGGTGCTGGTTTGCACCACCCGCTCCTCCCCCACAGAGTCCACCAGCCACTGGCACAGCCAGGTTGGGATTGTTTCAGCCCTGCCTCTCCCTGTGATGTCTCCTCACACCCAAAGGGGATAGACAAGCCAGATGCCCTCACAGGGGCCATAAGCATTCCTGAATGTGCTGGCACGCACGGGGGAACAGCACAAACCCCAGAGCCAGAAGGGAGCTGAGGGACCAGGCTTGCAACAGAACAGCTCCTGCGCCAGGAGATGGACTCCATATGGACGGAGTAGGGGTTGCACCAGGGACAGCCTGGCGACAGAAGATATAGGAAACTCTTGAACTGCCAAACTCCTGCTGCCCCAGTCCTACCCCTCAGCCAGTAGCAGGACCCTCCCTGGGGGCAAGTGCCTAGCAGGCAGACTCAAAGCTGCCAAGATAAGATGCTTGCAGATGGGAAAATGCAGGATGCGTAAGCTACGGCAGTCGGCACAAGCTCCGCATCCCATGGCTTTCCCTTCTCACCACCCACCCTGCCCTGCATGCTGCTCCCTAAGAAAGGAAATATAAAAAGCAACCAGTTGCACTCACCCTGGGACTGGTCGGCTGTGGCCCAGCAAAGGCCCTTTCATTCCCCTTCTACAGACACAGGGACTGCTCTGGATGTTTTTATTTCCCCCTTTCTGCCCAAGAGAACAGGCAGCATGGCTGCAGCTGGCCCAGCCCCAGGGAGCAGGACAGCTGGGGGCATGGGTCCCTGTCCCAGGAGAGCAGCACCATTGGCTGCAGCCTGCCTGCTGCCTGGCTCTCTGCATGCTGTTGTAGGACCTGGCTTGGACACAGGAATAGGGTTCCAGTCCTGAAGGAAGCATGATGACCCAGGGGCTGGAAGAGGAGAACAGGAGTGGATGGATGGATGGATGGATGGGGTGGGAAGGGATGGAAGTGGTGTTTTGTGTCCAGGGAGCATCTGTAAGCTGTTCCAGGGCTGCTCCCAGGCCTGGGAGCATTCAGTGTGTTAGTGTTTTGGTTGTCTCCTGCTCCTTGGAGGCCAAAGCATGAATCAACCCTGTATCACCTGCCCAGTAACTATGGTGGAGGTGCCTGCAAATGTAGGGTGCCCCACAGCCCATCCAGGGCCTTTGCCAGCCTGCTGCTGCAGGCACCAGCACACAGTGTGTATCCTGGTGTGGGACAGGAACAGGGGCTCCAGCCCCCTCAGCATGCTGTGCCCCCATGATCTGGGCATCCTCTTGTGCACACCCCAAAACACATACTGCTGCTCAGGGTGAGGCTCAGCATGGCTGGGAGCGGCTGTGCTGTGCCACAGCAATGAGCTGCTGTCACCTGCTCACTGTCCAGAGTCACTGCAAGCCCCTGGGACATCAGGACTGGCCTGAGGGGGACCCAGCAGCACTGGTGATTACATCCCTTCCTAGACACTACAGCCCTGGTGGGACAGAGAAGGAGAAGGAATCCCACCCAGACACAGCCTTTTATTGAAAACCCACTCAAGAGCAGCCAAACCCCACAGCTCTGCCAGAGCCCCAGCTGTCCCACATCCACTGGCAGCATCCCTCCCACTTCTCCCAGGTCCAGCACTGGCTCTGCCATGAGAGGAAGCCTGGGGAAACTCTGCACCAGGGAAGAGTTAGAGAAGCTGTTTCCTGAAACACTGTTGAAGAAAGGAGCTCCATCTCCCCAAATGGAGACATCTTGGGAGGGGACCATGACCTGGGCAGGGTCCACCAGGAGATGCAGAGAAGAGGTAGATGATGCATGGGTGCTCTGCACTTCCTCTCTTGGATGCTGGGGGAAGCAGAGACCCTTGGCAGGGTTGGCAGCAATCTTTCAGCTGAAGAGCCCTTTTGCCTTCTTTGGCTTGGCCTTGGCTGCAGGCAGCCAGGGCTTCTGAGCTGGGGAGGAGGCTGGCTGGAAACAAAGAGGAGGCAGTGTCAGTTCCACCTTGGGGGGTCATGCAGCGTGTGTGCAAGTGTGCAAGCAGTGATATTCCTGTCATCTCTGTTGTGGGAGTGCAAAATACATACACATCTGCAATCACACACTCCCCAGTCAGGATGCATGGGGTAGAATGGGCTAGGAACCAAGCTGAGACTCCGAGCCCATCCTGGATGGGCACAGTGCTTGGATGAGAGGACAGGAAGGAGATGTGGTCCCCATCCTGCCATTGGTACAGACTGTTCTAGAGCAGCACTCACCGAGGTTCTGTTGCTGGAAGATGTTTCATCCTCCTGGGATGGAGGAGGTGGATGGGGGTTCTCTGTGGTTTCTGCAGTGGGTGCTGTGTCCACGTCATCCTCTGGTACCAGAAAAAGACGCAATTTGGGATTGAGATAAGGGAGCATGAGGCATTGCCCAAAGCCACTCCAGGAATTGTGCTTGGATGGGGAGCCCAGCCCATGGGGGGAAAGCAAAGGGGGACACTGTTGCATGGGGTGAGCTGCACCCGGGGCCATACTTCCCTTCCCCCAGGATATGGGGCTCAGCAGTCGAGGGGATGGCTGCATCACATGCTCCCCATGCCACAGCCAAGGAGCTCCTCACCAGAGCAACGCCGTTTCCGAGCCTGCTTGGCCTCCTGCTGTGTCACTGCAGTGTAGAGCTGCTGCAGAGCAGAGGCAAACTCCCGCCCTTCATCCGCAGCGCAGATCCGGGGCAGGGTCTGTGGAAGAGAGTGGAGGCACCATCGCCCTGCCAGGACATCATCTGCCAGGTCACCCTGCCACGGTGCCGCTGTGGGGCAGAGAAGGGGCTGTGCCCCCCTCTGCCTGTCAGGCTGCATCTGTTTCACCCCAGGACTGCAGCACAGTTTGTGGGAACAGGCAGCTCAGGCACTGGGTGGGATGTGGCTGCTCCCAGCTGTGCACACACCCACACACCTGCTCTGGACACTGCATTGCCTTCCCATTGAGAGGCAGACTGCAGAGGCTTTTGGGTCATTCATGAAATGCTGGAGATAAGATCGCTCTGGAAGGGCTCTGGCTTCCCTGCCTGCAGCAGCATGGGCTGCAGCTTGCAGATCTGGACAGCGAGCCTTGGGCAGGGACATGACCTCATTAAGAGGTGGGAACAGGCAGCCACTGCCTGCCACCACAGCCTCCAGCACAAGGCATCTCTGGTGGCCCCACGGAAACTGAAAATGAGGTGACAGTGAACTGAGGGATGCCCAGGTTTGCTCCCCGTCTACCAGAACAGCTCCTGCCTCCCTGCACACATTTTTATTCCCTCCAGACTTGACATGGGAAGCCGCCTTCCTCCTGCCTGCACCTCTTGCCAGTGGCATGCCACCTTTCCTGCTGGGCCATGCTGATGCACATGAGAGATCTTGGCGGGCTGGGGAAGCGCCACACTCCACTGGGACCATAACACAGCTCACAGTGAGCAAACAAACGTGCAGGGATGGGGAAACGCGTGTGTGCCCTGGAGGGGTTGCTGCGGGGGGTGTGTGGGGCACAGTGTGGGCCTACAAGTGCAGGTGAGTGTGAGCATGATGACGTACATAGGGACTGTGTGTGCAGCAGTGTGCAGATGAGCATGGCTGCGGGTGCACGCATGGCTGATTGTGTGGCTCTCTGTGTGTTTGTGTGTGTGTGTGTCAAAGGTCTGCACACACTAATCTCTGCCCTGCTCCACACCCAGACAGCAGGAGAACAAAGTGTAACAGATAAGGTAGGATCCTCTCCGGGCCAGGAAAGTGGGGAGGGGATGGGGACACTCAGACCCACTCAAGGCCAGAGTCCAAAGCCTGACCCCAGCTTCCCAGGGGCAGAATGGGTAGGCTGGGCCCTCTTCACTGCTTCCTGCCAGACAGGGTGGGAGGATAGGGCTGATGCCAGGATGGGTTGGCTGGTGCCCAGAGAGACACTTTCCATGCAGGTCTCATCTCTTCTGCTGGAGTCACAGGCATGAAAGGCCCCTTGGCTGTAGGAAATGCATGGCACTGGCATCTGCTTTTTGACCAACTGCTATACAGGTCACCTACTCTGTCCTTGCCCACTGCCACTGGAGGGAGCGATGCTCTGCTCCCAGCATCCTGCCAGCATCCCACCAGCATCCCACCAGCATCCCTGGGATTGTTTGGTACTGGGCAAGCACACCTCTCAATGCCTCATCACCCAGCCGCCAAGCTGTTAGCTGCACTGGCTCATGACAAGGTCCCAGAGAGGAGGAGGAGGGATGCTGAGCACCTCAGGCACCCCAAAGATGCTCTTGCCCTGCTGTCTCACCCCACAGAGCCAGAGTTGCACCCAAGGTTTCAAAAGCAGCATCCAAGGCTGGGAAGGTGACTGCACTTCAAAGGCAGAAGAGGGCCTGGTCACGGGTGGCTGACACAGCCCAGATCAAAGGCACAAGCTGGAGTCATAATTCAGAGAAAAGCAAACAGCAGCTCCCAGGAAAGTCAGGAATGGCAGTGAAGTGAGCAAAGTGTACTAGATAGCGCTGCGTGGGTCAGTGCCCCAGGAGGGCAGGAGAGTCCCCTGCAGAGCCAGGTGCCAGCTCTGGGTGCCACTACTATGGTGCCCATCCCCTCTCCCTGCCACCAACCAGTCTCTGGGGAATGCCAGGGCAATGGGGCAGGCTATGCATCCAGGTGTAGGGTGCTGCCCAATCTCCTCTGCTCCAACCCATCAGGATGGCACCTGGGATGTGCCCCGAGGCCCAGGGCTGCTCACGCTGCTCCACTTCACAGCATTCAAGCAAGGATCTGGGCAGGGCAGCTGCTCACTCAGTGCTCAGCCCCAGCTGCCCAGAGCCAGCAGTGTCCCCATGGTGTCCCTGGGGATGGGGCAAACCATCTTTGCAGCCGCACAGTGTCCCCAAGAGCAGCACACACACCCACTGAGGTGGCACCCTGGAGAGGCACTGGGAGGAGTGCCCAGCACTCCTCGGGGGATTGGGCATCCGGGGTGGCACAGGGGTCTGCAGGTGCAGGGCACCTGCTGCCCACGCCTGCGGGAAGGGCTTAGCTCCAGAAAGCCCAGGGTGGAATTTGGGAGTCAGCGGCCACTTCCTGCCGCTGCCCTTCCCGGCGGCTGGAGCCTGCGGGCTCGGGGCCATGGGGTGGCCGGAGCTGGCCCGCGGCGGGACTGGGAGGCTGCGCTTCACAGCCCCGGAGGGAAATGGGTTCTAACCAGAGCTGGAAGCGTTTCCCTGCAGAGCTATGACTCAGCAGGGAGCAGAGCGTGCTGTGCCAGCCACCGGCCACCTGATGGCCCCGAAGGCTGAGAGGGACAACGACGTGTCCCCAAAAGGGCTGGATGGGGGACAAGCCCTGGCTACAGGTGATTTTCCCCTTCGTCCTTGCCCCACTGCTCCGTTCCGAAGCTGAACCCTGCTGCAGACAAGTTGTCCCCACTGCGACATCAGCCCTCATCTCTGGTGACTTGTTTTTCCCTGATTACCCATCTCCAGGATAAACATGATGTCTGAGGTCCGGGGAGCCGCACAAGCAGAGGGTTGGCCGCTGGGGGAGTGCTGGCCGAGTTGCTCCACACGACTCACCAGGCACCAGAGAGTGATGCCTGGGGAGCTGGCATGGCTTGTCTGGCCTGTTATGACTACCTGGCCACAAGGCCAAGTGGGATGCCCCCGTATCAGGAGGGACTCAAGGCTGTGGAGGCGGCACGGGAGGCTCCGCAGCACACCCTGAACTGCAACTGGGGGGGTGCCCAGCAAAGGGGGGCAGGTGCCTGACCTCGTGCTGAGAGCAAGCCATGCTACCAACAGCTCCACGGTGTGGAGGGGCAGCTCAGGGGGAGCTGGGCTGCAGCCTCGCTCAGTGACCCCAACCCAGAGGGCTGGGCTATGGGGCTGCACCCCAGCGTGGAGATGTAGCAGGGTCAGTGGTGGGCAGGGTACAGAATCTATCTCCAAGGCATTCTGCCTTTACCCACCCCCTGCCCAGACTCCCTTCTCAAGGGGCCATAAGGGACAGCAATTTGCAGTATGAGCAGAAGGGGCACATCACCCATCCCGGCACCATGCCACCAGCACAAAACCATCACCTTTCCCTGGCCCAGGACGGGTTTGCAGGCAGGCTGGCTCGTGCTGGGCCCCCCTTCCAGTGCCAAGCACCAGAGTCTAAATCGGTCATGCTCAAAGCTGGGGACTGACCCTTTCATTATCACACCAGACGTTCAAAGCGGTTACCAACATTCTTCACTACAAATCCCACATTCCTATTTTTTAATATATTTTTAACTGGAAAACAGAGCGAATGGGGCCTGTTTGGAAATTACAGCCTGGCTGCTGTGGCTTGTATGTCAGATCTGCCCACATTCCCGTGGCCAGCCTCAGCACATGCTCCACAGGGGCACACTTAATAATTCCTGCAGGGGCGGGAGCCAAGGGGTGTGGGCCAAGGGGGAGGATGGCTTCCCCAGGCTGTCCCCGCCAGCGGGCTCCGCGGAAGCAGCGTGGTGGAGTGGCAGACCAGGAATGGCAGACTGGCTCTCTGGCACTGGGCACGGCCACTGCCACACTGGTGTGGATGAAGTCTGGCGATGCTGTGACAGTCCACAGCGGACAAGGGAAGGGCTCCATGGCTGGTGCATTCCTGTGCCTCAGGGCCAGGCTGCCCTTGGCACTCTACCCTGCCACAAGCTTTGTGCAGGCTCCTGGGAATGGGGCTGGCATGGCTTGCTGGATCTATGCTGGGCATCTCTGCCCATGGTTATGCCAATGTCAGGCTAGGGAGAGACCCACCCTGTGATCCAGGTAGATGCTCACCCACCCTCTTCCAGCAGCAGAGATCTGTCTGCAAGAGAATAGATGGAGAGAGTTGAACTGCCCCCCTCCAGCTGGTATCAAGGGCAGGAAAGGGGGTGCTTATTCCCTGGGATGAAGCAGGGTACATCGGCCGGATATCCTGCCCCAGCTCCCTTGTGGGGAAATAGCCCTCTCCCTGGGGGCAGAGCTGCCTCCAGGCACTCCGAGGTGCCCCACACTTACCACTGATGCCCTTTCCCAGCTCCTCCAGCCCTTAGATCTACTTGCACCCACCCCAGCCTGCATTACTCCGTGGGGCACTGCATACTCCAGAAGCAGGTGGCTAAAGGACCAGCCCTGAGCTCGAACTGTCACTGTCCCCATCTGCCCTACCATGCAGTCCCAGGGGACACGCAGCAGCAGCGGCAGCAGCAGCAGCAGCGGCAGCTAGGAGAGCTGGCGGTGCTGCCAGCCCGCCCTTGGAGCAGGCACGGGCAGGATGGCCAGGGCTTCACAGGCAGGCAGCCAGGCTGAGCACACCTGGCAGGAAGTGGCGGTGCCGGCAGGGGAAGGCAGCCGGAGAGCTGCTGAGAGGTGAAGGGGTCACCCCGGGGAAGAGCGAGTGGTGAGGCCGGGACAGAGGAGCATCGGAGCCCGGCCCAGCCCAGCCCAGCCCGGCATGGCACAGCACTCCTCCCAGCACCGCTCTGGCCCTGCTGCCGGCAATGTTTTCCTTTCCCCCTGACTTCAGGGGCCTTTCCAGCGAGCAAATGTCAGGCACATAAAGAGCGGCACTGTGAGCGGAAGATGGAGCGAGAATGCCTGCCCGCGTCCCTCCGTAAGTGCTGTCTCACACTTCATCAAGGCAGCCTTTGCAAGCGAGGCACTCACTTAACAACCAGCAGTCTATGCTGGCCGGCGACCGCAGCAGCCCCGCCGCTCAATACCCTTTTCTTTTCTCCTTGTGCTGCTTCTGTGGCTTGGGTTACAGCCTTTCTCGCAGACACTGAGCGGAGGGGCGTGGTGGTAGCGGGGGCTCTGCATTGTGCCGCCGCCACGCCGGGGTGGATGCTGGTTCCCCCCATGCAGAGATGCTGGGGGGGTTCTATCCCTGCTCTGCCCACTCACTCCTGCATCCAACGGGCAGGGATAAATCCCAGGGAAAGGAGGGTCGGCGGCAGAGCAGAGGTGGGGCAGGAGGTTGCAGCATCTCCTTCCCAGTCATGTGAGGACCAACCCACCAGGAGCAGCTTGGGGCTTGGCAGGGACGCTGGCAGGGGGTGAGCGGTTCCACCCTCAGTGGGCACCGTCCCTACCCCGTCCCATTTGGAAAGAGGCCCTCCTGCCATGCTGCCAAGCAAACTCATGGGCATCCAAGCCCTCCCCCTGCCCAAGTGCCAACAAACTCCCTGAAAAAGAGTTGTGTCCAGCACTAGCATTGCCTCCCCACCTGGGCAATGCTGGAAGATGCTGGGCCTTGCTGCGCAGCTTGACCATGGGCACTTGTCCTCCTGTCCAGCAGCCCATGGGGTAACAGCAGGAAAACCTTTGGGGAAGCTGGCACTGGGTGCCAGTTTGGCAAGGGAGATGGACAAGGAGGCAGGTCCCAAAAAGTGTGGCAGGTCCCAGCATACCAGGACTAGTGAGGACTTGCTTCCAAGAAGGGAGAGTCACAGGGTGATAGAACCTATAGCCTTCACCTCCACCAACCTGACCCATCACTGACACAGGGTGCCTTCTCCAGGGTCAAGAGCAGAAGGCATGGAGACCTGGTGGCCAGTATGCCTCCTCTCCCAGGGGGACAGCTCAGAGACCCCGCTTATCTGTGAGGAAGCTGGGTGGCTCACACCGCCTTGTTATTTTAGGCTGACTCGGTGAATATAGATACATCATCCAGGCTTATTATTGTAGGATTCCTCCGCAAAGTGTGCCAGCTCATGCGGGTTTATTATTGTCTGCTCAGGAAAGCTGGACACATTGCACTGGTCTGTTATTGTAGGGTTGCTCAGGAAGGCCAGCCAGCTCATCCCAGCTTGTTGTTATTGCACAGAGCTCATGGGGGGGCTGGCCAGGAAACTTCCTGCAAAGTGGGTTGATGGAAAGGGAGCCACACCTGGTGAATCACAAGGATGCTGTGTGGCGATAAGGAACAGCAAAGGGTGGGATCCAGCACCTCAGCTCCACCCAGCAAGGACAGGCCACTCATTCATGGGCACAAGCACTCATGATTCCCCTGGATCTCTGTATAACAGAGGCAGCAGGAGTGTGGGTCAGGGCAGGGAACTGGCAAAGCAGCCCTCATACTCAAGAAACAAAATCTGGGGATGACAGGGGGACAACCATGGAACTACTGCACCCAGTACATCCCTGAACCTGGCACACAAGGGATTAGCTGAGCTAACAGGGCCCGGAGAGGAAGCTGGTGCTGAGCCAGGTGGGATTAGGGGCTTTTGGGGGGAATCTGGGCATGTTTAGGACCAAGGTTGAGCAGGAGGCAGCTGCTCCACCCTTGTGGCTTTGCAGTTCCTCCCAAGCACGGGTGCAGCCATAGGGGCAGCCCCTGGGGATGCTGCCCCATTGTCACCCGAAACTGCAGCAGGAAGCATTTCTGTGTGGGGCAGGGGGGCAGCAGGGCTCCCCACTGGGCTGCCTCAGGCAACTCCCCAGGCACATGGCCCCAGTAGGGTTGGGTCCAACTTGCCCCAGCAGCCCTGGCACTGCTGCTGGCACAGCCACTGAGTCACCATCACTTCCTTGCCCTGTGACAATCCGTGTTTCCCAGGCATGGCAGCCTGCTGGCGTCGCCCCAGGCTGTGCCCAGCTGGTACCAGGCACCCAGATGTCCCATGGGCAGTGCCCAGCTATGCCAGGTGCCCAGGTGTCCCCCCAGGCAGTGCCCAGCTGTTCCAGGTACCCAGGTGTCCCACGGGCAGTGCCCAGCTGTGCTCAGTGCAGATGTTGGTCCCCAGCCAGGCACCAGGATTGAGTGTCAAGAGAGCTCTCCGTGCACAGCAGCAGCGGCAGGAGGCCAGCCTGCCTTGTGAGCACACAGCCCTTTCATTCATGGCAAAAAATAGCCCCCCGGGGTGTGGTCCAGGCTGGAAAAGCCCCCTCCAGCCCTGGCCAGCCCATGTTTATTCAATACGGGGGGGACACACTGCCCTCTCCCTGCCCCCCAGCCCTGCGCACCATCTCCCTGCCAGAGTGGCTGCTCTTGGACGTGATTCGTCGGGTCCCCCCTGGCCAAAACACACAGGCTGGGGTGGGGGGGAAGGCAAAACCCTAAAAAGCACTGGGTTTGTCTCCAGGAGGAGCAGCCCGTGGTGATGTCATGAGAGTTTGCACGCGGCCACATGAAAGGGACTCGCTGCCCAGGAAATCCACAGGTCAATGATCCTTCAGACAAGCCAGCGATTCTTCAATGGTCCAGGAAGGAAACCTCGGGGAGCCCAAGCCAAGCCTGCCCTTGCCCCAGGGACAAAGCCTGCCCCCAGCCTCATGGCCCCCCAGGATCCCCAACCCTGCTCCACAATGCCTCCCTTTCTCAGCAGCTGAAATTCACAGCAGCCCAATCCCTCTGCAAAATGGTACCAACTTCTGCCCTGCAGTTCCTGGGCACCAAGCCTCTCCCCACAGACTACTAACATCCTAAGCCCTGCTCTGCAGCCTCCAGAGTCTGGACCCCTGCCCACAGACCCCAGACCCTCTGCTGGTCTGGGGGGAAGCACCCCTATTTCCATGGTGATCCATCAGGCTGGGAGTGGCAGGTGATTTAGGGTCAGGCAGCACTGCCACCTGACAATGGGGATGCACCAGGGCAGAGGGTTCTCTTTCATGAAGGATTACACTGGGGACAGCTGGGAACACACAGATGCAGCCCCCTCAGCCCCCTTCCCAAGAGTCAGCCAGGTTCTCAGTCTGCTCTGGCAGGCATTGCAGATATGGGCTCTGAAACCAAATCTGCTGCCCAGGACTCCCCCTCCCCTTTTTCCATAGGTGCAGGATGCAGTGGCTGGACTGATGAGGAAGATTTGCCTGATTTGCCTTCCTCCTCCCCATGGAGGAGACATCTCTGGGCTCACATCCAAGCCCAGGATTCCAGCTCTGCACCTCAGTCTGCTCTGCTCATCCCAGCCCCTCCATGGATCCTGTATCACATGGAAATTGACGATGGAGCTGCCTTTCCGGCCCCACCACAGGCTGCAGCCCAGAAGGAGCTGAGTGGCAAGTGAACCTCAGGGTTCTGACTTCGTGCCCCCAGCACCTCCCATGCATCATTTTAGGAGGCTGCAAGCAACCAGCCTGTCCACCTGCAACTTGCCCATGGACACTCTTCTGCTCCACTTGCCCCATGTCCCCACTCACAGGCACAAGGTGAGAAGACCCTCTGCAACCCCAAAGGTGCCTGGAGACCAGCACATACCCCAAGCTGGTGCCACAGCACGTGGGGACATTGGCTGGGAAATCCTTGGTGAAGCAATGGGCACAGGCATCTCCACAATGTGGCGCCGGGGCTCTCTGAGGCCAGCTGAGTGGTGACTGGAACCCACTGCCCTCAGCAGAGAGAGGGTCTTTGCAAAAGGGCTCTGAGAAGACCACAGCCTGGGACATCTGGGATGTGGGGCACCTCCATCCTGCTGGTACCCAAATCGGTCCATGACAGCACTGGACTCATGGAGGGGACAGGGACAGTGGAGAGGAGATGGGAGCCCCCACATTCAATGCGAGGCTCTCAGGACTATTCCTTCTCCCGTCTGGGCCCAGGTTGGGATGTTTACTCCTGCTGTCCCTGTTTCAGCAAAGAGAGGGGACTCAGTCTCTATGACTGTCAATCAGACACTTTTCACCAGAGCTAAAAATGCACTCACAGAAGGAAAACAAAATAAAAACACAAAACAAAACAGAGAGGTGAAAAATTCCTTGATATTTCTCTCCTGCAAATCCCCAGAGCCAGCAGAGAGGCGAGAGCCCCCGGAGTTTGTCAAGCAAACACTTTCACACCCTTGGCCACGCTCGGCACACTGCCGCTGGAATGCCAAATATATATTTAAGCCCTGCTCATCAAAGGAGTCTGTTCGGAGTCGGTTTCGGGCAACGTGCATGTGGGTTTGGCCTGGAGAGAAAACCAGGGATGCGGAGAACATTTCTTGGGGATGGGAGACAGCTCGCGTGCGCGCACACACACACACACACGCGTGAGATAAATGGCAACCTTCAAGGTCGTGTGGCTGCGAGGTCGCGGGCTGGGCACGAGATACCTGCCCGCTGTGGCACTCACCCTTATCAGCGCCTGTCGCACTGTGGGGTGGGGATGTTTAGGCTGGAGGGAGGCCAGCAGCCATTCTGCATTCCAGCACTATAAACTTTGTCAGAGCTAAACAAGCGCAGCCAACAAAGCCAGGGTCCAGTGAGATGAGCAGGAAGCAGCACTTTGGGAGAGGGCAAGATTGCAGGGAAGTGGAGGGCTGCTCAGGGCTGTGCACCTCGCCATGAGGTGATAAGAAGCCTCAGCTTGGGCTCGGCACTATGCAGTAGTGAGACACAGATACAGTGCTCCTGCAAGTCCAAGGTTGGCGTTTGCCAGGGTGCCACACATCCTGCTCTGCCTCCCCTGGCACTACCTGCACTAGGCTGCCAGCCATCCCACAGGGCATCACTGCTCGTCTGCTGCCAAACCACCCCCAGTCCTGTTCTTGGAGGCATGGAGGGCAGGGGGCTGCTGTTCCACAGCTCCTCCTCTCAGACATGGCTTTGCTGGAACAAGCTGGACACAGCAAGGAGCACTTTGGAAGCTGACAGCAAATGGGAGACCCTTTCTGCATGGACCACTGCTGTTCCTCTCTCCTTTACAAGTATTCCCTTGGTCTGTTCCAGACAGCCCAGGGATCCATGCCCATCTCATGGACAACCTCAGCATCAGAGAGATGGGGAAATCTCTGCTTTCCTCCTCCTATTCTGTGTGGGGTTTGCAAAGCCCCAGTGCTGGCTGCTGGGGCTAAAGGCAGGTATGGGGGATGCCACATATGGGGTAGTGGCAGGGCAGGAGCTCCATCTCCAGAGATGACAGGCTGACTTTTCCCCTCTCTATCATTGCTCCAGCCAAGAGCAAAGATGTTTTAGCCAAAATCTTGTACCTAATCCCAGCTGACAGAGCTGCAGGCTGGGGTCTGGCCGAGGGCTGGAGTCGGACAGGGCAAAAGAGATCATTGCCACAAGCAAACAGAGCATGCCAGTGCTGTGAAATCAGGCATTACGCGCCTGTCTCCTGCAGCAGGAGCAGCCCATCAGGCTGCCAGGGAGATGCTCTGGTTATGGCAGGGGCAATCCCAGCACCGGCAGGGCCTGACCCTGCACAGCCACGTCTCTGAAGCTGGGTTCATCTCCAGGTGAGGGGAGGGATTACTGCACCACCACAGTTGGATTTCAGGCACCTGCTGCTAATAAAACACTCTGTCAGGCCACCTTCGCCCTCTCAGCCCTTGGAGAGAGGGACAGGATCTCTGTGGTGCTACCTGGGGGAGCACAGAGGGCTGGGGGAGCTGGGAGCCGTGGCCCCAACCCTGTCCCATGCTGTGCCATTCCACCTGGGCAAGCAGATCTCCCCTTGTTGCTGCAGCCTCTTCCATCTCTGTCCTGCCAGGTTCAGCCACTGCAGCCCAAGCTGCTCCTCACTTTCAGGGGCAGGGATCCCAGCCTGTGCTGGGAGAGATGCTCTGAGCTTCACCACTCCCCCGTGGGCAATGAGGAGCAAAGACCTCCTCAGCTCTGGTGACTGCTCTTTTTCCAGCCCCCTGCCCACTCATCACACCACTCTCTCCATTCATGCTTGCCTTGCTCTGAAGGGTTCACCTACCCCTTGCCATCTCCAGACAGCAGAACCGTGCCCTTTGGCTAAATACAGTGTTTTTTAAAAGCCTCACCATTTTCACCCCTAATTTTCTAGGCGTTTTCTTCCATGCAGCACTATCTGTCAGCAGCAGCACTGGAAAACAAGGTACCAAAGGCACCTGCTTCCAGCTGCCCTGTGCTCATGTCAAACCTCATCTGTTCACAGTCCCTCTTTCCTGGACCACCATCACCCTGCAGTCTAAAAATTGGTCTATCTCAAACCTTATTCAAAATAACATGCTCAAATATATTGTCTCCTACACAGTGCCAGGCTACAAAATCCTCCTCAACTTAAACCCGTGCCATCACCATGGCCAGGTCTTCCTGCAGGCTTGGGGGAATAATAAGGGACCTCTATAGACCCACCCTGCACTGCCATCAGCTGCCATCATCTCAAAACATGAGCCTGTCATCAGGAGACACACAGTGATAGTCGAGGAGCTCTTTCTTTGCTCCCAAACAACCCCAGCTCCTCCAGCAGCCCCAACGTGGGGGAACAGGGTTCCCTCAAATGCCCTGCCTCCAGGAAACTGAGGATGGGGAGAGAACCTCTTCAAACACCTGGAAACTCAAAAGGCAGCTCTTCAAGTCGACATCAGAGCCAAGGTGAGGACTGGGCTGCTCCTCACTCTGCCTTTGCTGGCTCCTGGAGCAGCTGCCCACAGCCCACTGCCTCCTACCAGGCTGCACATCTGCAGCCTCCACCCGTACAGGAGAGCAGGAATCAATTACAGGGCTGGCAAAGGCAGGGCTGCTCCAGGGCTGGCACGTGGCACCAGCTCCAGTGGCCGCAGAGCACGTGGCACAGCACTGGAGGCTGGGTGCAGATGTGCCACTGGCTCATGGGGAAGAGGCAAAGGAACCACTTGAAAGCCATGGTATGAAAGTGCTGGTAAACCAGGGCCACTCCTCTGCTCCTCTGGCTTCATGTGCTATTTACAGTGTTCTGGGTGCCCACCCTGGGGAAGTTCAACCCTTGGGGTGCAGACTTTAGCCAAGCCAGACATCTTGTCTGCCATTGAGCTCCCCAGATCCCAGCACATTCCTGGACCCTCCAGATAAGATAACTAAGATGCTCCAGGGTGGGCTCTGATCCAGCCCATCACAGTGACTCATCGCATGGACACATCAGCACGCACTGGAAGGACCAGCCCTCATGCAGCTCTCTCAGACAACCAGCATGTAGAGCAGGCATCCCTGCCACACCAGTCTGGTGACAAGGAGAGACCCAGCCAAGCCGTGGTCACTCCTGGGAGCCCCACCGTTAGCCCCACCAGGTGGCTGCAGCTGGGGGGGGGGAAGATGTCCCTGCTCTCCCCAGGGTGGGGGGGAGAAGCAGTGGGGAGACTCCCATCAAGCCCATGGGCTGGTTTCCTCGTTTAATGGGAAGGGTTAGGTCTCGCCCTGTGTCCCAGCACCCAGCAACTCCTGGGCATTGCAAGGGCTTCTCGAGTCTCTGCAGGCAGAGGAGAACTGAGTTTGCACCAGGGAAATGTGATTCTGCTAACCCACACCTCGCAGGGGCTGCCTAAGGGCTTCAGGGAAGGTGGGATGTGAGGAAGAGGAGGAAGTGCAGCAGTGCCGTACCCTCAGTGTCTCCCGTAGTGCTGGCCCTGCATCCTCTGCTCCTGCCAAGCAGTCCATCTAGGCATTACTCTGTACACAATCCTGTCTCTGTACCTAACCCCAGCTCTGTGTAACCCCGGCTCTGTGTCTAACCCCAGCTCTGCTGGCACCTGCAGGAGCAAACGTGGCTGGAGGCAAACGCTCGCCCCCGCGAGCCGCGGG
>NW_008235774.1:1742097-1743690 GCF_000691975.1 Corvus brachyrhynchos | reverse complement strand
GGGGGAGGGGTGCACAGTAGAGGGCCCCCCCCCAGCCATTGGCGGAGGAGGAGCTAAAATTATCCCACCAATATGTGGGCAGCGGGGAGGGGGACCAGGGGGCTCCTCCAGCCTGTCTGCCCCACGCGTGGCCAACCCTGTCCCGACACCAGTGACGACAGCACAGTCCTTTAGGACTGTCTCTTTGGCACCCGCGTGTCCTGATGACTGGCCCTGAGCGGACCCAAGTCCTTCCTCCTCTGACCACAGAGGGGAAAGTTTCCAAATTAAAAACCTAAATCTGGCAACAAGGTGCCCATGGCAGGAACCTTTTAAATAGGCCATTAAAGTTTATAAGTTAGACGGGCACCAGGAGCAAGCGGCGGAGCTGCAGAAAAACAGCCGCCCCTCCTTGAGCAGCCTAACCACGGCTGTCCCCAAAGCCGCAGGGCTGACGTCACGGCATGACTTCACCTCCATCACCCACTGCCGGGCCGGCCCCAGCCCCGTGTTTACCCCTGCCCATCCCTGTGCTGTCCCTCGGAGCCTGCTCTTCCCTTTGAGGTCAGTCAGCAGCCCCGGGGCCTGGCGAGGAAGAGGAAAAGACTAGAGAGAAGGAAACCAAACCTCAGCGCCCACAAGGCGGGCTGCAAAACACGGAGCCCCAGCAGCCGCACTGCGGGGATGGTGGGCTCTGTCCTCTCTGTCTCTCCCCCAGTTGCACCCCCCCGTTTTGCCTCTAGGCTGCTGGAAAAACTGCAGCCAGGGCTGTTCCCACTGTTGTTCTCCCATTTTCCCACAGACAACACATTCTGTTCTGCCAGCAAGATGGGCTGGGGGGAGGTGTGGGATCCAACTTGTTGACCCATCCTGCCCCAGGATGCTGCAATGTACCGCAGGCACCTGAGAGATCCCGGCCTCTATTCCAAGGATTGAGATGGTATGGGGTGAACGAGTGGCACCGCCTGTCCCCAAGCCCAGCTAGGGTACCTGCCCCTGGGTAAAGCACAGCCTGGGGTTTCAGCTAGAGGAGCTTTGGGAGTAGCAGAAACACAAACCTTGGGTGCCTGGGCACAGACCAGGCCAGAACCCCTCCCCTCCTCCCTGCCAGCACGGGGCACTTCAGCTCTAGACCTCTCAAAGAGGAGCCACCAGCCTCGGTGAGGTGTTGCAGGTGCATGTGGGATGCAGATTTGCCTTACCTGGTGGGGTGGGAGGGTGGATAAGGGGTCTAAAACCCCATGGGCAGTGATACTGAAAGAGCCCTGGAACCAGCCTGAGCAATTTGCTCAGCTGGGAGACCCATGTTGCCAGAACATGGGTGAGAGCCACAAAAGCCACATGGGTTCAGAAGGGGCAAGGCTGGGGGCTGTGCGGCTGCAGGGCTGCCTGTACCAAGCCCAGGGCACTGGTCAGAACAGGCTGGGAAAGCCACTGTCCCCATTGGCTACTGCTCGGAGCCTCACGGGGCACATGTTGCCCGCTGTCACCTCCTGGAGAGGTTTGTGGGTTGCATTTATAGACTCGGCCACAGACCCTGAACCTTATCTTCTGGACCACATAGTGCTGCCCCTGCATCCGGAGCATCTTCAGGAGCGGGAAGTGTCACCCACC
>NW_008235774.1:1736251-1742002 GCF_000691975.1 Corvus brachyrhynchos | reverse complement strand
CATTCATAGACTCGGCCACAGACCCTGAACCTTATCTTCTGGACCACATAGTGCTGCCCCTGCATCCGGAGCATCTTCAGGAGCGGGAAGTGTCACCGACCCCCTCTGCACCCCAGTGAGTCAGTGCACACACCCGAGCCACTCACACTCCTCCCCACGGGCATCGATCAGTGGGGAAACACACACACACACACACACAAACAGGGCAGCCTCTGCAAACAACTGCTTGTTAAGTTAAAATTAAACTCTGCACAAATATTGACCTTTGGAGGGGATACAAACTCTGCCAATATATTTACCAGCTTTATAAATGGGCCTGACCACAGTGCCCTATACGCTGAGGTGGAGGAGGTGAGTGCTGCAGAGGTGCCCAAACAAGGCGCATCCCCCCTTCCCCAAATGGGGTTCTCCCTGAACAATGCCACTGTGCCCCCCAGCTGCCCCCCACCGTCCCCAAAGTCCCCACTCCAGCCTGAAGGAGGATGGATGGTGGGCATGAGGATCCACTTTTTCCCTCCAACTTGTGGTTTCTTGAGGGAGCAGCCAGCAGCTCACAGAGGACACAGGGGAAGCTCTTGTCACCTCCAGCCCCATGAAATTGGTCAGCTGAACAGCCCTGATGCTGCTCCTTATCTCCCAACCCTTCTAGACTTCTGCACTGACCAAAGCTTCACTGTCTGGCATGGACACTCACTGCCAAGCCCAGCGGCCCAGCCCTTGGGCAGGTGGCTCTGCCCAGGAGTCTGTGCCCCCTCTGTGGAGTGCTCAGCACAGCCTGGAGAGGTTCCCATCTCTCAAGGGGGACCCAGACCTTGGTCCTTGGTCTTGAAATGCTTCAGGAGCAGAAGCACCAGTAGCCTGCTGCTGGAGAGAAGGCACAGTATCGCTCTGCAGTGGGAAACCACCCCTCTCAAACCCACCAGAGCTCTCTGAAGGAGCCAGTATGCCCAGCTGAGCATCTGGGGTTTGCAGTGGGAATGGGAAAATACTTAGGACAAGATGTTTCCACAAGGAGGATGGCTAAACCAGCTTGGCTGTCATGGGAGAAGACGCAAGCTCTTCTCACAGCCTACACCTAAGGTAAAACACAAGAGGCAAGCTGGAATAAATGGTGGCTTTTGCAGGCAGAGGGTACAAATGGGGTGGCATGGGAGGCAAGAGCATTGTCGAGGATATTAGTGCAACAAGTTGCTGTTGAATAGTTGGGCAATGAAGGAGGACTTGGGGAACAGCCCCAGCTACTGTGTTAATGCAAGGGGAACACACTGGCCTGGAACTCAGCAAGGAGAAGACAACCTTGCACATCCTGAGGAGACCAGGATGGGACCATTGTGCCTGAGGCTGTCACTGACCCTCAATCCTTGGGCAAAGAGGACGACACGGCTGTGGGCACATGGTCTGGCTGAGCATGAACCAGCAGGCAGTGGAGCTCAGCATGTAAGGAGGGTGATGGAGGGTGGATTTAGGAGATGGCCCAAGGAGCTGAGCATGCAGACCCAAGGCCATACATAGGCAGGAGAAGGGTGCCAAGAGCATGTGTGTGCAGCAGGCACAACTCCCGCGCCCAGAGCAGTGCATGCACTGGCTGGGCAGTGGGAGGAAGGCTTGTGCCCATGCTGGCTGCCTGGTCCCCAGCCCCAGGGATGCAGGGAGGAGAGCACGACACATACAGCAGGGGATGCCCAAGTTCCAGCTCTCGGAAATACTGAATAGAGTCTTATTCAGGCTGATGTAAAACACTGTTAAAACACACAAAAATCCTTTGAGTAATGGGCGAGCGGGAAAGAGGCATCTATAATTAACAGTAACTGTTCGAGACGGTCTCTGCCCAGAGACGTGTACTGTGCAAAACCACTTGAAAAGGCCTCGTCTGAAAGGCGAAGCCTGGGGTTTTTCAAGAAGCCCGTCATGTAACGATCCTGGCCCTTCCAAAATAATTCTGCCATATTAAAAAAACCCAAAACCTCAGCTTAATCACCCTGCAGCACTGGGACTGGAGAGCTCTGAGAGGAGGGGAAGGGAAGCACAACTGGCTTCCAATTAGAGCCTCATTAGAAAGGAAAGCTGGGGAGCTATTAGAGAGCTGGCCAGGAGTGAGCTGAGCCAGATGCCTGGAGACCCACTGCAGGAGGGGTGTCCCCATCTTCCTCCTCAGTGGGTGCTCTGGGACCCCAAGAGTGACACAGTCCCAACTGTGGGCACGTGACCTGAGCAGAAGAGGTTTCTGTAGTTGCATACCTAAAAGCCATCGTGGAAGCCCTGGCCCTATACACAGTAGAGTTTGGGAGTGTTCACGGAGCTGGGCAGGGAACACTGGGGATGGGAGAAAGGGGAACTGGGGCTAGAAGGATACTGCAGCTGGAGAGGAAAAGCAAAACAGGGTCTGTGGGCTTCACTGCCTCCTCCCACCCTGAGAGGCACAGAGCCAGGCCAGAGACTGCCCCAGCCTGCATGTCCCTGAGATACCAGGATGAGGCTTCCATTTTTGCCAAACCCAGAGGGGAAGATGACAGTCCTGCTGTGAGCACATACCTTCTTCTGCCCTGCAAGCACATCTTGCCACCTTCCCTGCCACTTTGGGTCCCTGTCCCTTCCCATATAGACCAGTCCTAGCGCCCAGTGTGCTGCAGCCCCACGATGATGAGTCCAGTGGCTACAGACACTCGTCCAAGTGCCAAAGTCCAGCCAGGTCAGAGTGAGTGCCAGAGCATCCTTACCCGCAGCACAGGTTCAGCCACAGCATCCAGCCCAGCTCATTTGCTTCATCACTCTGGCTTTAATCGTGCCCACCAGGCAGCCCTGCCTGCCTGGGCCAGGGCAGTGGGCATCTCCTTGCCTGCCTGCAGCCTGGCTCCAGGGCTGTCCAGGCAGGAGGCACACTGCCCAGAGCAGCCTTCCCTTCCCATCCCACAGCCTGGGACCCATCCAACACAAAGTTAATTTCTAACCATGGGTAACCACCAGTGTCCCAGCTGGGATGATTTATCCCCTATCTGCCTGGGTTGGATTTATGAGCCACACATCCCCTAGGCTGTGATAAAGGCCATGTCTGTGCTCCTCCATCACCGCCCTCCCGTAGCCACTCCGTGCGGACTCGCTGCTCACCCCCCCATTTACAAGCCTTTCCCCAGCACGGAAACCTGACAGCCCGCAGAAGAACAGTAAACAGCACAGAAAATAGAACATGCTGGAGGCCAAGGAGAGACACACTGGCTGGGGAAGCCACAAATGGTTCCTGCTTTCAGGACCTGTTCAAGAAAAGAGAGTGGGATGTACCCTGGACTCCCACTAGTCCTCAAAAGGGGAGAGGGGAGGTGCTATTAATAGCTGATCCAGGGCACTGCTCACATGCAGGGCTGGACTGATGATGCCACAGCCGTGTTTGGGATGGCTGAGCATCAAGGTGCATCAAGGAGCAATCCTTGAGGCAGTGCTGGGAGTGGGGATTTGCCCTGCAAATGGGAATTCACACACGGGGTGGGAAATTCCTTATCCCATCAGTCCAGTGTGAGGCCAGGAGAACTGGGGACCTGAAGTGAGGCCAGATGCTGCTATGTTTGCCCCTGTCAAGCAGCAATAGGTTGTGGGGTTGCTAAGAGTGGACGCAACCCTGCATGCACTTGTCCCAGTCCATCTTCCCCTGCAGACGGTGCTCAACAGCCCAGCACCTAGACATAATGTCATGGTGATGCCTTAGATCTGCACTTCAGGCTGCTTCAGGGCTTGGCCACAGTGGAGATGAAGACACATGTCACCTTTTTAAACAAGATCTGAGGCTTCTTCTCCTGTGCTGGGAACACAATCAGCCCCTGTGCAGTGCTGGGCATTACTGCAGTGCTGACAGTCTCTGTAGCGGGCCAAAATATGTGCAGAGAGCTTCAAGCACCTGGATCTGTTTTCTGTCCCTCCACCAGCCAGAAGCTGCTGTGCCAGAGCTCGGATGTTCTGCATGCACTGCAGCAGCTGCAGTTCAGAGCCTTGTGCATTGGAATCCCTGCCCCAACAGCCGTGGATGGCATCACTCTCTGCACCACCTCTAAGGGCTTCCAGTCCCCACAGCCAGCTGGATGTGCAGTCCAACAGGGAGGCAAACAGGCTGGATGCTGGCAACCTGGCCATACAGATTGTGGTCCTGAATTCAAGCAGTCCCTTGCCAGTGGCATCCATCTGGAAAGGGAGCAAGGGGCAGAAGTGACAGGTCTGGGGTTTGCAGCATGAGGCTGCAAGAAGCAGGATGGATGAGGCTGCAGGCAGCATCCTGGCTCTTGAGGCTGGCATGACCAGCCCCAAGCCGTCCCTCAGCCCTCTGCAGCGCTGATAGCGGCAGCCCCAGCAAGGGAGAGAAGAGAGCCTTGTTCTGGGGCCAAGACTAAGGCGATTCAGTGCTCTGCTCCCCTGAGGTTTCTCGGGTGAAACCTGGCTCTGTAATGGCTGTGTCTGTAAAACGTATGGAAATGCCCATAAAACCTGTATCAAATGCTATATGGATATATATGGATACATGGAGAGAACTATGAAATTAGGAGCATGCGGGGAATTGGGGCAGGACGGCTCCCTCCGAGCCATAAAAACACATAAGTAAAAGGCAGGGGAGGCAGCAGCACCAGGAGCTGCGGAGACAGACTGGCACGGTCAGGAGCCACGGGAAGGGCACCCTGGCTCGCACTGTGCAGCTCCAGCGAGACCTGGGCCCGTGGGAAGCCTCCAGAATGGAGGGACCTCTCTGTGGAGCTGCATGGGACAGACCACCATGTAGGTCTGGGCAAGCCTCGCCAGAGCTTCCTAGCAGCCCAAACCTTCGCTATGGGCAGAGGCAGGAGGTCTGGCTGTGGGGAGAACCTGGCAGTACCTCTGAACTTGGAGGTAGCTTGAGGAGCTTGAGCTATCAAAGTGACAAGTGAAAGACTGGAGAGGGGAGGTGAACAAAAATCTCTGCTGTGGATGACAACAGCCCACAGTGGTATTGATGTCTGAGCAGAATAACTGCTGATCCCAGCTGGAATGAAAGAGCCAGCACCGGCTGAGCACTGGTTGAGGATGGTCAGTGGAGCAGTACCATCACTACAAGAGCTGAGGTCTTAGTAAAATTTCTAATCTCTCTATCAACAGATTTTGCAGCAAAATCATAAACAAATAGGCCAACAGAGGCCCTTTCTGAGGGGTAAGCAATAAATGATGAGAGGAGATGAGCTGTGGCCACTGATGCTGTTTGATCCCCACATTGTGCTGGGCAGCAGCCAGTTCGCTCCAGTCCTTCTTGCCTTGCCCCAGCAGGGGCTGGGGAGCTGGGACCCCAGTTCTCTGCTGCTCCCACCAAAACCTTTCTCTTCTTGTAGCCTTCCTAAAGCAAAAAACAGGCCCAGAACCCCCAAATTTGGAGCCTAACCTCACTCATCTGCCCTGATTCATTTGACCTGAGAAAAATAAGCGTGAAGGGACCTCTGCAGCAGGGAGACCAGGGCAAGACCAGCTGCAGGCACACCCCTGCTCCTAACCCACATGGGGCTGATGCTGTAGTGATGGGGGAAAGCTCCTTGGCTGCATGACAGCCTGCTTGGCTCCTGCTGCACCACTGACCAGGGTGACAGCACAATGTGGGTACCAGCCCTGCTGCCTTGAAGCATCCCTGTCATAGAGGCTGCAGCCAGGGCGATGAAGCAATGCAGTGCCAGGGCTGCAGTGATGCAGTGCCTGGCATGCAGAGATGCAGTGCCTGGGATGCAGGATGCAGTGCCCGGGATGCAGAGGTGC
>NW_008235774.1:1724018-1735355 GCF_000691975.1 Corvus brachyrhynchos | reverse complement strand
CAGTTTGGATTGTCCCACAAAATAAAGCTGGGAAGTGGGGCAGCTGGGGGGCCGTGCAGGGAGACGTCAGCAGCAAAGCAGAAAAGGGTGAGAGATGGAGGGGATGGGAGGCACTTGAAATTCTCCTGGCACTCTACTCTGCACCACCAGATGCAGATCCTCCCCAAGGGCTTCCAGAGGCACTTGGCAGCTTTTGGGGGTCAAGTTTAGAGGCTACCCCACCAAGGCAGGGGTGCCAAGGCAGGAACACGGCTGCAGCAGCTGGAGAAATGCCAGGTTGCAGGGGAGAGCAGGGACATTGGAGGTGCCTGTTCCAGAGCACCACCCATGGGTCTGCTCATCTTCACGCTCAACTAGGCAGGCACAAAACAGGGCAGCACCTAGGGAGAGCTGATCCCCAAATTCCTACAGTTGCACCAGCAACCATGGCCCTTGCTCAGCTCTGGCTGGTGGCAGATTGGCACCTCCAGCTCTGCACATTGCCACTTTTGGGGGCACTACACGGCCACGCAAGTGAAAAACATGCAGGAGCCACACTGTCTAGGGATGCTGCGTGACTATGGATGAGGCAGAGTGGGCTCATGAATATTAATGTCCATTGTGGCTTTCAAGAACGTCAACCCAGCACAAAGACGTAATATTACTCCTGGCCATGCAACCGCAGCTATATCCTCATGTCAACCAGGTGGCAGAGTGAGGGTGGGATGCCCATCCTCTGTCCATGTTCGCAGTCTCTGTGCTCCAGCTCTGCAGCTGGCCAGAGGAGTGGGGAGAGAGCCCTGCTTTCTCTGCAACCCCGAGGTCTCAAAACACAGGGAGCAAGAGCCAGGCAGGCAGGGACCTGACTGCTCTGTGACCGTGGCACCTGCACTATGACAGGCACTTGTAGTCACAGTGTCCCAGGAGCCAGCCAAGGGATGCTGCCTGGGGAGCTGGGCAGTGTGTGGGACTGGCACACCCCGTGGCTAAGGCAAATTGCTCTGTCTGCCTGCTTTGGAAAGCATCACTGATGAAGGTTACAGAGCCAGAGGATGGATTTCCCAGGAATCTGGATGTGCCTGAGCACCCTTCCAGCCATGCCACCAGTAGGCTCCAGGGGAGGGAAGGGCAGGCATGGCCTCAGGGAAGCACAGGGGACAGCAGTCGGGATATGATCACACTTGGGACACACACTTAACTCCTGCCCTTGGGCATGTTGGGACCTGTGGAGCAGCTGCCCTGTGGCTTCCCAAGGATCCCAAGTTAGAGAGCTACCAGGCTGGAACTTGAGGAGCCACACTGATGGCCATGGGAATGTAGGGATGCTCCCACACGCCTGTCCTTCCTCTCTCTTCCTCAACATCCATTGGTATCTCCTTCCAGCAGCCACAGCTCCCAGGGCCACAGAACACATATCAGCCGAGCACTGCTGCCAGCAGGGACACCCCTGGGAAGGGTTTTAGGGGTGTAAGCCTTTTAGCTTGGCAGAGCCCTGCGATGGAGGATTCTGCAGGCCACCTGCATCTCCTTGGTGAGCACAGCAGTCCCTGGGCATGGCTCCTGTGCTCGGCCAGTGCAGCGCAAGGTCACACCCAGGCCTGTGAACCCGGGCAGGCACAGGGGGAACCTTCTAGTCACACAATTACTATATTATGTAGCACTAATAAAATAAAAAAAAAAAAAAAAAAAAAGAGGGGGGGAGAAAGGGCTTGAAGTTTTCTTAATGCCACATAGTAAAGTATTTATAGAAAGCCAGGCGTGAATGGGCTGCTTACAGGCCACACTCCTCCTCGGCGTCAGGATCTCCAGGAATTATTCTGTGCAGTCACATTGTTGTATTGACCCAGAGATTGAGTTTAATTACAGACACGCGGGCAAACAGGCTGTCAGTGTTCCAGCCTCACTGGGGAAAGGGCAACTGAGCTCCCTTTAATGAACGTATTTTAAAAAGACCCAAGGTTGAAATAGAGAGGGAGGGAAGGGGGCTCGCAGAGGCAGCGCTGGGGCAATAGGGATGAGAGAAGGGGCCATGGGGAGATGCGGGGTACCAGGGGAGCTACTGGGGCTCTCTGCATTGGGGAATGGGGCTGGGATGCTGGGGAGAGGTTGGGAACAGTTGGACATTGGGTGTATGGGACACACAGAGCTGGAGGCACGTGGCCCAGATGTGGCCAGAGCAGCTCGCGAGATGCAGGGGCCCAAGCATCCACCGCACACAGGATGCAGATCCCCTTGGAGACCCAGAGGAACTTCCCAAAGAAAATGGGGGGAGTGGGGAAGACTCCCAACTTATTACAGAGCAGCGTATAAACAGAACAAATAAATATAGAGCTACTTTATTACAAGGCTGGCCAACTCTGGTGGCTGGCTGATTACAGGGCAGGCTGCTCCAGAGCTATGCAAACCCAGACCTCAATAAAGGCCAGATTGGAGCTGCCTTTCACTCATTGACAACTTTGGCATGCTCCTGCCATGCTGCTCAGCCCCAGCATGCTGCTGGCTGTCCCCAAACCCCAGCACGAGGCAAAGGGGTAAATAAAAGCTTAAACAAGTAGTGAGTAAGCAATGAGCAGGGGCAGGCACATCAGCAGCCTTGCACACAGGCACTAAAAATACAGTTTATTTTCCTAAGGAGGCAGCAACTTCCAAAACTGGAGATTTGAACAAAAAAATAAAAGCAAAGAATAAAATGCCATAAGAATTATAGATCCATGGGGGGGTGGGGGAAAGACCCAAGAACAAGGAAAGAAAAACACAGTGATGAGTAAGATACATACATGACGTATGTAAATACACCGAGACGGAAATGCATAAGCCTCCTGCACACAGAGGCACACACAAGCACATGCAGAGGCACACGTGCTGGGGATGGCTCCCAGCTCCCCATGGGGCTGGAGCCAGCCCATGCCCTCTCCTCTCCTCTCCTCTCCTCTCCTCTCTTCCCCTCTCCTGAGGGCCGAAGGCATTAACCTCTGCACACACACACAGACATCTTCCCAGGGCTTAGGCTGAAAGGGCACTTTGTCTCTTGGTCCACAGTGCTCTCTACACCTGGGCTCCCAAGCCGCCACCAGTGAGGTGATGGCTGCTGTCCCCAGGGACTCCTGCGACCACCTCGGTGCTGAATCCCTGGCGCCTGGCACAAGCCACGGACCCCGCAGTGGGGTGGAGGGTCAGGAGCTTCCTGGCCAGCAGCCGAGGCAGCCCCATGCCCGGGCAGCTGGCCAGTGCACCAGACCCCAGTGTGCCCACAGGAGATGAGGGAGGGATGGAGACCGGCACGTCTGTGGGGCTGCAGGCTAGGAGGCTTTAAAGGAGTTGATTTAGTATTGTCCTACCTGCCCTGAAATGGGTACTTGAGCAAGGGATGGAGGTTGCTTCGGGTCATCGTGCTGAACAGAGCCATTATAGCACAGGGCAGGAGAAAGGGGCTGCTTTGGGATGAGTTGGCTCCCCTGGGCACAGCTGGGTGAGACTGCTGTGGTCCCGCACATGCCCCACACACAGCTCTGCCAAGGAGATGCTGCCCCAAACATGTCCCCACAGTGATAGATGAACACCACTGTGACCACCAGTCCCATCAAAGCCCCTAGGGCACCTTGGCATCACTGCACCCTCCCCAAGGCAAGAGCCTGGGAGAAGGGGCAAAGCTGGAAGGGCAAGCAGACAGCTGGATAGCCTTCCTTGGCAATGTGCAAGGGTCCTTTCCCTGAAGGCATCACTGTATGCCCCAAGGGATCCCTGCCACCCCCAGCCCTGCACACTGCCCACACTGCTCCACAGCAAAGCCTGGCCATGGTGCTCTCAGGGAATTTGCATGGGACAAAGCAAAATATAGCAGAGTCCCAAATCTCCTTCCACACCACACATGGGATGGCAGCATCCAGGCCATGCCAAGGCACCTGCTGTCTCTGCATTTCCTCTGCCCTCACCATCCATCATCACTTTCAGGGGCAGATCTCCTCCCAGGCATATGGCAGACGGTGAGCCTGGGGCCAGCCAGGGCCATCACGGCAGCCCCCACCACTGTCCCCCCCAGCCCGGGGAGCGGAAAACGGATCTCTGCAAAGGGCAGCTCATGCGGAAGCTGTTCGCATCCCGTAGTGCAGGCTTGACGGGTGAGGAGCAGGGCAGCTCCCAGGTCGCCAGGTTATCGGATGATAACAAGCCAGCACAGCCCGAGCACGCGACTTCCAGCAATGCAAGGCTGTTTCCTTTGTTTTGGGAAAACAAGAGGGGAACGAGACCTTTTCTGGCACGTTCTTGCCCAGCCTAAAGCTGTCCCCCACTTGCACTAGTTCAGACAGGAGCCATACCCTCTGGCCGCTCCTGGCAGGAGGAGGTGGCCAGAGCCACCCCTCGCCCTTTTCGCCTTTCCCACCTCTGTGAGGAGCAGGGCTGGAGCCAGTGACTTTCCAAGCAGGGACAGACGGCTGCTCCTTGCATCCCCCACACCCTGGTAGGGATCTTGGCTGCCTGGCTATGCCGTGAGCTTGCAGCCCCACCAGAGATCCCCTGGTCTTGCCTGCACAAGTTGAACTCCAAAGCAGCTTCAGAGGGTGAGGCTAAGTATCAAGGGGGTCAAGACACCCATGCTTTAGGCTGCAGGGACCCTACTACACTGGGGTTAGCTCAATGCCTCCCCCATCCCCAAATGCAGGGCTGAGCCCTGTATTGGGGCAGGAGAGCAGCACAGGGTTTTTGGGCAGCCATTCCCACCTTCCCCTATATCCCATGGCACCCCCTGCTCTCCAGAGAGCTGTGGGTTTGATGGGGGTGTGGGAGACCCCCTCCCCACCCCTTCCCCAGCAGAGGAGGAGGAGGAAACATAATAAGAAAAATAAAATTTATAAGCGAGGCAGTAATTACAGTGTGGCTACAAAAGGCTGCCTCCTCAGGGCCATCATTATGTGGCTAAATTTAACGCCCTGTGTGGCTGCTCCGGGGCGGGGGGGAAGCCGCGTCCTGGGGCTCTGAGCATCCACACAGACGCCGGCTCCTGCTACCTTCCCTCCGTGCCGGCCAGGGCAGCACAGCTGAATGGCAGCCAAGAAAGCCATAAAGCGGGTCAGAATTTTTTTAATAGTCTATTTACCAAGATGCTGTTTTTACTGCCGAGGTTTCTCTCGTTTTATCTCTGGCTTTCCCCCCCCCTCCCCGCTCTCTCTTCCCCTGACTCCTGAACAGACTGGGCTGTATTTTCTGTTTTAGGTTCCTCTCTCTCACTTGCTCTAAATACTATTTTCAGAACTCTAATTTTATACGGTATGTCCCTTTTTTTTCTTTTTTTTTTTTTTTTTTTTTTTTTTTTTTTTTTTTTTTTTTTTTTTTGGTAAATATTTGCCATGACTAAGCCAGGACACATCCCGTTTAAAAGGTTCCCATCCCACAAAACATCAGCCCTTTAATGACATGAATCTCATTAGCTCTCCCCATGAAAAGAGGTATAGAAAGGGAGCATCACTCAGCCCCTCTGAGTTCCTGTATCTGCACGGACATATATTTAGCTGTGTGTACTGTACAGTCACAGGAGGGGACAGTCTGGGCACACGCACACCACCTCATTCAGCCAGAGGGACCCAGAGTGGGAGCCCCTGGGACCAGTGGGTTTTGGGATATCTGTCTGCCTGAGATAGGGTTGGGAAGGGCTCTAGGCCCAGTGGAGCCAGAGCTGGACTGCAAGAGCAGGCAGCCGGGCACAGAGGCGCCTCAGAGTCCCTCCAAGCTGGAATTTGGGATTCTCTGAAGGGCCTTCTCCAGTGATGGGGAGCAAGTTGTGTAAAGCCCTTGCAAAGAGCAGTCCTGCCAGAGGAGCCCAGCCACTGCCCTCTCCAGGCCCTTAGTCCCACCTGTTGGGTTTGGAACTGGATAGCAGATGTTGGCTATGTACTTGGAGATTGATTCAGAAGAACCAGCACAAGATCCCAGGAAAGGTACTGGGTCCAAATGCCCAGAGAGGTTTCCTGACTGAGGTGAGAGTCTCTCTGACCAAGTAGTCTCTGCATCAAGCACAGCATCCCTGGGGAGCAAGCAGAGTCCCCCCAAGGGCTCAGGCTATTTCAGCCTTCCTCGCAGCTGAGAAGGGCTCTGTCTCTCTCCATCCATAACAGCATCTTCTGCTGGGGAACCAATCCATCCGCAGTCCCATGCTGGGCGTGGTCATTCCAACTTCAGTATGGTCTTCACTTCTCCAGTATAGCTATCCTTTCCTTGGTGTAGTCTTTCCTTCCTCAGCATGGCCATCCCTTCTTTGGCACTGCCATCCCTTCTTCTGCACAGTCATCCATCCGTCAGGATGGTCAGTATTTCCTCTTGATTCACCCACTGTCTGATACCAGAGGGAGAAATCCCAGGAGATGCCACAGGCTTGCCCAGATCTCACACACTGAGATCTCATTCACAGAGCCTGAAGAACACAGGAGGAGAAGTCTACAGAAAAGAATTTACTCTCTCTTTCCCCGATCCTCTCTGCATCTTCCCTCTTATTTCCAGTCCAAGCAGGATACAGTGCTATTTCTCAGCCTCATGGCACCCTACCATTTTGGCATCAGGTGAGCATGTTAGCATGACCTCCTTGTTGTCCTCTAGAGCTGTTCCCAGCAAACCAGCTGTGAAAAATCTGCAAAGATACTGCTGAGTCCACAGCATGGGGCATGGCTGTACTCACTGCATTCACTCACTGCTCCTCCACATTTTGGGGAGAAAGAGAAATAACCACGAAAAGAGCTGCGGACAGGCAGTGCTGTGCAGAGACCAGTGCTGCTGCAGGCATTGCACTGACTGAGCAACACAGGCTTCCAACCCATAAATAAACCTGGGGGGATTTCACTTCACTTCAAATTGCTTTAAAGGTTTGGTTTCAGCAGCTGAATAGACCCAGCCTTAAACAGTATCATCGGCTCAGGCAGCAGATGCCCGTAGTGGAAAGGCAGCACACCCACCCTGGCTGTTTCCACTCTCCCTGCTGTAGGACCCTCTCCCCCAATGGCAATGCGGATACGTTTCCAAGTGTTTCCACAACCCAGAGAGTGAGACATGACTAGGAGAGACTCACACCTCCCCAAGTGCATGGCTCCCAGAGCTGGGGCTTTCTGCAGCTGTGCCGGAGCCCATGTGCGGGCAGGGCTCCATGTGCTCATGCTGCACTGAGCCAGGTTCCCCGCTGGCCCCCAGCAGCCAACATTAATTCATTAACAGTCCCATTAACACCCAGCTGTGGTTTCCCCCCGAAACTCAGGCAGGGACCCGCTCCCCTGTGACAGCTGCTGACAGACCAAGTTTCCACCTTCAGCCCTTCTGGAGTTCTGTATAAAAATAAGCAGGGCTTTTTTTCAAGAGGAAAACTATATTTCCCCTATCCACACGCCCGCGCACACGTGCAGGACTCACAGCAGGAATTCCAATTTCCCCCACCCACAAACATACTGCCTTTGGCCAGAGACCAAACATGGGCATTTTCAGACCAAGATATCAGGTTTTTCAGCATCCAGAAGAAAAGAAGCCACCGTGATCCTGAGCTGGGCTAAATAGGGCACCAGCTCCCTGGCCAAAGGGTGCTGGGAGACCCAGTGGTTCTCCCACCAGGGCCTCATCCAGGACCCACAGCAAGGCAGCTGCCAGCACCGCCAGAAGAATTGCCCTCCTGGCATGGCCAAGCATCCTGTTTGGGATCTGGTACCAAATTTATATTTTCCCCATTTCATTGTCATTCCCAGACAGGCATGAGCACCAGATGCTGCAGAATCCCAAGGAGATGCCCAGCCTAGCACCTACTTGGGACCTGTTACCCAGCATTTATTTTCTCCTTTCCCACATGATCTTTCCTCAAGACCTGTGAGCACTAGATGATGTTCAGGAGACAACCCCTGACACTCCAGAAGCCCTGGGCCACCCCATGCCACAGAGGGGTCAATATCCTTGCTTTACATCATCCAGCTCTACATCAGGCTCTGCAGCCTGTATTAGCAGCACAGGAGTTGGTTCTCTGGGGCTCTCACTGAGAAACTGGAGGCTAGGAAGCAGAGACCTCAATCAAATGTAGGCACCACAGGATCAGAGCACTGCTTGGGGCTTGGTGGGTGTGCTACTTTGGGCACCAACAGGGTGGCTTCAGGTCCCTGGAGAGGCCAAAGCGAGTGCCAGCTATCTTCTAAGATGCATGGTCACTAGCAGAGCACCCTGCATCCCTTTGATCGAGAGGTGTTTGCCTCGCTGAGAACCCTTGAACCTACTCCTTCCTTTAAATAGCAAAGCTCACAAACGCCCTATACGGCTCCACGTCTATACGTTGTCTATGTATTTGTGTACACACATGCACACAACACACAGAGATTTATTCGTGTTTTCAGTGCGGTTCAGGATAACTTCCCGAAAATTCCAGCCGGTGCTGGAGCCAAGAACATCAGTGGCCCCGGCATTCGCTGCCCCCTTTGCCTGTGCACACACTAAATTCGGAAAGGGAGAGGTATAAATAGAGAGAGAAATACATGAATGGCCCTGTTTCCTTACACAGATACCTAGGGTGCGAAGGTCTGAGCAGAGTGGGAGCAGGCAGACTCAGGAATCCAGTGGCTGTACCCCCTGGGGTGCAGAGCAACCCGTTCCCAGGTGCTGCTGTCTGCCCAGACGTCTCAGCTGTTCAGTGTCACCTCTGCATGGGCTGGCACAACTGGAAGAGGCTATGGGGCTTTGGCCCATGCGATAGGGAGGGATCAGCTTTCAGAAACACCAATAAAAGCTGCCAGTGGATGCCACTGGAGAAGGGATGCAGCTGTGGGTATGGAGGAAGCTAGTGAAGGGCTCAAGACACACAGGAACATGGTGAAAAATCCTGACAGCCCATTTCGAGCACAGAAGGGGTGCTGGGAGCTTGGAGGGCAGCACCAGGGGTGCAGGCAGCACTGCTCCTCTGCCCTTGGAGACAGTGCGGATGGCAACACCCCAGTCCAAATCCTATCAGCTCTGGACAGAGATGCTGACACAGAGCAATGCCTTTAGTGCCCCATTAAAGTCTACCCTGTTTTCCTCCAAAAGGTCCTTTGCTTCCAGGAGCTGCTGCCACATCCTGAGCTGAAGGGCTGGGACAGGTGGCTGCAAGGCACAGTGGTGAGGGGCAGACCATATCCTACACCTCCTCCCCTGCCAACCATCCCTGCATGCTCCCTTTGCCCTCCTCTAACCCAAACACAGCCATAGAGCCCAGCCTGGTGGGGCTGGGACCCCAGACACCTCTGCACTCCCTGCTGCCCCTCGCACGCTCCCCAGGGCTGGGCAGCTGCCTGCAGCCGCAGGGCCGATAATGGCCAAGATGTGGGAGCAGGGCCAGGGGTGGTGGCAGGGGGATTGCTGCTCTGCTTTCAGGAGGGGGAAGGGGCTCTCCCCCTTCAATGCTCCCATTTGAGCTGAGGCCTGGCACTGGCTCAAACCACCGCCTGCTGACACGAGATCAATCATCCCCCAAGCCGAGCTGTTCCTCAGCAGCACTGCGCAGCCAGTGCCCATGCACAGACTGGGGCCTCTCCCACAGGAGCAGCATCTGGCCCCTTCTGCCAGAAGGTCTGTGATACCCCTCTTCAAGCCTGCAGTGCATGGCATGGCATGGCACAACCTGGCACATCACAGCAGAGCACGGCACAGCTTTGCATGGTATGGCACAGCATGGCATGGCATGGAGAGGATGAGGAGCACCCCGACTGCAAAGGAGGGTTCCCTGCACACACCAGACCACATATGTCAGACAAGGGCTGTACAGTACCCCAGGGAGGGTGGCTGTGATGGTGCTTGTCCATCCCTCCATCCCCAAACAAACTACCAGGTGATGCTGGGCTGAAGTGGGCTGGGACCAAGCAGAGAGCTGCCTGTTCCTGGTTCAGGTGCCACCCACTCTCTACAGTGGCACAGGGGATTGGGCTGTGAAACCCCCACATCCCCAGAAGGAGCATACCCTCAGGGCTCCTGGGACAGCCCCCACATCCCTGGTAGAGGCAAGGGGCTGGAGCAATCACAGCCAGCCTAGCCCTGGTCCAGCAGCTGGGGACTCATTGCTTGCCCGTGGTCTGGGCACTTTCAGGCAGACTGCTGCTCTGGGCTGCCTGTGCCAAGTCTGGTTTTAGCAGCATGTAGCTCCATTGACTCACTGCTTGTGCAAGCGGCCTGTGGCTGCTGGTGGCATCCCCAAAAGTGCATCCTGGCTGGGTGCCCCTCACCTGATGGGGCCTCAGCAAATAAATAAACACCACCACAGCACCAACCGCAATGCGCCTCCGTGGCAAACCCCGCAGGGGGCTGGTGCACAGGCGGTGGTCAGCACCCACACAGTGATGACCGCCAGTGCATCTCCCCAAGTGCACCACTGTGGGCACAAAGTGCTAGCCCCTGTCCCCCGTCCCGCTTCAGCCAGCAGATGTGGCACTCTGCCCCTTGTTCCATCAGTGCCAGTATGTACACTCCTAAGTCTTGTTCTCACGCTCCTGCTCTGGTACATGTGCTCACACTGAGCACAAGCAGCCCTCGCCCCACTCCTGCTTGCAGCAGTGTGCAGCTCCTTGAGTACACGTGTGTGCAGGGCAGTGTGTGTCCAGCTCTGCTCAGCAGCCGTGGCCCGCTGCATTTCCAGTGTGGGACTCAGACCCCAGGGCAGCGATGGGATGATGTGACCAAAGCTTGCTCAGGAATGAAGCAAAGACCCTCCAGATGGCCCCAATCCAGAATAAGACACCAGCACCCATGGGGCTCACAGGGCAAGCACAGCACAAATGCTTGGCAGCACACAAGAGCTTGCTCTACTCATCTGAGCTGCCCCACAAGCCAGCCCCATGCTGCCACCTCTGCCCTGAGCCAACCTGCTCAGGGCTGTGCAACTTTTGCACCTCTCAGCCCTGTTAACAACAGCACTGTGGTCACCAGCTCCTTCCCCAGCCCCATGCCAAGGGACCCTAGCCCAGCTGAGCACCCACAGCAGGTTCTCCCTGAGCCGTGCACCCCGTGTGCGAGCATTCCATGTTGCACACACACCACCAGCCCCGCTCTGGCCCAGTTGCAGCTGCAAAGTCGCATCTACCTTACGCTAATTAAAAACATCCCTCATTTGAAGCAGCCAAAGGGCTGCTTCCTCTCCACTGCACTAAGCTGGCGTGGGTTTGAGGGATGCTGTCCCCACCCTGCAAAATACGCAGGCCACCACCGCCTTCGTCCTCAGCCAGACCGTGGCCACTCCGCTACCCAGGGCTTATTTTTAGTTCCTGTTAAAAAGGAGAGGCAGGGTGCTGGAGGCAGGCAGTGTGCAGCCAGGTACCCAGCTGGACCCCGGCGTGGCAATGGCCTGTGGCTCCCGAGGGCGGCCCGGCCCTCCCCCCCCCG
>NW_008235774.1:1716809-1723701 GCF_000691975.1 Corvus brachyrhynchos | reverse complement strand
CTCGGCGGGGGCAGCACTGGAAGCTGCCTGTTTGTTTATCTTCCTCTCCAGTGTTGCTTGTTTTGATGGTACATCCTCCTCCTCCTCGCCGGGCCCCGGGGTCGAGCCGTGAACCCGCCGCGTCCTGTTTGCCGAGGTCCCGCGCTCCGCTTGCGGAGGTGCGGAGCAGCCGCCCCCGCGCGCCAGCCACAGCAGATAAAAATACACAGGGCAGAGCATCCTGGGGCGCGGGGGCTATATTTGCACTGATGGCATCCGTGAGCTTGTCCTCGATGTACCTGTCCCTGCCCTCCTCAGAGCAGGGGGCACAGCGCTGCGGGAACCTGCTCGCCCTTCCCGCTCAAAGTCAGACCGCAGACTCTGGCATAAGCTGTGTCATGAAACGCTGACCATAGCCAAGCTGGGGAAGGCTCTCAAAACCCATGGGTGGGCACCCCACCCTGCCCTGTGGGGTCATTTCTGTAACCCAAAGGGATGCCTGGGGACAAAATATCCCCAGCCTGCTGGGTCCTAGACTGTTTGGAACAGTGCTGGGGCAGCTCTGTAACACTGAGCCCTCTCCAGCCGCCTGCTCCTTCCCCTCGTGGCGTGAACCCCTGGCCTTGCCAATAAAAGCCACCGGTTTTGCCTCAGCTTATGCACAGCCACTGCTCTCCTTCCAGCTCTGCTCAAGCCCAGGCAGCTGCTCAGCAGTGAACCCTTGCCAAAAACTGTGTGTGTGAAAGCATCATTTCCTAAACGTATAAATATTACCAGGGCTTTGCTGGAAAACTCCCCATGGTTAGTTAAAATGCCCTGAACAGTCAAGTGCACACAAGCCCAGAGAAAGGGCACGTCTAAGCTGAGAGGCTGTGCAGCTCTGCCCTGGGGGACTGACAGGTCCTTTCCTCTCCATGTGGGATATGGCAAAGGTCTGGGAAGTAAGCAAAGCTGTGGAGCATTTGTCTGCGTCCAGCCCTGTACCACATCATCACAATCCCTTTCCAGCCAAGAGGTGCTTACCACTACCAAACATCCACAACCTCTAGCCCCATTTTGCAGATGGAGGTACTGGAAGGACCAATAGATCTCTCTCCTTGACCTCCTGCCCACTGATATTCAACCACGCACATCCCAAGACCAAACCCAGCAACTTGGTTTTCTTCCAGGCGGGCTCCCAGCCCACTTTTGGAGACATTAAGAGATGGAGGATCAACCACTGCCCTTGGGAGCATGCCCCAGTCACTTGCGGGAGCAAACCCAAGTGCCTCCATTCTAACTTGAAATTGCCTGGCTCTCTCTCCCAGTGCCTGGCTTGTGCTCCACTGTTCTCTGCAAGATTAAAGAGAAAGCTTCACTAACCAGCATTTTCTCCTTGTAAAGACCCTCACACACTGTAATCAAGGAGCCTCTCAATTTTCTCCCTGATACGCTAGACAGAGCTCTTCCCTTCCAAGTCCCTCAATGCTGGGCTCTCTCCTCAGCTCTCAATCCATTCCTGTGACTCTGTGCTGATTGTCCGGCATCTTTTTGAAAACCTAGACATGGGAGTGCTCGCAGTATTCCCAGCTCCCTGCAGCATGTCCTGAAGGACCCCAGCTCCTTGTGCTGCTCCTTTTAGGAGCTGATAAACAGAGTATTAAATTTTCTGGGGGCTCTGAAATAACTGCACAGAGACAATAAGGCCATCCAGACCCCCTTTCTGCCACAAGATGAGAGGACAGACTGGGGCGAAGAGCCAGTTTTGGTGGTAAAGAGCTGAAAAGCTGTGTTTGGTGCTCCTCACTAACACAAGACCTAGAAGGCATCAGGAGGAACGATGGGGTACCACACTCAAAACAAAGGCAGCAGCTGTTTGCATCTCACAGCTCATTGCTGCAGGATGGCATCATCTGCGGGTTTATAAAGAATGGGATGAATGCAGAGAGGACAGACACCCTCCCAGCAGACCAAACGCACAACTGCATCCTTCCACCAGCCTCTCCCCTGAAGCCAGTGCTCAGACCTGGCTACCAGAGGATGCAGAGGGGCAGCATCTCCCAGAGCCTTCCATTCCCTACCCAACACTCCGGCTCCAAGACACGGATCCTGGACTGTTCTCGGTACACACAGCACCAATTGCCATCCCATCTTTTCAGTCTCTGCCAGATGTGCTCCACACCAGCTGCTTTTGCCAGGCTCTGTGCAGAGCTGCCTCACTCCCCCTCCTGCCCACTCTGCACCTTCCCCCATGCCCCACACCCTACCAGCTCTTGAAGGATTCTGAATTTCAAGCCCGATGTTCATCTTTAGCAGATGTTGTTCAGATGACTCTTGGACAAAGACACTTCATCATCCCCTTATCCTGGCACATCTGCCTGCACCCTTCCAGCGACAGCACCGAAACCTTTACCAACTGCTTCTACCATGTCTGGTCCAGTATCAATCATTTCACCACCTCTGTCTACTAATCAGCTTATCCTATTGCTAGGAGCTTGGGGTTTTCTCCTACTGCACTAAATAAAAGCCTTTCCTTCTGTTCTTCACCATGATTTTTCCCTGATGTCTTTAGCTTCTGTTACCCATTTTCTACAGTTCATAATTTCTAATTTATATTGATTGCTATCTACTCCCGCTCTCCCATTTGTTATAAACTGCTCTTTTATTTCTAATTGCTGCCTTCACTTTGCCACTGAACCAGAACGGGCTCTGGGCCAGCGCTGCCCTCTTTCTTGATCGTGGAATTGTGGCTTTTTGTGGCTTCTGAAATTCTTCTGAAAGAGCTCACCATTTTCATTCACATTTTTCTATCTAAATGTTTCCTCTGAGCTGATTTCACTCATAATTTTCCCCCTGCTTTGGGAAATTAGCTCTTTCAAGGCATGAAGGATATAAATTACTGCTTAGGAATGTCTTTTCTTTGCCCAGGGTGAATGTAATCTGGTCATGATCACTGGTCCCTAGGCAACCTCCAAGTTGCAGTCCAGCAGTGAATTCATCTCTATCCTTCATAACCCAGGGGAAATGAAAGTTGCCTGCACTGGATGCAATATCTCATGTATAAAAGAGGGATCATCTCTAATTTTTAGAAACTCTGCAGATCATCTATTGTTGGCTGCACAACATCAGCTCATCTCATAAAGCGACATTCTCCCAAAGCCCATGTGGTACCACTGACACCCTGGCTGACTCCCTGGTCGCCAGCAGGTACCACTGCTCCCCACTGCTGTGCCTTCACAGCAAGCACAGGAACACTCAGAAGCATCCCAAGTCTTTTTGCACCAATGGGCATCGAGCATTTCTGACCTTGGCACATCAGTCTGAATCATGTTAGTCCTTCTGTGATGATCTCCAGTAATGCAAAAGGATCAAAGACTCTCTCCTTCCAGTTCCAGTTTCTCCAAAGAACATGTCTGATTTTAGAGCTGAGTGTGCCAAGGCGACAATGGTAGGCAGAGCATGGATAACATGCTGAAAAGCTCTTGTCCCCACAATGCATCACTGCAAAGTTGCCTCTAAAAGAAAAGATTAACTAAAAGGAGATGGCTTCTCCTCATTCACCTGACCCCTGCCTGCCATCAGCAGCGATGTTTAGGTCCAGAGCAAGTGTGGGAGGCAGGTGAATATGCCCCAGTGATGGCACACTCCTGTGGAGCAGCCAGCCTGGCTCGCACCTCTGGCAGCTCCCAGCAACCAGGTAGTTCCCATCCGGCCATGTCAGGCACGTTCCCAGCTCTGCTGGCCGTAGAGATGAGGGGCAAGGATGCAAAGAGACCCATGGGAGAGCTAGAGGGCATAACCCCTCTTTAGGCAAGTCCAGCTATCCCCATCAGTGCTCCCATTCAGCCTGGCACACCTCACACTGCAGCTGCTGATGACAGCTCCCAACCACCCCTCTGCCAAAGGACAGAGGACTTGCACTAGCCCTTACCTTAGCCATTAAGTTCTGCTGAAATGTCTCCTCCTGGAAGGGCTCTGTCCGCAGGCGGTCTGCAAAGTAGAGAGGGATCAGCCCGAGCAGGTTTGGTCAGACCTCCCACCCCATCTTCCCCTTTCTCTGTCCATGGGGTGAGGGAAAAAGCTCCAGCACGCTCATCCCAAAATCATCAGGAAAGACCAGCAGGCCTCTTGGGCTAGGGACACATCACCTGGTTAGCAGAAGATGCAAGGACCACAGGGAAGCTGGAAAAACATGATTGAGCCTGATGATGCACAGAGCAGCCAGGCAGGCCCAAGTGTCCATCCACACTTGTCCCAGCACTCCCACATTGAGGAGCAGGGAATGGTGGCAGGACATGCTCAACACCATTCCCAGATCTTACAGCTGGAATGAGCTGTCTGAGTCTGTGGGACAGGGCACTGCTTGTCTAGCTGCTCTTCTGAAGGGGAGAGCCAGCCTGTGTCCTCCTCTTTTGCGACAGGGACAAACCTCTGTTATATTCTGCTCTGCACCTTGTCCAAAACACAAGTTTTTCCACCTTGTTGCTAAGATGTGGTCTGGAGAAGCACCTGGCTGGATTCGCTCAGCCACTAGGGTGCAATGTGCGTTTCTTCCCAGCTTTCTGCCCTGCACCAGGCAAGGGACAAGAGAGGCCAGCTGCTTACCAGCATCAGTCCCTGGACTCAAGCCAGGCTGTCCTGGCTGCTCCATGCCCTGCAGAGCTCACACACAGCAGGATAGAGGGACATGCAGCTGGCCAGTGCAGCTCTAGTGTACCTCCAGGGCAGATCCAGGCTCCTGTGGTGGGGCACCTGTCATGGGACAGGGTCTGGACCACAATATCATCCTGGACATGATACACAAGCCAGGGCTGACCCCCACTACTCCCCGCATGCCCAGGGGGCAAGGTTCCCACAGAAGTGCAGGTATCACCTGTGGCAGCAGGACAAAGCATGGCAGTAGCAAGGGATGACCCAAAAAACAGCGCCCAGCCAACCTCCACAGGTGGAGGACAAGCCACCTCAAGGTGGCTCCCCCGGCAGGTCCTGCCCCACGTCCTACCCAAGGGGGCTACTGTCTGCCCATCACCCCGATGGCAAAGTGGGCTGGGCGCTGGAGGGGGGCCCATGAGCACGGCTGCACTTTCCATGTTTGGGAGAGCTGGGAGCCCCTGGTTGCTCTCCAGTAACTCAGTGAGCTACTGCACTTGGGAAGGGAGCCTGACACCACTGCAGGGCCAGCCCTTGCTGGCATCCCCGCTGGCTCCTGGGGACCAGCCAGGTGCTCTGAGAGTAGTGGAGAGCCCCTTGGCATCTCCCCAACTTCTACAGCTATCAGTCAAGGGCTGTTCCTCCCCCAGCTCTCCCCAGAAGCTGCTCCCAGCCTTCTGGCTACCGTTGTGCTGCCGGCTCAGCTAAACATGAAACACAAGCCTGGCTGGGTAACAGCCAGAGGGAGCAGAGCATGCCAGCCCAGTGTTAAGGAGGAAACTTGCTCCCTGCCCCAGGCATCCCTCCTCACCTCTGCTAAGAGTGGCCCCGTTCTCCCTGTAATCTTCAATCTCAGCATCCTTCTGGAGCAGCAGGGAAATCAGCTCTTGCACCTGGCACTGCAGCACCAGGTTCATCTGAATCAGGGGCCGCACGAGGTGACGGAACACCTACAATGGAGGAGGGAGAGTCTAGGAAAGGTCCAGGTCTAAGGAAGCCCACAGCTGTCCACAGAGTGGTCAAAGCAGGGCAGCCAGCAATGTCCTAGCAAGAGCTGCAGCCCAGGTCACACAGGGCCCCCCAAAATACCCCACATCTCACCCACATCCAGTGGGAAGCGGTCAAAAGATGTGAGCTGGGAGAAGGCAGGCCAGATGCTGTAGGACACATCCCTCCATCCCAGCCCCATCCTTTCACAGCTGGGGGCTGTAGCAGGGGAGAGCTTAGGTGGGAGAGTCCGATAGAAACAGAGCGCAGGGAACAGGCAATGCTCCACCCACCATTTGGGTGCAACAGACAGCAGAGAGCCGCCCATGTGCCACTCAGACCCTCCCCATGGCTCTGCACACCTTGCGGCATGTTCCTATCAGGAAACAGGCATGGCTGGGTGAAAAACCAGAAAGACCCAAGGTGTCAAACTGTGGCTTGATGAACAGGAGAGACACTCCCAGGGCGGTGAGATCAAAAGCAGAAGAGATCCCAACATGCAGGACTTGTGCATGCTCCCCATTGCAGCCCACCAGTGTCTCCTCTAAGCTTACACCCACACAAGCCCCATGCAGAGCCCTGGCCATGTCCTCTGCCTCAGAGCCCAGATGGGCCACCCTGGCCCAGCAGGCACACGAAGCAGCCCCCCTCCTATCGCCTCCTTCAGTCTCCAGAAGGGTATTTGAGATCCCCCAGCCTATCATGCCCCTTGTTTTTGTAGCCAGGCTGAGCCCATGGGCGAGAGGACAGCAAGCCCAGCAGTGTTCCTGAAGCGTTCTCACTCCTATGGCAAGCCCACAGTGGGCTCTGTGCTTTGCTGACCCCCAGACACGAGCCACAGAGGTGATGGGCATCACCCACTGGAGCACTTGGAGTGCACCACCTGCAGCAGAGATGGGATGGGCCAAGCTAGGTGGGCTCCATGGTCGCCTCAAGCCCCTGGCTGGGACAGAGTTGGTCCCCATTGCTGCATCCACACCAGTCACGCTCAGAACCCTGGTTGCTTCCCACCTCCATGGCGTTTTGCAGACATCCAGTTCGCATCCAAGATAAAATAAAGGAGCAGCCGGGAACAGAGGCTTTGCACCTCCTCAGCTCAGCCTCTGTGCGTCTTCCCCGAGGAGGGACATCAAGTTCCTGGGGTAAGCCAAGCCAGGACCCCGATTATTTGCTCCCCAGTTCACCCTAGGCGGTGAGAACAACCCCCGCAGCAGCTGGGGAGCCCGGCTCCCCCCCCGCGATGCCGAAGCACAGCCGCTCGGGGGCAGAGGAACCGCGCCCCGCAGCGGGACCCGGC
>NW_008235774.1:1713509-1716684 GCF_000691975.1 Corvus brachyrhynchos | reverse complement strand
CCCCTTAAACGGCGGGGAGCCCCCGTGTTAATCCCCCCCGTCATGACAGACCACCGGCAGGTCCTTTGGGGGTACCCGCTGCCCTGTGCCCCGCTTCATGGCTTGCACCTAAAGAGAACAGCATCGCTGTGCTCTACAGGGCACCGGCAGAGCATTACCCCACACCAGACATAGAATTACAGAAAGGTTTGGTTTGGAAGGGACTTTCAAGATAACCCACTAGATGAGGTTGCTCAAAGCCCCATCCAACCTGGTTTTGAACACTTTCAGGAATGCAACATCCACAGCTTCTCTGGGCAGCCTGTTCGAGTGCCTCACCACTCTCATAATGAAGAATTTTTTCTAGCAGCTAATCTAAAGGTCTCCTCATTTAGTTAAAAAACAGTTCCCTTTGTCCTATCACTATCTGCCCATGTAAAAAGCTGTTCTCCCTCTTTAAAATAAGCCCTCTTCAAGTACCGGAAGGCTGCAATGAGGTCTCTTCAGAGCCTTCTCTTCTCCATGCCAAACAATCCCATCTCTTGCAATCTGTCTTGGTAGGAGAGGAGCTCCAGCCCTCTTATCATCTTTGTGGCTCTCCTCTGGACCCGCTCTAACATGTCAATGTTTTTCTTGTGCCAAGGACCCCAGATTTGGATGCAGAACTCCAGATGGGCTCTCACGAGGGCATTTCACTCAGGTCCCAACAGCAGCATGTGCTGGGCCATCCCTGTGTCACTGCACAGCACAAACCAAGGTGCCAAAGCCTCAGCAGAAAGAAACAGGGACAGCAAACCTTGGGAGAGGCAGAAGGCAGTCAGGCAACCTACAGTCACCCACATGGCTCGAGACTACTCAAAAGCTCCAAGCATAAGGGGACGATCCTTAATTTTGGCCATTCCCCTCCCTGAACTCTCTGCAGCTTCACTCACCATCTCCAAGGGAGCAGGGCAGCAGTGGAAGTCCCAGTAGAAGGGCAGTCCTGACAGCTCGCTTTTCACGTGCAGCCTGAGGCCGCTGGCAGAGCGGTGGCAGGAGCAAGCAGGGGGGTTGGCTGCCCTGCCAGCAAGGGGCACATCAGGTTGCACAAGTGGTTCAGGAAGGAGGACACATGAACCGTCAGCCGCTTGTTCAGCTCCTGGGAAAAGGCAAGGTTGGGGGCACAGCACAGCACTGGGGAAAAAACCAGCAGAAATCCCAGCACCAAAGGAATCAAACTACTGCATGTCCCACAGCAAAAAGCCATCCCTGGGCCTTGGCCTCCAGCCCTCTGACTTGACATTCCTCATTGATTCTCCCAAGACAGCCATGCTGGGAAGGCTCCCTCCTCCTGCCACTCCAGGATGGGCAGGGTGCAATGGCCTGCAGTAGCACATCTGTTCTGCGTGCCACCACAAGCGCCATAGCCTGGCTGAGAGCCAACAGCAGGACAACCTGCCAGGGCTGGTGGATGGCTGCAGCCATATGCCCATCCCTCCTGCCACCAGCTGCTCAGCATTATGTGACACAGGGACGTGCCACTCCAATGGCACGTGAGGGCCAGGGCACATGGGCTGAGGAGATGAGGCACAGCTCCATGCATTTTTGGGGTCCAAGCTGACAGGATGCCCCATGAAAGACTGTGCTAGCTTTGAACGTGAACAGAATCTCTCTGTCACTGAGTAGAAGGCAGCCTTGTTTCAAGCTCCTCTTTAGTACACTGGCCCTGGGGAAACCAGCTGCCCATCCAGCCCACAAGTGAAGAGACTGTGCCAGCCCTCTGTACACTGACCCACCCGGCTGCCCTGGGCATGCTAAACAGTGTGGCCCACTCTCCCAGGAGAAGGGTGTTTGGCCAAGTGGGCTGACAGCGCTTGGGCAGAGCCACACAGGGACTTTCCAGGCTGGGCATTTGCACCCAAGCCCAGTCAGACCCAACAGCCACTGTGTCACCAAGCAGTGTATGCTTGCCACCACAAGCATACAGGTATGTCAGCTGCTGGGAGGAGAAAAGGAGGTCCCTGGCCTTTTCAGACACTCACCTTGGACCTTTGTCCCACAGCCTCGACATCTGCACTCTCGTACCAGACACTGCTGAGGTCAGAGATCAGCAGGATATAGCCAGTATCCCTGAAGCACACTTTGGCAAGAAAAGTGGACTCGTCAAAACGAACAGAAGCCCAGGGCTGGGTCAGGAGGCTGCTTTCCAGCTCCTCGGAGCCCTCCATCTGCAAGAGAGCAACCAGGTCTCTGTCTCAACCCCCACCTGGGAAGACCTGGTCCCTGGGGTGGCCCCACAGGGACCGTCAGTTCCACCTGACAGCACAGAAGAGAAGATACTTAGCCAGCTCTGGTCACACATGCAAGCAGCAGAGCTGGGGTGTGTGTTTTGGGAGCTTTGTGCAGAGCAGGTCCTGCCGCAGTTCACAATAAGTACCCCAGACGCGCCAGCAGGCGCACGGCAGTAGAACTGCTGCCTCCCCGCGTTACCCGGTGCTTGCTGGCGTTAGCACGGCAAGATCTCTACGCCCACATTAACATTCTGGCTGCCCCGCAGGCACCGGGCGGGCAGCAGGGTGCTGCACCCTCCTCCTGCTGGGGCATCCCGTCCCTGTGCCCGCAGTGGCACGGGCAGAGTGCCGGCAGGCCCCTGCTGCTTCGCGCTCCTCCCTAGGACGGGCTCCACGCCTCCCAAAACACTCAGGGACCCAGCGCCCGCGAGGTGCCCGGGGCTCTGCGGAGCCGCAGCGTTACCCGAGGACAGGAGGAGCGGGCGGCCGGAGGATGCAGAGGCAGGGGCTTGCGAGCGGCGAGCGGCGAGGGGCGCCGGGCCGGACCCGGGACCTGCCGTCCCTTCCTCGGAGCCGCGGGGAACGCTGCTGGTGTTGCCTTGCCTGCTCATAAGGACAGCGAGCCGAGCTGGCGTGTCCCTCTAGAGCGTCCGCGGTTGCCGCAAGGGGTGCCATGGCCAAGACACTGATGGGGACCGAAATGCCTTAGGACTTCATTCTGCGCTTGCGCCTGCTACGAAATGTCCTGGCACAAGTGCCCAGCTGGGGACAGGGCCCGGTACAGCGGGAGAGGCGGCGGCGGTGCGGGGCTTCTCCTGTCCCTTGGCCCCAGGTTTATTCCTGACCCCCACGGTGCCGGGGCAGGCACGGCCAGGGCACGCACCCGCACCACTGCTCTCCCAGGCTGTGCGGGGACTCGCGTGCTG
>NW_008235774.1:1700160-1713310 GCF_000691975.1 Corvus brachyrhynchos | reverse complement strand
CTGCAGGTGCCTCTGGCCCCATGCCTGGGCACTGGGCTCACAAGGCGGCATAGAGCAGCACTGTGCCAGCTTGGCACACCACGCACCCCCAGTTCCCTCCGCACTGAGCTCTACCCTCACCCCAGGCACTGACTTCCAAACCTCATCACCCATTCTCTGACTGTAATCCCCCACCAGCACTCCATGCACAAGGCCATCCACCCTGGGCCCACAAACTGCCCCCGATGCACTGCCCCTGAGTCTCCCATTTACACTCTTTGCACACACCCCTCCACTCACCCCTGTCCCCAGGAAGTAGGCTGCAGTCACCTCTCAGGGCAGTGCCAGGGCAGGGTGGTCATCACACAGGGTTTGCATCCTGACAGGGTGCCAGGAAACAGGGGAGTAGGCAAGGACTTTGCAGTGCAGGACAGCCTAGGTTGCATGACCAGGCTTGGGGTGCAGGACCCAGCGGGACTTTGGTCACAGCTGAAATTTAGTGTCAGGTGAGGATGCTGGCTGAATGAGGATGAGCTGTGCATTATGCTGCTGTGTACAGCTGCGAGGGTCAGAGAGCTGGGGAAAGAGGGCTCACACCTGGGGACCTGCACCTCCCATCCTGCATCCACCTTTGGGTGTTTCACCTTGGGACCAGGTGGAGGGAGATGTTCTTCTCCAGGGAAAGCCACTGTTGGCTAGAGTAGTCACAAGAGCAATGCCTAGGGCGTATTTATGTGGTGAGCACTACTGGGACCATCCTACTGTAGGTGAAAGGGTGTTCATTGTTTTGGGAATCTCAGCTCAGATTCACCCCCAACCTGGAGCATCCTGGAGTGCCAGAGCATTGATATATACCTGGTGCCGTGGGCATTGATAGGCCATACGCACAACTGGGACACAGCAGGGAGGAGGTGGAGAGCCAGTCCTTCCTGAGCACAGCGCCAGCAGGTGAGCATAGCTAGAATGACAGTCCTTTGGGTGTCCAAAGCACTGAGCCCTCCCCTAGTCATCTCCACAGGATGATGGTGGATTTTAGAGGCACCCACATCCTCCTGCAGTGGCACCAGGTGGCCCTGCCCTCCAGTCACAGTCCTCAGGGCACCAGGGGATCCCCTAGGTAAATCCCATCTGGAAAGGAAACCCCTAGAAAAGGCAAAGTTGGTTGAAGGTTTTTATATCTCGCTCTCAAGCAGGGAAATCAGGTTTGTGTTGGGAGGGTGGAAGCTCAGGTTCCTCCAGTCCTCGAGGCCTTCAGAAATGAGGAGCAAAGTGGCTCACAAGCTGCCTTGAGGGCACAGCCCTGTTTTCACATGAGGCACCCCTGCGTGACAGGGTCAGGCCACAGTGTGCCATGCAGGCATGTCTGTCTGGCTTGACCGTATTGCTGGCTGCAGCTCCCCAGAGCTGGGTTTGGGGAGCAGGTGTGTCCCTTCCCCCGGGGCAGCAGTCCCCTCCTCGGTGGCACTGCTACCCTCCTCCTCTTCCTCACTCCTTGGGCAGAGGAAGCAGCACGGAAAGGCTTTGCAGGAAGATGGCAGCAGCCTCCTTAGCCCAGTGGGGAGCCTATAGGCTTGGCTGGCTTTGCCTCTCTCTCCATGGAGGTGACAGTCACCAGCTCTAACTTTCCATGGCTGCTCAGAAAGCAGCCCTCGTTCCTCCAGCGTTCCTGCAAGCAGGGAAGTAGGCAGTGAAATGGGAGCCCTTTCCTCCAGGTGCATCCTCCCAGCCCACACCAGCCCCAGGATCCTCAGTAGGACTGCCTGAAGGCAGAGCTGGTGGTTTGTCCAATGGACAGATCCAGTCCTCGGAGTGGGGAATATGCAGAGCACCTAGAGCAGCCCCTCACCTGAGACCGTGTTCTCCAGAAAAAATGACAAGAAGCCAGTTAAGAAGACAGGCACCATAAGCAGGGAGAGGAAGAGGAGGTCCAGTGGCACCCAGCCTGCAGGGACAGTGCCAGAATCAGCCAGGAGGTCCCAGCCTAGCCAGGGGAAAGGGGCAGGAGCTGCCATGGCAGAATCAGGGATTGAAGAGGGAGCTGCCTGCTACCATGAGCCGACCCAGCCTCCCAGAACACTGGAGATGTGTGGTCACCATGCCATGGGACTCTGGGGAATGTCCCTCCTACCTGTGGCCAGGGGAGTCAGAGCCGTGCCAAACCACCGTGGTACCAGCAGTGCCATGAACATGGCAAAGCCAACAATGAAGATGTTCCTCCCTGAGTCAATGTCTGCGTACTGGAAGTAGGAGATCCCCGTGCCCACAGCCATGGCGTAGGTTACACAGAGCACCCCTCCTGCGAGGGGCAGGAGTCAGGCAGTGCCAGGCAGGCTGCAGGTGTCGCAGCAAGGGGTAGGGCAGGGTACCCACCGTGAACTGCCAGTGGGATGTGGGTGAGGAGCCCTGCCAGCCTCGGGGACATGCCCAACACCATGCACGCCACGGCGCTTACTTGCACCGAGAGGAGAGAGCCAGCCTGGCAGAAAGAAGAATGGGAAAGTGAGGATGGGTGGCATCACCCCCTGCTCTGTCTCCCGCCCCATCCTGCTGTACACACCTGCCTTTCCCAGGGCTGTCTCTGTCACTGCCTGGCCATTACGAGTCCCGCACACCTGCTCAACTGCCTCCCCATCCCTTGCCAACCCATTTCCCCCACCTTGGCATACCTGTGTGAGGCCAGTGGCACAGGTGTTGGCAATGCTGGAGGCTGTGCCCCCCAGGGTGCCCAGCAGTCCTGCCAGGAGGCTGCCCAACCCTTCCATGCAGAGCCCCCGGTTACAGGCGTGAGGGGGTAGCTGGGGAACTCGCAGCAGCCTCCCACACAGCACGTAGCAACCCACGGAGTTCATGCTGCAGCCGATGGCCATGGCAATGCCCACTGCCAACGCCCGGGGGGTGAGCAGTGGCCACCTCCACTCTCCTGCAGCAGAGGGAAAAGGGACAGGTGATACAAGTTCTGTCCAAACGTGGATGGCTGCACTCAGCCCTGCTGCCCCCTACCTGCATAGGGGATGTGGATCCAAGGGGCATTGAAGGTGCTGTTGGCCCAAGACAGCTGTGCCATGGCCGGGTCCAGTGATTCCCAGGGAATGTGGAAGTAGCTGAGGATGGCACAGACAATGCAGACACCAGCAAATGGGAACAGTACCTGGAAGGCAAAAGGAGACCCTCAGCAGGGGACCCTCCCCCCCTGCCTGCCCTGGCCAGCACCCCATCCTTGTCCTGTCACCTTTCCCAAGGAGTCATACCACATCTCCCCTTACCCCTGCAGGAAGCAGTCCAAGCTGTTCTGCTCTAACACCCTAGGTCCCCAGCATGTCCCGAGAAGCATCCATGTTCTGGGAGCTGCACCAGAGCTTCTCACCCCTGCCTGTTCTCCACGTCTTACCTAAACCCACACCAAAGGGCCAGGCTTGGAGAGAGAAGCGTGGTGACAGTGAAGAGAGCAGACAAACCACAGTACCGAGAACGTGCGCAGGGTGGGAACTGATGACTCTGTGGAGCCCTCCCAAGCATGAGGCCAGGCACAAAAGGGCAGGCGGCAGGACCGCAGGTGTTGGGAGAAGGTGACAGCAAGGAGCATGAGCCTAGGAGAGTGAGCACGGGTCACCACACAGCATCACAGTCAGTGATGAGGCCCCAAATGTGTGCCATGCACTGCAAGGGTGCCCCATCCCTGTCCCACTGGTGAAAGAAAGCCCCAGGAGCCACCCACCAGTACAGTCCCTCGCTCACATACAGCAGTGCTACACCCCAGTTAGTGGAGCAGAAGAAAGCTGCTTCCTTGTATGCAGACAGCCCGATGATGGACAGGCTGGGGGCCAGGACCATGGGCCCGCAGTGCTGGGCTGCCCACCCGCACACGCCAGACACTCCCAGCACCAACTGAATCATCCCAGAGACCAGCACTGCTCCAGAGACCTGAAAGAGGAAAGGACAGGCCTGTGGGGCAGGATACATGGAGAGCAGTCCAACACCTTCCCTTGGCGACATTCCCAGGGCCCCAGCAGCATCGCTTGTTTTACATGCTCCACTCACCCCGAGTGCAGAGAAACATATACATGGACATGCATTATGATCCCCATTGCCTTCGCACCTATTCATGGCAAATCCCAGAAAAAGAGACTGGGCGTACAGGGATATGGGTGACAAGTGGAAAGCTGATCGAGCAGGATGGGGACCTCCATCCCAGCACAGGAGCACCCACCTCTCGCAGCGAGTCAGCCCAGCTCCCTGTGTCTCTGCAATGAGGTACGAGGCATGTACTGGCCATGGCTGTGCCTGGAAGGGAATTTTGGAAGGGTGTGATACATGTGGATCCTGGGCTCCTGGAGCCATCTCCAAGAGCATGCAGCAAGGAGACTGCTGGCTGGAGAAGGACCGGTGTGCCAGCATCCCCATCCCCATTAGCCCTGACCCTGGGGAAGTGACCAGAGATGTAGCAAGTGCACTCAGGAGTGAGTAGCATGCTGTGCACTATCACCAGAGGGGCCAGCAGGCAGGACCCCTTGCTACCCCTCATCCCTACCCCACCTACCAGGCACCTCATCATTGCCATTCCCCTGGCACCAGCATGGCCCAGGCCCCAAAGGACAAAGGCTCCAGAGCTGTGCTCACCATTCCTGTTTGTGCTGGCACCAGGGGACAGGTGGGAGCTCAGCATCATGGCAGGGACCAAGTACTCAAAGGATGGGATTTGAACCAGCGGCAGCCTGAGGAAGGGGACAACAAGCACACATTAGGGAGGAAGGACAGCAAAGGGAACAAGGCTGCTCCAAAAGCCCAGGCTGCCAGAGGAACAGGAGTGGGAAGAGAAGAACTCCAAATTGGCAGGAGGTTACCCCATATTCTACATGTGCCCTAGTACATCCCAAGGGACAGCACATGGAGTATGTGCAGAGGTCAGAGGCTTTGCCAAATCCCATACCCAGGCCCTGTGTGGGCAGCACAGGCACCGGATGGTCTGAAGGAGCTGTGTACAATGTTGGAGCAAGGCAGTGAGGAGCTAGAGGGAAAGCACAGCAGTTTTTCTAGAGGTATGTGCAAGATGGAGGGGACGACTGTGACAGCTGTGCAGAGATGCAGCACAATAAGTTTTCCTTGTGCCCCTTCCCACTTCCAGCAAAGCTCATCTTCCCGCATCCCAGGAGGATACAGACATACCCTGCCATGGCATCACCCTCCTCCTCGTGACAGCTGCTCCCCCTTCACCCCCCCTTGCTCACCGGCTCCCCAGGGTGGTCTGCAGCACTGTGGAGATGCCGCAGGCAAAGAGGCTGCATGCCAGCAGCTTGCTGGTGGTCTGGGCATGAGGTGGCTCCTGGGGCAGGGTGGGCAGCAGGAGGAGGTGGAAGATGCAGAGCAGGGAGGTCTGTACAGCCAGGTGCTGCGCAGGGAAGAGATGGAGCAGTCACAACTCCTTGCAGCACCTAGAGCTGCAGCTCCCCATGCCCAGTCCCCGTGAGAGGGCAGATGCCCACTGACACCACCTGGGCAGCACTCACTACTGCCCACTCCCCTCCCAGCATACACTGACCACAGCCCTACACACCCTTTGCCTGGTAGGATGCAGCCCCTGCCCTGCAATCTGAGAGGATCCCAGCCCTCTCCTCATCATCCCATCGCTCTGGCTGCTCACCCTGGTCCCCCCTTACCTGAAGGGCTAAGCAGCAGTTCACCATCCATGAGCACATCTTCTGGGAGGAGCAGGACGTGAGCATGGGGCTCCCAGCTCCAGGTGCTCTGCCATGGCCCCCATTCATGCTGCTGCCTCCCCACACCGCTCCCCGTTTTCAGTGTAGAGAGGGGGGGCAGGCTCCCAGCCCCCTGAGACCTCCTTGCAAATCCTCACATGGCTGAACTTCCACCTTCCACAGGAGCTGCCCCAGGGTTAGCCATTAACTTGAGTTGGTGAGTAACCTGCCCTTGTGGCCAGGAATGCAAGTGTCACCCTGGTTTGTCACTACACAGTTCAGGTGACATGCAGCCACAAGCAGGACATCAGACACTATTACAGTGCCAACTACCCACAGCCCGGATCCCATCACTGCCTCTGTGGGCAGGGACTGGGTAGGCCACAGCCTTGACACCTCTTCCTCCACGTGTTTAGACTACTCCCACCAGCAGCATCCTCCAGCTTCCGTGTACCCTGCCCATGCTTGCTTCTCCCCAGCACAGCAGCTCCTGCCCTCCCAGTCCAGCCCAGTCTCTAATGGGGGTCTATTTTATCCCCCATTCTCCTAGGAGAGTATGGAATCCTGCCACTAGATAAGGATGCCAGAGCCAAGAGCTGCCTGCTTGGCTGGAAAGGATCCCAAGGGTGCACAGGCAGGGGATGCTCGTGTTTTTGTCACAGGGCAGAGGTGGCTGTGTCAGTGACCTGGCTGAGCCCTTGCTGCTCAAGGGTCACTCATTAACAGGTAAGACTTCAGAGAGCAAAGAGCAGTGGAGAACATGCATTCCCCACATTCCCAAGGATGGGGATCCTCCTCTCTCCTGCTGTCCCTGCCTGCACCGGACCTGATATCCCTCCTGTAACCAGAGAGAGACTGCAGGACAGGCCTTGTAGGTCTCCTGGGCTCACTGGCAGCACCTAGGATCTGTCTTGCACAGCAGCTCCAGGAGCAGGCACAGCTGCATGGACATGGCTCCACTCTGGGGCAGGCATGCTGCCAGTATGGAGCAGCTCAGCAGGACAAAGCAGGCACACAGCAAGAACTACTTTTATTGGAAGAGATTTGCATCTACAAAAGAGTGAAAAACAGGTGTAAAATCCACAGTAAAAAGAAGGGGCATTATGAGCTGGCCTGGTCAGCAAGACAAGATGCCTTCTTCCCACTCTGAGGAGCAGTCAGGCACTGTTTGCTCACAGACACAGCTGGGGTTTGGGATGGGGTCACAAAGCACCCCAGATTCAAAACACCCAACACAAGCAGGATAAGGAAGTTCAGCCCTAACCACACCTCATCCCCACCAAGCCCAGCAGGGCCCATCCACATCAGGGTACCTGCTCGGTGTCACTCTTGCAAGTTCCAAGAAGCGGCCTAACAGCCCCCAAATGTAAGTACTGCTATGACCAGCCAGCTCATTCCCACCTCCTTCAACCTCCTCTCCCCTATCCCAGGCACCCCACCTTCTCACTGGGGTCAGTGCCTTAGCCCCTCCACCCTGCACACACAGTCCCAGCCTCCAACATCCCATATGCCACCTCTGTCCAACACCACTCACTACAGGAAGGGGGACAATACTCCCCTTTGCACAAGCACCCCAGCCCAAAGGCAACCCATATTTACCCTCCAGCTAGTAAGTTCCCACCCCAGCAAGCCAGCTCTATCCCAACCTGCCCCAGCAGCCCCCAAGTGAAGAACATCCCTGCCCTGGGTGGGGGAACACAAGTGCTGGTTTGAAAGTAATGCACAGGCCTTCAGCCCCATGCAGTTCCAAGGATCAGGGGTCCCAGAAGTGCAAGGAAATAAGTTGTGCCACACTGGAAGGGAAAGGGAAAGGAAGGGGCTGCTGTCCTGTACTCCTAGCTGGGAAAAATGAAGCTCTTGATTCTACTGAGATCCATAGCAGTGTGCAAGAAGCACTGCTTCAGCCCCAGGGGGTCCAGCCAGTCCTCACGGTTAGGGGCTGCATCCCATGTGGGGCCTGCAGTGGCTGAGCAGGTGTGGCAGTGGAGCACCGGAGGAGCTGGGAGCACGGCAAGTCCGAAGGGGCCAGGCTGGCTGGGGGCTGCAGTGGGGCTGGTACGGTTGGATCTCTCACAGGCAGTGGGCACTTTCCGGAAAGGACCTTGTGGGAGGCTCCTGTGTTGGGCTAGATCAGGTGCCTTTGGGTAGGACAGAGCCGTCATCATGCTGCCCCACAGGTAGAGTGCAGTTGCTGTGACACCCCCACGACGTGGCTCCTTGGTCATCTCATTCTCCCCCAGGCAACGGGTGCAGCTGGCTGAGGAGATGTTGGGCAGCTCGGGCTGGGGCTGGCCAGGGGCTGGGGCTGGCTGAGTATCCAGCTGGCACCTCCCCTCCTCAGGGAACAGCGCAGGCCGGGGAGCTGTAGTGCTGACACTCCTCATGCACACAGACCGGTGCACTACAGTGATGGAGGCGAAGATGGCTGCGAAGCCAGTCAGGTACACCACACCCAGGAGGCAGGCCAGCTAAGGAGAAACCAAATGTTAGCCCAGACCCACCCAGCAACACCACCCACCAGCCATAATGCAGCATGGCCAGGATCAACCCGGCAGCTGCGATGGGAAAAAGCATCCCCCTGGATGCCAAGAGCTGGCAGCCACACTGCTAATGGTGGGTGGCACACAGCCTGCCCAAAGCAGGGCCTAAATATCACAAACCAAAATGCCCCAGCTAAAAGCCAACTGTTCCTGTTCAAGACCCTAGCCAGCACCCAGTTGCCTCTATGCCACCACCATGCCCATGTACCATGACTTGTGGGGCTGCGGTCCAGCACAGGGCACACCACCCAGCACCAGGCTGCAGTGCCTCAGGCAGTGCAGCTGCAAATCGGCATCTTCTGACAGCCTCCCTTTTCAACAGGGAATAAATCAAGGTGCTGCTCTCAGTGGAAAAGGGGGTCCTGCTCCAAATCCACAGCCTCCTAGGTCCCATGTTCTTGCAAGTAGCTCCTCTCCTATGCCCTTACCTTCACCACTTGCTGGTAGAACTGGCCCAGCACATGCTGCCACATGGACTGCTCCATGAGGACACACAGATCCGTGTAGGTGAACCAGCCACGCCACATGCCCTGTTTTTCAGCCACACTGCAAGAAGAAAAAAAAAAAAAAAAAACAACGGGGAATGGTGGATGTGGTATGCACCTTTCCCCATCAAAACAGCTTCAGCCCAGGCAGCCTTGGAGTAGACCCTGCTTAAGCTCTGCAGAAGGGAGCCGGAGAGCCTAGCTAAGGCTCACAGGTGTCCCAATCTCTTATTTCACTGCAGCAGGGCTACCTCCAAGCAGGGGCAGAGCCAGGCTGCAACACAGATAAAGGGATCACCCCCATCCCAGACACCTACCGTCCTTCCAGCCAGCTCAGCACTTCAAACAGCTCCCGAGGATCTGTGTAGAGACTCCAGTCCTGTCAGGACAGCAGTTAAAGGTCAGCGCAGTCAGGGCAGGTCACCCAGCACCCAGACACCATCCTTCTCTATCCCTTCATGGGAGCATGTGGTGGAAAACCAGAAATCCGGACTCCCCTCAATGCCTCTTTTCCCATGCTCTGTGAAACAGTTGGCAGCAGTGACAGTTTCACTTACAATGGCGCTCAGGAAGTTCATCTCCAGTGTGTTCATGGTCTGGACATCCACCTTCCCTGCAGCTCCCCACTCGTCGTTGAACACCTCCTCCTCCTCACCCTCATCATACAGGTACTTACTTGCAACCATCTAAAAGTAGCACAAAGGACAGGATCTCAGTCTTCACTGCACTCTTCCAGGCTTCTCTCCAGCCCAGTTACCCCCCTGCCCACCACTCACCATGGAGATCAGGAAGAGGTCTGAAGATGAGATCTGCTGGAGGTATTCGGGGTTCCGGTGCCGGAGTCTCTCAATGTAAACCAGTGCCAACATCATGGAGCAGGGCGAGATGCAAGCTTCCCTGTGGGACAGGGCAAGAACCAATGCTACAAACATCCCAGGCACCACAGCACAACTTGGTTGCTCCCTCCCCATGCAGGCAGTAGGAAGGTTTAGCAAATCACTAAATAGGTCACAGCCTTGCCAGCTCTGTGCCAGCTGTCCTGAGCTGCAGCAAGAGAAAATGCAGGGGATGCAGTGTGGAGAGCAGAAAGCCCTGGTTTCTGTTCCCAGGCACAGTCAGCTCTCAACTGAGCAGCCCTGCCGGCAGCAAGGAATGCTGTGAGGGCTCAGCTGCCAAGAGGAGATTCCAGGTTCAAACCTGGTTACCCAGGGAGCTACAGTTCCAGCCAGTACAGACTCCCAGTAACAAGAGCACACATGCATCCCAGAGAGCAGGACAAACATGAAGTAGCCCTGCCTGCATCAGGAAATCACCGTGCCTGCTGTCTGTGCCACCTACCCCTTTTTGCTCTTTTTGACACTAATCAGGCCTAAGCACAAAGCCAGTGGCTGTGCCAGGGGACAAAAGTGAGTCACAAGTAAGACCAGAGCTCCAAGTTCTGACCCAGGACATGAAGAGACAGGTTTTGCTTCTTACCGAGATACATGAGACACATATTTCTTCTGGAGTCTGCGGATAGGACTGGGAGCCACTTTCTGCAGCAACTCCACAGCAATATCTAGGACAGAAAAGCACCAAAGAGTTAGCCTCATGTGGCACAGCCCACCCCCACCCTTCCCCTTCTCCCCACAAGCCCACAAGGTCTTGGTGTTTGCTCAGCCCTTCAAGTTTAAATTAAACTATGAAGGTAGGACAGGCCTTATCAGAGGTCAGAGACAAGTGAGGAACAAACAAATATGCAGGTCAGGCAGATCACAGCAGGAAGAGGATGTGAGTGACCAAGGGCCTGTGGCAGTGCCAGATCAGCAGGTCTGTGTCACCAGCAGTCAGCTGCAGAGAAACACCCTCCCCTCACCCTGCAGGATCTCAGACAGCCCTTCTGGAGACCTTCTTGGACCTGATGTCAGACCACATCTTCGTGGTCCTCTGCTCCCCTCCAACCAGCAGCATCTTCCCCCTGCAGATCTCATCAGCACCGATCCAGCTTCCCCTACACCACAGCCCCAGCGCTCCCGAGATGATGACGTACAAGGTACCCATGTGAGCAGGAGCCCAAAGGTACTAATGGGGTATCAAAGCAGCAATACAGTGTAACTGCAGCTCAGCCTGCTTTCCCGGCACTCAAGGACGTGCCCCAGCATTCAAGCACTGAAAAGGCCAGAGACTGACATATACTGGCAGATGGCTCCAGCAGCTCCCTACACAACAGCACCAGCTGGGAGCATCCCAAGCAGCACTATGGTCTGATGCTTGGCAAGAAATGCTTTAGACAGGAAACTTGAAATACATTTTGCTTCCAAGCTCTTGGCTGACAAAGTTGAGAACAGTGTTCATCCCAGCAGCCTTGCATTTCCAGCTACCAGGGGAAGTATCACCACACCCCTCCTTTCTACATCTCTCCAGCAACTAAGAGAACAGCTGCACTAATGAGAGTGATGTGCCCAAAGTACAGCCACCAAGCTCAGAAAAACACTGCTCTAAGGAACCTCCCTACACCATTCAGGCCACACCACTACTGTGGTGTACAACCAGGCAGACATAGCTCCAGCCACCCATTGGCTGCTCCCAGCCTCTCCCACTGCTGCTGCTCTCTCTGTCCTTCCTGGCCACCCTTGTGCTACCGCAGAGGCAGTAACAACATCCCAAGGGATCCCTACAGCTTTTGTCCTGATATGAAACCAAATTCTTCAGCCCACAAATCCATCTCACAACAGTGTCCCGCCCTAGAGGGTGCGGAGAGCAGCTGATCAGTTTCCCCATCTCACAGCCATGGCACAGTGAGTGTGGTTACTGTTCTTCTGTTTCCAAAGAAACAAATTCACTTTTCAACTCCTCTCCTCAGCGAGCCCCATACTGCCTTCTGCATCCAACCCCCAATACCAAAGACCTTTTCCTGCTACTCCAGACTCTCCCAACAAGCCTCTGCCTTGTTTGAAGAACAGTGCCATAAACTTGCCATGTAGTTTATGGCAAGACACAGTTGTACCAAGATGGATGTCATAGTCCTGGGCCCACTTTTTTGACAGCAGCTGGTGAAGGAAGGCTGTAAAGCAGATCAGCCCATGAACACATTCTCTGTGTGCCACTCTGGCACCCAGCTGCTGGAGCCATGGCATTTCCTGAGTGCAAGGCAGTCCTTAGAGTTAATAGCCCCCAACAGTTTTCTTGCATGACTGTACCCTTTGAACTTTCATCCATGGAACAGTCCCACCTCGCACCCGGGTGTAATGCCAGCCTCAAGCGTCCCTCGCACTGCTCGTGTTGGAACTCGTGACTCCCAGCAGCACCCCGGCAGGTGGCTGCTCTGCCTGGGTCTGCCCTGGCACCACATGCTCAGCATCCTCTTCCTCACCAAGGCACATTGCACACAGCATTCTGGCAACTTCAGACTGTTTCCCTAGCAAGCAGATATTGGAAATGCTGAGACAACTACACAGCGAAGGCCCTCTAGCAAACTACTCTTGCCCCTTTCCATTCCTCTCCACCATCACCTGCAGCAGCTCCTCAACCTTAACCCAGCCATGTCCTTCTGCTCCTCAACACACTGCTGAATTGACAGGAAAAAAAAAATGCAATCCAGACAAACACACAGCAAGAACTTGTCCCCTTGGTGCTCACAACTAGAAGTTGAACAAAGCTGAGTGTTTTGCAGAGCACAAGCAATTGTCCAAGACAGCTCTTACCAGGCAGAAGTTCACAACCTGCTCTGTCAAGAAATTCACAAGCAATCTAAAGGACTTTACACACCAGTGAGATGTCAAAAATGCAGCAGTGGGCCAGACAGGGCAACAAAAGAGAGAGCAGAAGCCATGAGGCTCTGGCATCCTGCCCTGCTGTACTGAGTGGGAAAGGCCGGGCAGGGGTGGGATTTGGCACTGGGGAGGAAGCAGGTGACCTATTGGTCTCGGCCCCTTGGGCTACTTCCAACCCCCTTGACTCAGCACTCCCATCTGGGGACAATCAGCAACCCACCTGCCACAGGGCTAGAGAGATTATCCAGGCTGCAGTCTTTGTCCCAGCCATAATAGAGTCGCTTCCGCACTCTCTCGCTCAGTTGCTGGTGCCTGGGCAGGAACTGAAGGCAGACAGAGGAACGTGAGGAAGGCCCAGAGCACTCCTCATACCGTGCTTTCCACCCCAACCCAGCTCAGGGCTACACCGGGCCGGGGCCTGCGGCCACACGGGGCTCCCCGGGAGCGAGGGATTGGGGGGGATTGCCCCGGGGGCCTGCTAAGAGCAGGCTGGACCGCGGATACTCACCGTGAACTCCTGGAACCCACTGAGGGAGAAGGCACCCTCCTCGTCCAGCAACAGCTCGTCCAGCTCCATCTTACCCGCTCGCAGGGCGGGGGCTGACAGCTCCCCTTCGGCGATACAGGGCCGGCTCTGAGGGCGCGGTGCCGATCCGCTCCGAGGCCGAAGCCGAGGCCCGGCGCCGGCGCGGGGGCGCGCA
>NW_008235774.1:1685497-1699612 GCF_000691975.1 Corvus brachyrhynchos | reverse complement strand
ATATGCACAGCCGGGAGTAGCCGCGCTGTTTCCCTCTGACAGGCATAAACAGGCCCCTCCCTGAGGGGAGAAAGTGCCAGGAGGATTTGCCTTGTCCTGCGATAATAAAATGCAGATGGGCCCAACTGGAGCCTCGCCCAGGCACGTTTCTGCTTAATTTTTGCATCCGTGTTTTTATCAGTTCGTTTCACTCAGTAACTGCGGTCAGAGATCTCCACGGCCTCCTGCATCGGCAGCTGCCCTGCGGCGTTTTATTTGAACCTTTCTGCTCGGTAATCTTTCCCGGGAGGTGCTGATTTTTCACTCGGTTTTGGTGTGAGATTATTCCACCTTTCCTGTTTTCCCTTCTCTGCCTCTCCGCGGGGCAGCAGCATGAGGAGATGGGAGTGTGAGTGGCAGAGCCCAGCTGTGGAGGGGAATGAAAAACATCCTGTTTGTTTGTATAAACAGTGAGTCAGTTTTACTGTTGAAAACGCTCTGTCAGTGGCTTTCCCAGCAGAAAAGGTAAGTGGCCAGAGCAAGAGCTAAAGGTTGGTTGCAGGTGAAATAAGAAGGGGCAGATTCTGAAGTTAGAGGAGGGAAAAGTATGTGACCGAACAGCCTTTGAAGTCTCTCTGATGAGGCAGTTTATGTTCTGTTTCCTCATCCATACAATTATCAGAGGTGTACGTGGTAGCCAGGCACATAAACTTTTTTTGGGTTACTCTACCACCTGAAAAGTCTCAGAGCAGAGCTATGAAGTGAGAAGGAGGGGGAGAGGTGCAGGTGAGATGGCAGGGGTGGTAGACAATGACAGCCCAGGGGCTGTGCATGATAAGGTTGAGAAGAGCAAAGAGTGCCCAGAATATGGGACAGCAGAGAGAGATTTAAGTACAGCAGAGGAGGAAAAATCATTTAGGGTCCCATGGAGGATTCAGCCAGCATCCTTTAACTGAAATCCATAAATGAGATGGAATAGGAGGAGATCCTTCCTGAGATGATGTGTTAAGCTACAGAATTGCTGTTTAATGAGAAGGAATACAAACGTTGTTTAGGTTGTTAAAGGTCCTGTAAGCCCATGGAAAGTGCAGCTTTTGTTCTGTGCTGCCTAGTGAGGCACATTTCACTTCCAGGTTCTCTACCTGTGACTGTGGCTTGGTGGGAACCCCTCCCTGCTCTGCACTGTGAGATTCTCCCTGACTCCAGTCTTTGTTTGGTGTATTTGACATTAGTTTCTGGCAAACACTCACTGAAGAGGAGCAGGGTAAAAAAGCAAAATGGCTCTTCCCTCCTGGAAAGGAATGTTCGTTAAAGAGGTGAAGGTGAATGCATTTCCCTGTTTTTTTTTTTTTTTCTGGAGTGACTTAAAAGCAGCTCCTCTGAACTAGAGAAAAGGATGAATGCAGACAGCCACTGCTGGCACAAGTGCCACCCTGGCACCTTTGCTATTGAATCTCTGTGGAGTGGGGAGATAAACTCTTTGAGTGGCATTGCCCAGCTGTGTGTGAGTAGTATTCTGTGATCTGGCAAGTGGCTTGATCCAGTATGTGGATGAGGGACATGAAAGGTTTTATGTCACAAAGCAACTAAACGATTTAAGTGCTGGCTAGGCTCTGGTGAAACAGGGGGAGGTTTGTGATAAGAGAATGGGTATCTAGAATGGCAAGATGTATTACCTGCTTGTAATGCTGGACCTTGCCATGACAAATGGGATGTAGGTTTCCAGCGAACAGGCCGAGTTGCAAACAGTTTTCTGCTACAGCAGTCTGTCTTTATGTTATCTAGAGCCTCCACCTTGAGGCTTTGGAAGGACTTGTCCGGGGAGCATTAGCTTTGTTTTGCAACCTAGGGAGGAGCTCAGAAGCAGGGGAGGAGAGCACTGGGAGATGGCAGGGAGTCAGCTGTCTAGTGGTGGGCAAAGGCACCATTTGAGAACGTGCTGTGGTGTGAGTGGGTGTCTGCAGAGTACAATGCTTGCTGCAGTAGCCCATAGCAGTTGGATATTTCTGCTTCGAGCCATATCTATTTGCTCATCAAGAGCAGTAATTTGCTGTCTTTTCACTGCCTAACAAGTTCTTGTTTGATTTCTAGGTTGTTTTCCTCCACCTCCCTGAGACCCCTCTTTCTCCTCAGCATGTCCCTTCTTGGCATCCTCTTGTTGGAGAAGTGGAAACCCAGGTTCCTGTTTGATTTCTCAGGTATGTGATGATTAGCACTGTAGATAGTGACACAGTTCTAGCGTTACCAGCTGCTGGGCTATGGCTATGGCCCTTCCTGGACTCTCTTAGCAGTAGTGTAAGTCCTATTCCTATTTTAACTGCAGGCCCAGATACTGGTGCTGCTTCTTATCTGTGTCAGAGGATTAGGATGTATCCTAATGCTCTGGGCATGGGGGAGAATTGCTCCCAGTGCTGAGAAATGCTGGGAGTGGCTCATTCTGAGAGTGGCTAAGGGGCCCAGCTAGCTTGCCAGGGAAGCTAGTGACAGGGATCATGTGTTTCTGCTGTGTCTTTTCTCTCCTGCAAATGTGGCAAAAAGATCATCTCAAGTCTGAGCATGTATGGCCAGCTGAGCTGAGGGAAGGAAAGGAGGGGATGAAAGTGTATTGGTTTTAGTTAAGTTCAGCGTGGGCTTGTGCCCTGAAAGAAGCAGAGCAAATGTGAGCCACTTCTTGTAGCAGGTAGCAGAGTGGATGATGAGGTCTGGCAGCAGCAACAGTTAGTGTATTGTACCTGTACTGAACAGCATCTGATCTCCAGCTAATCAGTGAGTCTGATCACCTGTCTTATCTTTCCCATTTATTGAAGGGTCTGTGCCAACATTAGACACAAAAGCAGCAAGAGGAATAGCCTCATAAAGATGATAGACATGGACTGGCTGCTGTCTGCTTCGAGTGCCTCCTTCTTTGGAGTTTATTAAATGACGGAACCCAGACCTTCCTACTGTATCTACTGCTACTGTTCAAAGGCAGCTCAGGGCCCTCCATCCCTGCCCCTCTACTCCAGGGAGAGTTTCTGAATGAAAGCCCCTCTATATGTGTGTTTGTAAGGTGCCCTTTATTTGACCTAAAAGGGTACTGACTTAAAGGGTGCTTTCACAGAAATCCTGATAAGATTAGATATGTTACAGCTGTAGTCTTGAAACTGTTTGTTCTGTGTGGTTCAAGTAACCAGGCAGTTAAACTGAACTGGCCAATTTAATTTCCTGCTTATTCACATTGGTTTTTAAAGGGAGTAGTTTAAAGCCAACCCAAACCACCTCACTTGAAACATGTCCAGAAATGCGAAAGTCTGGTGTCCAGTACAGAATGGTGTCATTGAAGCAGGTGGGGGTGGAATCATTCCAGCAAGTACTTGGCCTGTAAAAGTTGTGTTGTCATAGAAGAAATAGGAAATTCATACTGAAATCTATTTATATGATGCAGAGCCATGAGGCATAAAAAAGAAAAGCAAACAAAACTGCAGCACCAGGGGTTAGGCTCGTCCTAGGCCATCTGCTCTGCTGGAAGTCAGTGCACATCCGACTGTGCCTCTCCTCAGTGTTCTTCACAGATTTCACTCCTTCCTGCTTTTCTGCTGCTGACAGCAGAGAACAGGGACACCTTTCTGATGTGCCTGGTTAGGTCACAGCCCTGATTTTGACATGGTCCACTGGACTGTGTTTCCTTTGCTTCCACAAGGAAGGAATGGTGCTCTGCATTCCTGAGGGGCCTCCTGTTGAACTGGTACTCCTGAACACTTAGGGGTTCTTGTTTGGCTCTCCTTTGTGGCTTACCTCCTTAGTGCTTCCTGTAAGCCTTTTCTGGAGTTCTGGGAGATGGGTCAGTACCATATTTTCAAGAGTCAGCACGTACGTACAAGAGTCAGCACGTGTGTCTCAGATGACTGCTTCTAAGATGACTTCTGAAGGAATGCTAAAACCTCAGCATGTGTTTTGCAGTTACTCACACACTGTGATCAGGGTCACACTAATAGCATCAAGCTGTGCGACTTTTTTAGGCCCTTTCAGAAGGGACTGCATATTTTCAGCTCCTGTGCAGGGTATTTTCTCAATATCTACATGGAGTTCTACTTAAACATTATTTAAGGACTTAGGAAGCATCTCCAATTTCTCCTGAAATGGGTATCAAGTAGGGATGTTTTCTGTAGCCTTGCTGTTTGGCAGCTGTGTTTCAGTCAGTGCAGGAGAGTGCAGTGTGGAAGAGCTCTAGCAAAAGTTTTGTTGCTGTTGAATGCTAGTACTCCTTAAAAAGGGCCCCTGCTTTCTAGCTAAAGTTTACATACAGATGAAGAATGTCTCTTGGAGAAGTGTTGAAAACCTGTAAGAGCCAAGGAATCCATCAGCAATAGTTTGTCAGTACCAACATGTAACCTAAACTCCTGCATGGCTGTCTGATCTCTCAGAAGAGTCTGGTGTATATCAAGTGATTTGTATTAATCCACAGTCCAGTGTGAAATGCTGACAGAACGATTTCAGCCAGTTATTGATGATCTGAGGCCAGCTCTGGGTGTCCTGCTTGTCAGCTTAGTTGTGCTGGTGCTCGACAGTATTTCAGCACAGGTTGGAGTTAAGCCTTAACTGAGGGACCCTTTCCTGTTGGAAATGCTCTGGGTTTTTTGGGGTTGGGCTGTTCTTGCAACTAGTGTAAGATTCCAATGCTTTACAGTGGCCAGAAGGCAGACTACTCTACTACAGGAAGCAACATACTGTTGATCTTAAAGACAGCTTGTGTTTTGCCAGATAGCTGAGATCACGTGAAGACCCTGCAGCCTGCTGTAATGTTCTGCTCCCCAAAGTGTCTCTGAAACCTTCAGGATCAACTGAGGAGAATTGTTTCACTCCCTCTGCTGGCGTATTTTGGATGGCTGGGATGACTGCAACCAGTCGGAGAGGAGTGGGGTTCCTGTGCCATCCCACTTACTGTGTGCTGGCACATCTGTCCAGCAGAGGTGGCGAGCATCCCAGCACCTCGATTGATACACTGTACAGCTAGTGTAGCCAACCCTCACAGACTGGCTAGTGCCAGATGTAATGTGTTTGGTGATTTAGCACAGGTGATAGATGAGGCTTAGAGATAGAGCTGGATTTCTGTGTGCTGCGATTAAGCAGCTTTAGATTCCTGAGCACAATAACAAAACACAGCAATGGCAGTTGCAGGAGGGAAGCAGCTGCCCTGTGGGGGTGAAGCTGCATCCATAATAATTCACTTTGTAGCCCAGGCTTCCTCCGTGAGCTGCCCCATCCGCCATGCCAAATGTTTCTGGGCAGAAGAGCGAATGGACAGCCCAGTCTGAGAGCAGTTGACTCCTCTTGTCAGGCCTGATTACTGGAAATCTGGGTCACGCTCTCAAAGAATCGCCTCCTCCCTGGGTGATTGGCCTCCTGCTCCACTGCGCGAGCTGGCTGGTGCAGTGCCTGCAGCGGGAGGAGGAGTCTGGCAGACTTGGCCCAACATCCTGTGTCTTGGGAGAACAGTGGCAGGGCTGCTACAAGCAGTAGTTGGTCTCTTCTGTGGCTTGAGCTGGATGGAGTCTGACGTCTCACTGGGTGATTGCAGTGATGGTTGGTTGTTTGCCTCTTCGGTGCATTCCCCTGAGGGAGTCATTGCTACTCTTGGGCTTTGTGCCTGGCTGGTGACTCCAGGGAGGATTCAAACCCCTTTTTGCACAAGTTGCATTTCCTTAACCCATTTCTGACTATAAGCCTGGTCTCTGAAAATAAACTCTCCTTTATTTTAATTCTGTTTACATGGTGACATGCAGTGGGGGGGACAGGGTTAGGGTTATAACCTCATGCACCGAGTTTGCTGCTGGTCAGACAGCATCAAAGATACATCAGCCCCTGCCAGCTCTAGGACACTGGGTGGACTGGTACAGGAGGGTAGATCTCAACGAGCTATCACAGCACGAACAGGGCATTGTTAAATACAGAAGACTTATAAAGGCTGTGTTGATAGAAGAGCTTTGGTTGAGCCCTGTACATCCTGAGACACCAGTCAGCTTGCCAGGCAGGATATCCAAATCTGTGAGCAACCAGGCTCATGAATTTCAGTTGTCGTAGAATTTTTTTTTCCTCAATGTATCTAAAAGCAGAGCATAATCATACGTGACCTCTGCTATTGAAACACTGCTCCTCTCTTCAGTACTGCATGAACTAAGTCCCTATTTGATCCTCACTGGGTTCAGTGCAGAGAGGAATGGGAGAGCCTTTCCCTTGCTCTTATCCAGAGTGACGGACCTTAGGAGTATAGTTATATCTGTGCCTGGCACAAAAGGCTGTCAGGGGATATAAAAGAGCCCTAAAATTAGAAAATTATGCACAAGACTGCTATTTGTTACTTAATTCCATGGGAGAGGATGGAGACAGCAGGGACATCTCTGGTATTTGTACACAGCATCCTGCCAAGGACGGGGCTGGTCAGTGGGAAATGCAGCTCAGACCTCCTGGTGCCATGTTTAGCTCCGAGATGGAAGCTGAAGCTTTGCCCAGCTCCAAAACTGTGCTGGCAGCCCCCTGTGAATGACAAGTGCTGGCACCCGCTGTGGGAATGGCACTGCCCAGACATGTGGGACACCAGGAAAAGCTGCATGATCCTTGGAGCGGAGAGTCCCATGTTAACACCAGGATACACTTCAGATATGAGTGTCCTGCCATGTGTGTGTTGGGTTGCAAGGTGTGCTGGGGTGCCCAGAGATCAGTGCTCTGCTGCTCCAAGTCTCCAGGCATGCTTCGCTAAAGCCTCCAAGCTCAGGCTGCAAGCCAGCGATTCCTGCTTGCATGAGAGCACAAAGAAGGTCCCCAGGGTCCATCCCCAGCTAAGGATCATACATCTTCAGCTCTGCTCTGTTCAACTGGTAAAAATGTCAGGTTTTATTTTTCACTTGGCTGACTAATCTGCTATGTTCTCTCTACAGCACAGCCATCAGAGGAGCCAGGAGGAGAGAGGTAAGCTCGCAGATGTGTTCCTTGGTGAGTGGGGAGAGTGGGGAAACCTTAATTTAGTATGGTGATCTCACCTGTCCTTTTTTTCCTGTTGTGAATAAACTGCATGGCCCCTGCTGTGAAACACTGCTAGTGACTTCTGCACTGGGAGCTGCTTATCAGTTCAGGAGCCACTGTTTGAGACTCCAGGAAAAGCTAGTGTTCTTTCAGTAGCAATAAAACTCAAGTACTTCTGATGTTAGGAACTCTTAGGTTTCTTCCCTGGATCTGTCCTGAACTATTTTAAGAATCCTCCAGAGAGAAGGAAATTACTGAGACTGACTTCTGCAGGCTGCTCTCTCTGGTGGCGTGGCTTGCATCCTTGGCTCTGGTTGTAGGTCTGAGCACCACTCTCTGGCTACCTTGGACTTGGTGCCGGAGGGAGCCACATAACTAGTTACTCTGTGTGGCTTTGAGTAAACTGCTTTGCATCTTGGGCTTGTGGCATGGGGATTCTGTGGCATGGTATCTACTGCTGCTTGGCTCAGGTGTCTCTTAACTTTCTTCCTGATTAAGGGGAAAAACTGTCTCCAAATCAAGCATCTTCTGTAGTTCAGTTGAAGATGCAGTCAGTATTGTCAAGCCTGTGGTAGGGAACTCTGCTTCCTGGTGCAGCTGTTCCTCCACTCCAGGAAAACAGACCATGTTCAAAGATTGTCTTCTTGCTCTTGTCTGTCTCTAGTGAGGGGGTGACTTCAGGGGCACAACCTCACCTGCTCAGTGTCCCTGAGCTGTGCCACTGTCTGGCAGAGAGCTGGGTCACCTTCAGGCTGTACCTGCAGGAACTGCTACAGTACAAGAGGCAAAATCCTGCCAAGGTAAGCTGGAGATACCTACTCTTCTGTGCAGGGGCTTTTATTTCCATTACTAGTGGCTTAAGAGATGGAAGAATGTAAATTCAATATTTTTACAATTGCTATCCCTGTCCAATATTTGCTGTTCATTCCTTGTAGATTCTGTGCCATGGGAAGTTTCAATAATGAGTAATTGACTTCCAGTATTTGTAAACTGGAGCTGAACTTAACCCCTCCTGTGAATGGCTTGCTGTACTTAATTTCATTTCTTAGTGTGCAAAGGAAGCTCTTAGATTGGGACTGGGGAGAAAAAAAGGGAAGCCTACAGTCTCTGGCCCTTTCACAGGTTCAATTCTTAAGATGGTCCTATTTCACTAGCCAAGATTGTAGCTAGCAAAATCCAAACACAGTGCTGTTCCTGAGTGCATGGAAACTTGTCATTAAACATGTTCTAATGGCTGTGATGTATGTTGTTTGGAAAGGGTTTGTAGAGAGGAGCTGGCTTAGCATCGCAAAAAGTAGGACAGACCAACCACTAGGATTGTGTCAGGCTTCCTGGGGTTCAGTGTGCCAAAAGAAGTGGGTTTCTAACACTGCTAATTACTCCTTTTCTGTCCCAGCCACAGGTAGTAGAAGACCAGGTCCAAAGATGCCCATAAAGAGTGAATTTTTTGGGAGCAAAGCCCATAGAGGAACCTTAGCTTTTGCAGACCCTCTCCATTATGAACTGAACTCTTAATTGCTGGATTTTGTCCATATCTGAACCCATGCCCTGGTTTGCAGATTGTCTAGTCTCACTTTGCCCCCTCGTCCCAGGAGAATGTCAGACAAGCCATCAGGGCTGCACCATTGTACTTCACTTTTTCCAGGGGATGGAGGTCCTGGTCGGATGGGAGCATGGGCTCTGCTGATGCTTCTGCCAGCTGGTTTATGGCACAGCAGTGGCACAGCATCTGGTGACTCTGTAACAGGTGTCGGGACAGGACAGTTTTCTCCTGAAGTGCTGAGCTTTACAGGAGAAATGTACAAGTGGCAATTGGCAATATCCCATCCTATCCTCAAGGAATGTAATTTACTTCATAAAGAACTGTCTGATAAAGTTTTGATTTGTTTTATTGGGTGTTGGGTTACCTTGGTCATCCTGTGCTTGAACCTGTAATGCTTACAGCTTAACCCAACTGAGCTGTCCAAGTTGTGACTGTCAGCACCTGAATGTACTTGGTGCAGAGCTGGCTGACTGACTTGGTTAGGACCATCCCTCATCTTGTACTAACTGGGTTTCTGGCATTGGTTGCATAGATGTTTCTCTCCCTCTTGTCACTTCTGTTTGTTCCTCTCTCTTCCTTCAGTTCTGCATGAGTGTCTGTTCAGGCTGCCTGATTCTGGCTGTAGTTGGACACTATGTTCCAGGCATAATGATCTCCTACATCATTTGTGAGTATAAGCAGCTCTCTTGTCTGACTTAAGCTGAGACATGACCTAACTGTGCTGTTGTTATGCTGGTAAAAGCAGATTTGTAGTTTTCTCAAGGGGATCTGTGCTAGGTGATGAATCGATATACAGGGAATGTGTTCCGGGAAGTCTCTGTAAGTGCGTGCATGCAGTACAACTGCAAAGGCAGGAGAGGGAGCCGTGACTAAAACATTGGTGCCCTCTGTTGCCCACAGCTCAGGCTGTGCTGGCCGAGGCTCCAGGGAAGCAGGGAGCTACAGTCTCTCAGTTCCTAACGTGAGCAAATCCATATCGAGAGTGTTGTTAACAAAGCTGCATGTTGGGTAAATAGACCTTTTTCACTGCATCGTGAGTCCCTAATAATTCTGTTCTGGTGCTCTGCTGTGAGCGTATCTGCATATGAGCTCTATGCTGCTACCTTTATAAAAATTTTGGTGATAATTAGTTTTAATTCTCATTTAAGCTCGTTTCAGGACTTCTATTGCATGTTGGGGCTGGAGTGCAGTGGCTGAAGAGAAGGGCCTACACTTCATCTTAACATAAATCTATATTCTATCTGAGATCTGGCAGTTAAACCTGGTTAATCAAGCAGCTTTGCAATGAGTAAGAAGAGCCATGGATGAGGATTTTTGAGCAGTCAGATGGGAAAGCACATGCCATTGAAATATGTTTCCCTTGATGCAGACTTTCTCAGTTGCACCACAGGAAGAGTTGGGTTGTACTTGGTCTGTCTCTCACATTCCCTGCATTCCATGTCCACAGTGCTCAGCATTCTGCTCTGGCCTCTGGTGGTCTACCATGAGCTGATCCAGAGGATGTACACACGTTTGGAGCCTGTCCTGATGAAACTGGACTACAGTATGAAGGCAGAGACGCTGCACCACAAGCATGAGAAGAAGAGTGAGGACCTACCTTCTCTCTGGCTTTTTTTGGTGCTGTATTCCTAGGGTGGAGCTGTAGAAAAAGGACAATAGGAAACCATGTCTGCCAACACTGTGTGGTGAAAGGCTGCAGAGGAATAGGGAAAATGAGGTGGAAACTTAAGGATTGTGGGGAGAGCAACTGTGTGTTCCCAGGTGATCCTGAGAACAGCACATGAGAGCAACAGGTTATGCTTGTCTCCAGGAACCCTGTGCTCTTCCACAGGGTAGCAGAAGTAAGGGAAAGTGATGTATAAAGGCAGAAAATCCATTCAGTGTCATGTAAAGCCTTTCTTCTCTTTCTGACAGAGCGACAAGGGAAGAGTGAGCCTGCAGCAGGTGATGAGCCAACAGCAGAGACGGAGAGTGAGAGTGAAGCAGAGCTGTCAGGCTTTTCCCCAGTGGTAAGAGCACAAAGAGATCTGCAGGAGCCAGTCCCTCTTGTCTGGTCTATAGCAGCTTGGGAGCCGAGGGGTGGTCTGAGTACAGCAACAATGATAACACACGGCAGAGCAATAAATCACTTCTTTGCAGAATTCTAAGGGGAGAAGGGCATGTGTTTGATGAAGGCCATCGTTTCCAATCTGGGTATTGAGAATTTGGTGCCACAGAGCTGGTGACGCCGTAGCAGGACAGGGCCAGCCATGCCCCAGCCTCCTGCTGACCTCAGAATTACTTTGATGGTTATGCTTCATGCTCAGAGAATGTGAGTGTCTCCTGAAGAAATGAACACCCCTGGTATAATGTGCAGGGGCTCCTCAAAACTGGAAAAGGGAGTTGAGCAGCTCTAGTGTCTCTTACACAGTTCTCTGCTTTCAGACAGATTGTGTGTGACCTTTCTATATGTGCACCACAGAAACAAACCAAGCATCTTTCTTCACATAGCTCTGGGCATGTAGCTGGGCTGTGAGGTGGGAAGCTTGTTTCCAAAGGAATGTGGATAGCACTGCTACTTGTAGAAGGCTTCGTTGCGCTCGGTGTGAATGCAGAAGGGAAAGGGGTGTTCTCCTTGGTGATCCCAGGAGAGGAAGAAGGATCAAAGCCTTCTGAGACTCCTACAGTCTCATCCCATCTTGTGCTGCCTCTTTTGTGTTCTTCACTGAGAGCAGGCAAAGCTCTGGGCCAGTGAGCTGAGACTGCCCTTCCTTCCAGTGCAGGGACCACTTTGCCGGCATACTGTCCCTCCAGCAAGGACTTCTGCCTGGAAGGTCTGGAGGTGCCCATAGGCAGTACTTGTACTTAGACACACAGGAATTTGTCTCTCTGCCTTCATCCCATGCAGGTGGATGTGAAGAAAACTGCCCTAGCACTGTCAATCACAGATTCTGAGCTCTCTGATGAGGAGGCTTCTATCCTGGAGAGTGGGGGCTTTTCTGTTTCAAGGGCTACTACCCCACAGCTGACGGACGTTTCTGAAGGTACATGATGGGACATCTTGCTGCCCCCTTATCCTTGGTGTTTTGGCCCAGAACAATGGGTCTTACAAATGGGAGGGCAGGTAGAGAACCCAGCTATTTGCATGGGAAGAGCATTGAAAGGAGGAAGGAAAAGCAGTGCAGCATGCCCTGACTTCATGGCTGATCATAAGCTGGTCCTGAGTGGACATCTGACTCTAATTACTGCCCCACAAAGCAATGCTGTCTTGTGACTCCAGCAAAGGAGCAAGGCCACCCACAAAGTCCCACAGAAATAACTGAATAGGATAGTCACACACCTGTATGTGATGCTGGGTGAAACAGGTCAGGCACCCCATCCTGTCAAACTTAGTAGCTCAGAGAAGGGCTGGTTAGTGGTGAGGAACATGGGGGTAATCACTTGGATGTGGCTAATTGGGTGTCTGGGAAGGAGCAGGCAGGTGACGTGCTGTAAACACAGTTTCCCTTACCTTGGGGGTTTTAATGGGGGGCTCTAGATGCAGAGAGCCTGAGCTGGAGCAGGAAGTCCTCTCTGGGCACAGAGCACATAGAACAGGATCACAAAAGAAACATTCCATGTGAATCATGCCACTGGCAGGAGGGAATAGCTGCAGACCTCTTCCTGCTGTGCTCCAAGGATAGGGAAGGTACCTGAAAGTCAGCTGTGGTGTGTCAGCTGGGGTAAGGTGGGTGAGAGGTCAAGGTGAGGGAACCTGTACCTTAATGCTGGTGCCTTTCAGACCTGGATCAGCAGAGCCTGCACAGTGAGCCAGAGGAGTCGTTTTCCAAGGACCTGGCAGAGTTTCCATCCGTGGAAGAATATCATTCCAGAGACCTGGGACCACAGAGTGATGAAGACGTGTTTGGTGTGCCTCTGGGTCCTGAGCTTGCCCACGCTGCCTGTGAGCTGGACTCAGCAGAGAAGGAGGCCGTGGACTCTGACCTCTCCATCCTTCGCCTCGCGTCTCCTCTCCATTTTGTAAATACGCACTTCAATGGGAGTGGGCAAGCGGCAGGAGGCAACACAGAGCCAAAGACTGTCCCTGCCCCAGGCTTGGGCATCTGCATTAACACGCTGAGCGAGGAGATCGTCACCACTGCCATCACCACAGCGGTGCAGAACACCCTCTCTGCCCTCCTGCGGTCCTCAGAGGCCAGTGAAGGGCCCTCCCTCTCTGAGTTCCTCCCCACCGAGCCTGAAGAGAAACTGAGCTTCCAAGCACACCTGTCAGAGAGCGAAGTGGTGGAGACAGAGACAGAAGCTTCACCAGAGGATGAGGAGGAAGCAGATGACTTTGAGCTACTGGATCAGGGGGAGCTGGAGCAAATGGATGTAGAGCTGGGGCTCGGAGAAGAGCAGGTGGCACAAGAGGCTGCTCCATCTTCCTCTTCTCACGTGCTTGCTGAGCTGCCAAAGCAAGGAGATGAGGAGGAGGCAGTGATGACAGCAGCATCTATGTCTTAGGTTTTATTTGTGCACCCCCTTTTTCTCCATCATCACTGGAAAGAAGGAAAAACTCACAGAGTGAACATGCAGTGGGTTTTTAGATGTTTGTGTTGACTGGGATGGAAACGCATCAGTGTTAATGTGCTATGTCTGGAATAATGAATCCTTTCCATCCTTCTAGAGCCTGGCCTTCACTGGCTGAGCAGGAGGCCCTGCAGCTGGGGAGGAGCCAGCTCCTAGAAGCCTTATGCCACAATTGAAACACCAACCCCAGCAAACGCTTCCTAGTAATGGTGCAGTATTTTGGTCTGTCTTCTGTTTGTCTTTCGTTTTGCACGCAGAGTACCAAGCTAGCTGTAGCTGCTGCTAATACCCACATCCCCAGTAGGACATATGCAATCTTATTTTATTGGGTTTTTAAATGGCTAAAAATGTAAATAATTTTAACTTTCATTGGTTTTGTCTGGGGGGAGGGATGGGGTGCACAGTCAAATGTGGATCTCAGGGGTTAGCAAAGAGAAAGAGGTCTTTGGAGCAGAGGGTAGCAAGGGGACAAGGGCAGATGGGTGTTGTGCAAAGAGACCCCTTCTGCAGACTGCTACTGTCTTTTGTGTCACTGCTGGAACAGGGTGTTGGGTGATACCTGCTTTTTTTCCCTGTCTCATTTGAGTTCTGTTACTGGGTGGCTGTGGAGTTAATTTTTTTGCAATCAATGAAATTCACTCCTGGCCCTGTTCAGTACTCCAGTTTCTTGCTGCCGTGGCATCTCCTGCCTTCCGCACCACTGACCCTTCTAGCACCCCATCTGTGCTCTGCTGGGCATCGTAGCATGGCACCTGGAGACTCCGAGGTGGCTGGAATAGAGCCAGGAGCTCTGTTACACGGCAGGATCCGTGGTTTGTGCCCCTTGGGGCAGGGGAGGAAGGATGGAGAGAAAAGTTCAAGCTGGGGGCAGAGACACATCTTGCTGGCCTGGCACGGCAGGATGGCTCTGGCGCTGGCCCTCGTGGACTCCGCCTTTGCCCTGAGCCTTCCCTCAGCGCCGGGGCAGGTCTCTGGAGCTGCTCTTCCCACGGATCCCCGGGGTGCTGCCGGAGGAAGGGGACGCGGAGGGGCGGGGGGGCGGC
>NW_008235774.1:1677512-1684954 GCF_000691975.1 Corvus brachyrhynchos | reverse complement strand
GGCAGCCCACGGGGAACTCGGTGTGAATCAGGATGCTACTCCTGATCTCGGGGACGGCACGTTTTGAGGAGGAGCCTTTGGTATTTCTGGAGATGTGGCTGTGAACCTGTAGCCCTTTTGTTTCCGTGCTGAGGGATGAGAGGTGCGGCCCTGGCTTTGCCGCGGGTCACTGTTGTCCCTTCGGGAAGTCGGGGAGGCCCCCGGACTGCGGCTGGGCTGTGCTGATCTCTATGTTCTCTGCCCATGCCATATCCCTGCTCCTAGACTTCCTCCCCCTGAAGTGCGATGCCTGCGAGCAGATCTTCTGCACCGACCACATCGCTTACGCCCAGCACGATTGCACTTCTGCCTACAAGAAGGTAAGTGCAGAGAGCAGATCTCATCCACCCTCCTGCACGGAGCTACTGAGCTTTTCTAGCCGCTGGTCATAATAATCTGTGGTGACTTTGGTCACTTGAGCAGTCCCCCTTGGGATGTATACTGAGTCTGAGGATGTCCCTGAAAGCCAGGATCTGCATCTCAGTGCCACAAACGTCCAGCCCTCCCTTTCCCACTGGGCGAAATGGTTTGGGCATCTCCCAGCCATACCATTTTCCCTTCCCAGAGTGTATGTCCGTGCCTCTGCACCTGCTGTGCAAGCTGGTTGGAGGGTCATGAGCAAGATCTCAAACAGCAGCTGAAGCTGTGGAAGCCATGGTAGGCAGGTCCTGAAAGGGAGAGAGATGACTGCACAGCACTCGAGGTTGCCCAGTTACCTGCTCCCAGCTCCCTTTTGTTGTCTCTGCAGGATGTGCAGGTCCCAGTATGTCCCCTCTGCAACACCCCAGTCCCTGTGAGGCGGGGGGAGATGCCTGATGTTGTGGTGGGTGAGCACATTGACCGTGACTGCAAGTCTGACCCTGCACAACGCAAGCGCAAGGTATGTACTGTGTGGCTCTGCCAGGTCTCTGATGGAGCCTGGGAATGGGATGAAAACAACATAGATCTAGCCCTGCCTGGTGCTGTCTCTGTTGACACAGGCTAATGTCGGGGAGGGTTGGTGAGCTGGAGGTGTACGCATCCGCAGGGCTTTGTGGAGGCAGTCTGGGACCAAGGTGGTAATGGAGTGGGGCTGGGCAGCCACCTGGGATATAAGGATGGGAAACTGCATGCTGCTATTAGGAAAATGCAATCAGCAGTTAGCTACCCCATCTTGCCAGGAGATGAAATTGCTGCAGGGAGCTGGCCCTGCAGGAATCCAGCCCGGCAGCAGCTGGAATGCTCTGGGCTGTCCCCACTGCACTGGCATGGAAGGCAGGAGTCCCTGGGCAAGGCACTCTTTTTCCTGCTGTGCATTCTGTGATTGTGGAGACCCTTGTCTATGGAGACTGAAGCACCAGTGAATTACTAATGAACTATCTAAAGAAAGCCAGTATTCAGAGACAAACTTCAGAGCCTTGCAGGAAATACACTGGTGGGGAAGGCTGGTCAGTGCCCAGAGCCTGGCATGGAGAGAAGGGACAGCCCCAGCCCCGCAGCACATGCTCCTTTTCACCACTGCTGTGTCATCTTTCAGATCTTCACCAACAAGTGTTTGAAGCCTGGCTGCAAGCAGAAGGAGATGATGAAGGTGATCTGTGACCAGTGCCACAAGAACTACTGCCTCAAGCACCGGCACCCCCTGGACCATGACTGCAGTGGGGCAGGGCGTCCCCTTTCCAAAGCAGGGTGAGGGCCTGGGAACAGTCAGTCTGGCAGGGGTGGGGCTGTGTTTGCCAGATAGGTGACAGGGAAGAAGCCCATCTCCTGGCCCATTGTCTGGGACTGCTGCATTCTCACACACCCTGCCCTGTGTGCCGGGGTGTCCTCCAGCAGCGCCAAGCACAGCGGTATGCACCGTCTCTCCTGCAGCAAAAGTTATCAGTACTGCCTGTTGACTGCTTTGCTCTTGCTTCTTTCCCCAACCCCTTATTCTGTAGCCAGTGGTTTCTGCCTATCCTGGTACAGGGTTTCAGGGAGAGAAACAGCACTTGAAACTCTTGGGAATAACAGCCACAACATGGGAGGAAGAGGAGCCAGGGAGGTGTCTTGCTTATCCAGCTTCATCTCCCATGGTGTTCAATGCCTAGGAATTGCTCATGATGGTAAAACAGTTTCTCATAGGTGTCCTGTCTGTCCTAGGCACGCTGCAGTTACCAGAGCCCAGGCATCCTCCTCCAAAATAGTCACTGCATCGAGCAGCAGACCTGCCTGGCCAGCAGACAGCTCCTCTTCTCCAGCCTCTGCCAGGTAGGGTGATGGCCTGAATTGTAATTCTGAGGTGGGCATGACTAGGCTCAGCTTGGCTCCCTGTGGAACACCAGAGTGACAGTTCACTGCTTCTTGTGCCTCAGCAGGACTGGTAGTTGTACCAGGGCTCCCTGCCTTGACAATAACCTAGCTTCTGTTCTGTTTGCAGGGGAAGCAGAGCAGCTGCGTCACAGACTCGCAGCACCTCCCCTCCAGCTGTCATGCTGCAGAACGGGCTGGTGAGTGGCTTGGCCTGGGCATTTGGGGTGGTTTCTGTGCCCTCTAGGAAGTGACTGCAACAAGTGCTTTCTAGTCCACACTCTGTAGGTGACTGTGCTCCTAGCTGGGCCTTCCCTGGCAGACAGTGATCCTGGATGCTCTGTGGGAAATCAGAGCTTGCTCTGGTGCCTGCAGATGACAGCTCTCAGCTGCACTTGGTGCTTGGCTTTCCCCAAAGGGACAAAGTGCACCAGCCATTTTCCTTGGGTGTTGTCTTTCTGTAGTACAAGCAAAAGCTGGAGGAGGAGACTGGAAGTTGCTTTCCACTGGTATTCTTGGCATACTCCTGCATTAGTAGGCAGGGATGTGTCCCTGTGGGCAGGGAGAGAACACTGCCGTTCTGTCCAGGGCCCCAGTTTTTCACCTTGGCTGTGTCTGGCCTCCTGGAGAGAGGAGATTTGCCCACTCTTGGCCAGGAAAGACTGTACCTGCCACATGTGCTTTCAGGGCTGCCCCCTGCCCCCCACCCTGGCCAAGCTGGTGACAAGGTGTTTTGTTTCAGAGTGAGGAAGAGGCACTGCAGCGAGCTCTGGAGATGTCCCTGGCAGAGTCAGCACGCAGATCAGCACAGCCACCCAGGTACAGCCCCAAAACACGTGGTGTGTGATGTGATGTGGTGTGGTGTGGTGTGGTGTGAACCCACCCTGTGTGTGAAAGGTAAAAGGTGCCTGGGGAAGCATCATGTGGCTCTGGGATAACATTCCTCTCAGCACGTGTTTCCATATGATGCCTCTCTAGCTGACAGGGGAAAAAAGGAAGAGTCCAGAGCCATCAGGGAACTCTGTTCAGCAAGCAGGCCCTCAGCCCTAGGGGTGCTGGTAGGGGACAGTGACTGACACACAGAGTAGGGCAAACCATTCTCTGACCACTAACCCAGCTAATGGGTTTGGCCAGAGCGTGACAGGTGGAGTAGAGGTGTTCATGGAGGACAGCTAGGAGCTCATGTCCCCAGGCACAGAGCCCAGTGCTGCTAAAAGCACCCTCTTACAGACTGGACTTAACATGGCTCTCCTTGGCCCAGATTCCTGGCTGCCAGCCCCAGCTGGATCCTCTGTTCCCTCCCCAGCCCCATGCCTGTTCAGGGTGATCCTCAGTTGCTCGTTGCCCTTAGATGTGCTAGGGGGTTGCAGTGAGATGCTGAAACCCAGAAGGGCTCTGAGCACTTGGCTGGTGAGCCTGAGGGAGGTTGGGGCACACCATGCACCACTGTCCCAGCAGCACACAGGAGGAGGAGGATCTGGCACTGGCCCAGGCACTGTCAGCAAGCGAAGCCGAGTACCAGCAGTCACAGCGGCAGGTGAGTGAGGCTGGCTATGGGCTCTGTGCTGTCGTGGGGTTGATCCTGGCCCAGCTGTGTGAGGGAGGGGGCCTCCCTGGGTTCTCCTTCCTCTGGGCTCTGTCTATGCTGGGTTTCCTCACCAGGAGGGCAGCCCAGCCTTGGGACAGTGGCTGAGCACACAGCTCTGGGAACTTGGGCACTGGATGTGCCCTCTTGTAGGAGAGAGGAAGAAGCCTGTTTTCCCTTGTTCACTGTGTGCATCTTTCTGTTCCAGGCGCACGGCTCAAAGCCATCAAACTGCAGCATGTCATAGGCAAGTGTGAGGCAGGGTGTGCCAGCGGACATAGGATCCCACTTGTGACCCAAGGAGTGGCTCTGGCTTCCCACACGGATGCCATGGGGTTCTGGCTTGGACACTGGTAACAAGAGCCCCTTGCCAAGGACAGCTCATCTCCCTGGGAGCTGTAAGCCACCAAATATACACTGACACTTCAGCCCTAGTACCTATATAAAATTAGTGCAGCAAATTCCTGATGCTCCCAGGGAGGTGAAGACTGTACAGGACAAGGCTGGACACACACTGACCAAAGCAAGCAGCAGCCCAGGGTCTGCACTTACCCACAGTTGCCACCGCCATGTCCCAATACTGCTGGGACTGTGGGGCGAGGGCAGAGCCGTGTGGGGACATCTCTGCTTGCTCAAGACATACAGCTGGGATGTAGCTGTCTTCTGCAGTAGTGGGGGGCTGGATTCCATGCTCTGGGGAGAGCCGTGCCAGCTCCTCAACAAAGAGCAAATGTGGCTGGGATGGTCTCTTGCCTGGGCATGGCACGGCTGAATGTGCAGCCTCCCAGCAGCGCGAAGGCAGTGCCTCCCCCGCTCCCCACACCCTTGTGCCTCCCTGCTGTTTGCATGCACAAGAGCACGTTGGGCCTTACCCTGTTCGGCTGGGGCACAAGGCCTCTCTGAGACTGAATGGAGCTGCATTGCATTTCTGGTTTAATATGATAAGTAACCTTGGCGGTGACTTGAATGCCAGTGTTGCTCACATGGGATGGTTGCAGCTGCCTTCCTGTTGCTGGCTGCTCTCTGCTGCCCTAAACTTCAACAGGGCCTTGTTTAAATGCTGCTGGGGTAGGAATGCTTCCCTCCTTCCAGCTGTGTTGCCAGGGATCCCCTCCTGGATAGTAGTAGCACAGAACCCCTCCTTATAAACAAAGCCATGAGCCTGGTTGGGTGGGGGGGATTTGTCCTGCTGGCCTCTTGCAGGGGGTCTGCAGCCATGCAAAGCTGTGCTGCTTTCCCACCTGCTGCTGGAACTGTTCCTGACTGCTGGGCTGTGCCTGGTTCTGCACAGGACTGGGCTGTCCTGCTCTGAGCAGCTGAGGGAGGGAGGTTCAGGTTGGGTCCAGGGAATGCTGAGACTTGTCAAAGTGCTGCTTGGGAGAAAATAAAAGCTGGATCATAGCACAAGGTACAGAGGTACCTGAGGGAGCAGTCACTTGGTGTCCAGCCCAGAGTGGCACATCTCTGTGGATGGTGGTTGAAGTGGGGGGCACATAGGGGTGAGGGGACACCAGCTGCCCTGCTTTTCCACTGCTGTTGGGGTGCAGCGCCCTGCCAAGCTCAGCCCTTTGTGTGGGGATGGGGCAGGTACTGACAGCCTGCTCAGCCCCTTGCCCACCTAAGCTCAAGGAGCTCAACCTCATGGCAGAGCTGCCGGTTCACCCAAGGGCACAGGCACTAACCCTGCCTGCCCCCACCAGAAGGCGTGTACCCTGCCCAGAGCACACAGGCATGGACCTGGGAAGGACCTGGTTTAAGAAATTACACAACAGCAAAACAAACATGTACAAATGTAGTGGAGTGTCCAACCAAGCCCCTGCAGCTCTAGGGCAGGCAGGGCCCCAGTGTGCAGTCAGTAAAAGACTCCCAGGCAGTGTGGGGGCCTGGACCCAAGTCAGTGTCACAGCAGAGCCTCCTGGTCATGCTCATGACCCTTTCTTGCTGCCCTGGGGCTTCTCAGTATGGTGCTCCTTGCTCTCACCCTCGTCCCTCGTCTGCTGCTGCAGCCACATGCCAGCGTACACACCTCCCTTCTGCAGCAGCTCCTCGTGCCTGTCAGGAGAGTGGAGGGATGCTGAGTCCTGAGCTGGCCCCAGAGCCAGGGAGGGGACCCCTCCCCCAGTTCTGTCCCTGTGCTCACCTCCCTCGCTCCACGATGTGCCCATCCTTAAGCACCAGGATCTGGTCTGCACCCACCACAGTGGAGAGCCTGCAGAGAAAAGCGGGTGTTATCCTGACTTGGTGGGGAGAGGGTTCCTGAGGGTTTGCACAGTGCCAGGAGCTGCAATCCCAGGGGCTCTCACCTCCTGAGCAGGGGGCAGGTCTGTGTGCCCCTCTGTGCGGGTCTGGCCAGCACCTCCCAGATCAGCCCTTTCCCCTTTTCCCTACCTATGTGCAACAACGATGGTGGTGCGGTGGGCGCAGACCTTGGCCAGAGAAGCCTGGATGTTCCTCTCAGTCTCTGTGTCAAGTGCAGATGTGGCCTGCAAGGGGGGAGACACAGCATGGGGAAGGGATAGAGGCAGTGTGGGCAGCTGCTGGACATAGGGCTGCTGCAGAGCTGGGTAAGGCTGGGCTGGGGCCGCTGCTGTTACCTCATCCAGCAGGATGATGTGGGGACCCTTCAGGATGGTTCGTGCAATGGCGACACGCTGCTTCTCACCCCCGCTCAGCTTCAGCCCCCGCTCTCCAACCTGGGTGTTGTATCCTGCAGGCACAAAAGCAGAAATGTGCTGTGCTGGTGCCCTCTGGAGATGGGGACCTGCTGCCCTGGGAGGTCCTGCTGTGACCACACAGCCACGTGGTGGAGCCTCAGCCCATCCCTGTCCAGGGGCTGATCTAGAGCCCTGGAAAGAAGGCAAGGAAAAGCAAAGCAAGGCACAGAGTTGTGCAGGTGTCCCCGTGGGAGATGTCACCCGAGGATGCCCGTGAGGGCAGCTAGAAGGTCTTAGAGCACCTTGGGATGGCAGGGGAACATAGAGGGAACTGCAGGGGGCCTCACCATCAGGAAAAGAAAGGATGCGGTCATGGATGTCAGCAGCCCGGGCTGCCTCCTGCACCTCCTGGTCCGTGGCCAGGATCCGTCCATAGCGGATATTGTTGGCGATGGTGTCATTGAAGAGCACCGTGTCCTGGGGCACCACCCCAATATGAGCACGCAGCGAAGCCTGCTTCACCTGGGAGGCAGGGGGGAGAGGGCTCAGGCACACCCAATGCAAAGATCCTTCCAAAACCCAATCCTACCCTCAACCATGAGCCCCACTCCTTGAAAGGTGCTCTAGGGTCACCCTGCACCGCAGGCTCAGCTGCATCTCCACCCAGCAGCGGGGGGCCCTGACAGTGCCCCAGTCCTTCCCAGGGAGCCCTGGTCAGTACCCAGCATTTCAGCCTGGGGTCCTGCAGTCACGCCATCAGCCCATTTCTGGCACAGCCATCAGCCTGCAAAGGGGCTGTGGGGGCTGTGTGTTCACCCCTGCCCTGGGGAGGTGCCAGTGCCTGCACCGAGCAGTGCTGCTAGGCCCAGATGAGCTGGTGTGTCCCCCCCCCCCCC
>NW_008235774.1:1672797-1677327 GCF_000691975.1 Corvus brachyrhynchos | reverse complement strand
GGAGGCCCTCCCCCTCACCTGGGAGATGTCCTGCCCATCAATGCGGATGCAGCCACCCCGCACATCGTAGAAGCGGAAGAGCAGACGGATGATGGTGCTCTTTCCAGAGCCTGAAGGTCCCACCTGCACACAAAGGTAAAGGGACTTGGAGATTGGAAATTCCCAGCTCCTGGAGACCAGGGGCTGGACAGGAAAGGGCTGGCCCTGCTGGGGGTCTGTCCTTCCCACCTTCATATTTTCCAGCCTCTCTACCCCCATCCTTCCCTCCCACAGTGAACACACACTCAAGGTCCCGGTCTCACCAGAGCCAGGGTCTGCCCAGGCATCACAGAGAAAGAGACATCCTGCAGGATTTCCTTCCTGGGAGATGGAGATAGAGAGGGGCTCAGGGCCACTCCATGGCCCCACAGTCCTGTGCCAGATCCCATAGCAGATTTGTCCCACCCTGTGCCCAGTGCCCCATACCCATCCATGTAGCTGAAGTGCACGTTCTCAAACTCGATCTGCCCAGCCTCCAAGTGCAGGTCGCTGGCGTTCACCACATCTTTCACCTGCCGAAGGAGAGGTGCAGCCTCAGAGCCAGCCTATCCCCAGGGCAGGACCATGGGCTGAGCCAGGGAGCAAGGTCCAGGAAAGGTGGCACCCACCTCCTGGTCCTCGTGGAAGAGCTCAAACATGTTTTCCATGTCCACAAAGGAGTTCTGGATCATCCTGAAGAGGGCAAAGACCAGAGGGAAGAGTTTGGGGGAGGACATACTGACCCAGTCACCCACAGAGAGGGGGACACCAGGTACCTCCACAGCTCCCAGCATTACCTATAATAAGTCCCGAACCAGTTGAGTGGTGTGTAGAGCTGAATTATGTAGGTGCCAAAGAGGACAAAATCTCCCACCTGGAAGGGACAGGGTATAGGGGTCCATAACCACCAGCCCCAGGGCCCCACCTCAGCAGGGGTCTGCACAGGCTGGCACCAGCCTTACCTGCAGCTTGTTTTCGGTGACAAAGTAGGCACAGAGCAGGGACCCTGCCAGCAGCCCCAGGCCAATGACCAAGTTCTGGGTCTGGTTGAGGAGGCCCAGAGAGGCACTGACCTTCCACTCTGAGACCTGGAAGAAACAAGGTCCCGTGGGATGTTGCTGCCTCCAAACCAGACCCATGGTGATCTCCATCATCCCCACAGGTGCCTGTGAGGTTTGACTTCTTCCCCCTTGGTGCCCCCAAAGGTGCTGAGCATCCTGTACCTGGTACTTGACAATGGCATCGTTAAAGCGGTTCACCTCATAGCTCTCTGCATTGTAGTACTTCACCTACAGGACACAGAGCTGGTATCAGTGCCCAAATAGTCCCCTGCAGCACCAAGCAGTGCTCAGTGACCACCCCCAATGCCTACAGTACCGTCTCGAAATTGAGGAGCGAGTCCACGGCCCGGGACTTGGCCTCATTGTCCCGTGTGTTCATGTCCCGACGGTACTTGGTTCTCCACTCGGTGATGAAGATGGTCAGAGCTGTGGACAGGAGGAAGCTGCATTGGAAGGCTCCTGCCACCCCACAGCCTGGCAGCCCTGCACCCTGATCCCCCCACTCACTCAGGTATAGGCTCATACACACGAAGATGATGAGGCCAAACCAGGCGCTGAAGACCGAGGTGAAGTAAACTATGCTGATGACGATATCCGCAATGGTGGGGACAATGCTGAAGACAATGTAGCTGGGGGGTGGGAAGGGGGATGGGGCATCAGCCCAGCTCGGTGGGGCTGCCCGGCCACCCCCCACGGACACATTCTGACCTGAGCAGGCTGTTGATGCTGCTGGTGCCCCGGTCCACGCTACGCAGGACCTCACCAGTGCGACGCCCCAGGTGCCAACGCAGGGACAGCCCGTGCAGGTGGGCAAAGAGCTGCACCTGCACCTGCCGGTTGGTGAACTGCTGCACCCACACCCACAGGAAGGTGCGCAGGTTGCTCACAAAGCCAGTGGAACCTGCAGGGCAACATGGAAATATCAGCTGAGATCAGCCCCACTGGGGCATGCAGCCGACTTCAGAAAGCCCAGCTGGGAAAGGGGGATTTGGGATGAAGCCCACTCACTCTCCCTAACCTGGGACCAGCCCTGGTTGCTGATTCCAAGAGAGAGCAGCAGTGATGGGGCATATGGGCTTCCCTGGCCACCCGAGCACTGGTATGATGTGCTCAATATCGTCTCTCGTCAGTGCCCCATCCTTCCCAGTGGTCCTTACCAGCACCTCCACCTTGCAGGAACTTCAGCCCCACATAGCTGCAGACAGTCCAGGCCAGGGTGTGCCAGGGAGCGCCCACTGTCAGCTCATTCACTGTGGGAAGTGTGCCAAGGGTGAGGATGGAGGGACAGGGAGCATCCCAGGGTGCCTGTGGGAACCAGCCCCAGCAGCCAGCGCTGGACCCTGACCCCCTGGACTCTGCTCCTGCCAAACCCCCGCAGCCCTCCAGGTCACTTGCACACCCCCCAGCACTTGGTGAGGCTGTGGCGAGCCTCACACACCAAGCTCCAGGTGCCTCACCGATGTTCTTGTAGTAGATGGGGACGAAGACATTGATGGCCCGCTCCAGCCCCATGAGTGCCATGCAGAACAGCACCAGCCCCTGCAGCAGGTGGTTGCCCCTTGGCCACATGTACGGCACCAGTAGCCGCAGCTTCCTCCGGAAATCCTTCCAGGTGGAGGTCGTCCTGCTGGCATCAGTCAGGAGTGGCTGGGGGAGAGCAGACCAAGGAGTCATTGCCCTGGCACCCCAACCCAGCTGGCAATGGCCCTGGACAATATCCCAAGAAAACCAGCCCCACTCCAGAGTGCCTACTCCATCCTCCAAACAGGACTGACAGCATCCTACTGACAGCAAGCAGGGAGCTTAGGCAGCCCTAACCTTGTTCCTCCCACATCTCGTGAAGATGCTGATCCCAGGGCAGCTGTATTTCCATTTTATCCGCAGCGCCCTCCTGGCTATATCCTAAAACTGCTTCAGTCCCAGGACTCACCTGGTTGTTTTCCACATCCCGCTCCTCCTCATTCACCAGAAGCATGTAGGGCTTGTGAGGCAGCCCTGGGGCCTTCATGCCCAGGACAAAGAGCATGAATGTGCAGATGTAACGCAGCAGCCAGAAGCCAAACTGCACCTGAATGGAGAGTGAGAGTTCAGTGTCTCAGATGGACCTCTGCACAACCCTGGGCATGGGATGGGTATGATCTCAGAGAGACAATGAGCAGGGCATGGGGATGGGGTCCAGTGTACCAGGGGACAGCCCATGCAGCTCAGTGGGAGTCCCTGCTTGAGCACAGCACCTCAGGCAGCACCCAGACCCCCTCCCTCCTTCCTCCCCGCCTCATCTGGCTCCATGCCCTCTGGCTGGTGCACCTACCCTAAGGGGTGCAGGGAGCAAAGGGCTGTGGGAAGCAGGCAAACACCCCTACTTCTGCACCTGGGTCTGGGCCTGGTAGAAGCAGGAGCTGAGCTGGGTGGGGGCATGGAGAGGTGTGTGCTAGCTGGGCTTGGGACTGAAACATCTGGCAGATGTGTGGGTGCAACCCAGGACTGTATACACCCTGGGTATGGCAGGTCATGACATGCATACTCCATCCCCACACCATCATGTGGCAGCCCTTCCCTCCCTCAAAAGCACTGTTTCCCTGCCCACAGCCTCCCAGCCCACCTTCTGGTTGGTGTCCTCCAGTGCCCACCACCACAGAGGGCTCCTCCAGCACACCAGGGTCAGGTTCTCAGCAGCAAAGGCCAGTGCCCAAAAGAGGAGGAGGACAGTGCCATGGCCCCGTGTCCGGTCATGGGCCAGCACCCGGGTATGCTCCAGCTGCAGGAGGCCAATGGCACAGCCCCAGCTGAGGGTCCAGAGGCAGGCATGCAGCAACATATACCCATAGAGCCGTCTCAGCCCCACTCCTTGCCACAGCAGCCCACCAAAGGGCTGCAGGGCCAGGAACAGGGACAGCAGGACCTGGATGCGGTAGAGGCGGGAGCGGGGAATGTACTTGGGCTCCATGGCACGGCTGAAGCGGGCGTAGCAGGCATACTGCAGGGCGCCCAGCAACAGGCAGACGCTCAGCAGCACGGACGGCACCAGCGTGAAGAAGAAGCAGGGCTGGGAGCCCTGCTGGACCCAGGCCTGGGTGATGGAGTTGTTGCCCTCACAGTAGCCTCCCAGCACGGCCATCCTGGCAGGTCACCAGCTGCGGAGAGAAGAGAGCACGAGGCAAGGTTTCAGGACTCACAGTGGGACAGCACGGCCAAGCAGCAAGGGCCCTCATGGGGCAGGGGCAAGTACTACTGGACATGGACACACAGGAGATGCTGCATGCAGCACACACACAGCGGTGCATGCAAGCAGGGCCAGTTTTGCATGGGGATGGCCACACCTGCTGTGTGCCCTGGACGGGAGCACAACACTGGGCCCTCCAGAGCCACCCAGCCCCTGGGGATGCCCTCGGACATGACAGCGGGAGCCGCAGGGATAGAAAGGCAGAGTGAAGCTGGGACCAGTCTCAGG
>NW_008235774.1:1668388-1672169 GCF_000691975.1 Corvus brachyrhynchos | reverse complement strand
GGCTGGGACTACGCTCCTTGGAGCTCCCAGTGCCGCCGGAGCAGCCGGCAAGCTCCTCACTGCCATCTGCTACCACTGCAGGCCGGGCCAAGGTGGGCTGCACGGTACCACAGAGCGAAGGGAGACTCGAACACAGGCAGGGATGATACACCCCATCTTTATTAGACGGCTATACAGCTGTACAGCAAGGGCACGGGGGTACAATACCCAGGACCCCCATGCCTGCACATCTCAGGAGGAGATGAGGAAGAGTGGCTCGCCATGCACATGGGACACTGACGACACAAGCAAAACATGCGGCAAAGACTTGGGCCTGCTGTGCCTGGCCTCTCCCTCCTGCCAGCCCAGGGAAAGATCCAGAGTTTCCCCCTGCCCCAGGGCACTGCCTCCAGCCGTTCAGCTGTACAGACCAGCAGCGACTCCATTGGGAAGCCCAGACACAGTGTCCCATAGGCCCAGTGAGGGGAGGCAGCAGCCTGGGTGCCAAGAGAAGCCACTGGAAAATCTGTGCTGCTGGGAGATGTGCTTTCAGCTTCCTTTTATCAAGCCATGACAGTCCCAAGCTGAAGCTGCTGTGGAGCAGATGCAGCCACTTCTCCGTGGAAGGACCCCAGCAGCACCCAGGTCCACAGAGCCCTGACCCCAGCACTCAAGAGCTGATCCCCACTCTGAGCTCTGCTTTAGCACGCACTGCTTGATCTCATACAGACCCCAGAGCAGTGGTAGCTCTAGCCCTGCCCAGCCATCCCCATGGCAACAGGGAGCCTGCTACCCCCCAAAGAGCCTGCTCCTGTGCAAGCCCCCTTAGCCCTGCTCATGCCCAGGCTACCTGGGTGTAGAAGTGCTGGCAGCAGGTGGCTTGGAGCCGTCCCAGGCTCAAAGGGCAGAGGGCAATAACCCTGGCAGGAGAAGAGGGATGGCAGAAGGAAGAGGGAGAGAAGAAGAGGGACAGCAGAGGAGGATGTGCAGTGGTCGCAGAGGGCATGGCAAAAGCAAGCTGCCCCTGCCAGAGGCAAGGGGAATGGAAAGCAAGTTGTGGGCAGGAGTTAGCTGGGATGCAAACCCCCAGAAACTGCAAAGAGAAGAGAGGGAGAACAGAAGGATGGTGGGATGTTCTTGTCTGAGGTCACACTGCACAGCTGGGATCCTGATTCCCCACCACCATCCCAAGGCTGGGCTGAGTTGTGCCTCTCCCTTCTGGGTTCAGGATGCCCCTCCTTGCTCTGCCAGGCATGAGACAGCTGCATGGTGTATGGTCTCCACAGCAGCTGAAACCATATTGCAAGCAAAAGGAAGGTTTCAGGAGGAAAGGAGCTGGGAACCTCTGGGTGAAGATTCGAGGTGAACCAAAGCCTTTGCCTGGGAAGAGGAAAGGCCCAGTTCCACAGGAACAGCTGCATCAGGAGGACAGACCCAATACGACAGCACCTGAGCATGGGGAAAGAGGCCTTTTCTGGGCCTGGGGAAAAGGAACCAACACACCCTTCAGGGTGGGCTCTGAGGGGGCTGTGAGCACTCCTGGAAGATGCTGGGCTGCTCCACACTGGGGTGTCTTTGGCACTGCAGGAGGGCCCACTAGTAGCCCACATCCCATGGGTGCCACACATGGGGAGGATGCTGCTGCCCCGGCACAGAGGCGTCACCCCAATGACCTTTCCTTTCCTTGGCATGCAGGGAATGGGGCAGCTGTCATGAGTCAGGGAAGAGCTGCAGCATCCCTGGATCAAGCCAGAGCTGTTCCCACCAGCTCTGTATCCCACCTGTACTCATACCAGCAGCAGACACCAGGGCCCATCCCTCTGCAGGGTGCTAGGGCAGAGCGTTGGGTGACTGCCCCACTGTTGTCCTGATTGGGCTGAAGGGCACAACACTGGTCCTCTCTGGGAGGACTCACGTGGTCCTAGGCACCTCCTCAGGGCTGCAGGCAGGGCAGTGTGGTGCTACAGGCTGAGCTAGACCACCCTCAACAACTCTTGCCCTCATTTTGGTGGCAGGTCCCAGCTTCGGGTGCACATCTCGATGGAGCTGATGCCATCTCACATCCCTCTGAAGAACAGCTGCTGCTGCCACCTCCAAGTCAGTCCACTAGCAGCTCCTCACTGCTAGTCATGTCAGCTTCCACAGGCTCTGCAGAGATCCTCCGACATGGACAACACAGATGTGAACATGGACACAGGTTATGTACTCACACACGCATTCACCCCACAAGTCAGAGTGGCGCTGACTTGACACATGGCTGGACACAAGGTGCCACAGCAAAGCCGCCAGCCTGGCAGTTTTGTCTCTTCAGCAATTGATGGCAACAAAATGTCCACTCAGGACCGGAGAAGAAACAAGCTGATGCCGCATCTTGCTGCCCAGGTGGCTCCCAAACTGCAAGCCCCATGAGATCCCCAGTCTACCAGGCTATACCTGCAAGACAGAGAGAATGTGGCACCTACTGAGACCACCTGCCAGCACCCCAACCTGGCATCAGAGCACACCTTGCCGCTCTCGGCCATAGCCATCACCCTTACCTTGTGGATCTGTGGCGGAAGCTCGTCCTCTGAGCTCTCCTCTGGCACGGGCTCTGGGTGCCTCGCTGACTGCCCGTCCTCGGCCCAGCCTCCCAGAGGGAGGCGGGAGAAGTGTGATGGGGCCCTGTGCACTGTGCCTGGGTCTGCAAGAGAGGCAAGATGTTAGATTAGCTACTTGGGGGACTGCCAGTGTCTCACAGCAGGCAGGCTGCTCGTGCCAGTCCATAAAGGGCATCAGTTACAGAGCTCTGACCTGAACTCAAACCTCTGCCCTGGCTCCTGTACCTGTGATGCCACCGTATCGCCGCTGGAAACCAGTCTGCAGTGTGGCCGTCTCCTCGGCAGGCTGCCGAGGTGAGGAGAAGGGGTAGCTGGCAGAACGGGGAATGGGGACAGGGCCACCCCGCTGAGCGTCCAGCTCCTCATGGGCGCTCTCCCCACTCTCGTCACTCTCTCTTCGATGCCAAGTATGCCGCTCGGGCTCCAGCTGGGCATGCTGCTTGTGCAACTGCAGGCCAAAACATGAGTGACTCAGCTGTGTGGGAGAAACCAGATGCCCAAACACACCCTCTCTGCAGCACTGCATACACACTGGTTTTCTCATCACAACAGACAGGGCAGTCCCCTGCCTGCCTTGCTCCGTGCCCCTCTGGCCAGCCCAGCTCTGGGTTGCTCACCTCGTGCATGTAGAGTGCATGAAGACTCATTTCAGTGGAGGCGTACTCCGACAGGATCATGCTCTGCAGTTGACCCTCCCAGGCGCTGCTCCCCGAACTCACAGTCCTTGCATCAGCACTGCCATGGAACACACCAGTAGTGTTTGCTACCCAGGGGCCCCCACACTGCCCAGCCCCTCTCCACTCTAATGTCAGGCTCACTGAGATCAGCTCCGGAGCTGGGTACGAAGAGGCTCTCTGCAGCATCTCCCCAACTACACAAGGTGACCAGCCCTGCTATGGCACTGCCTCTTCCCTACATGGGGGTCTCTCACCTCTGTGGTACCTACAGGAGAACAACAGGACCCTTACCCTATCCTTTGGGGCCAGCCTTAGCACCTGGCACCTAGCACCTAATCCTGGGTCTTACTCTGCTTGTGAATGTCCCTTGCTGTCCAAGATAAATGCCAGCATGCATCTAGGACAACAGGATGCAATTTGCACAAAGGGTAAAGGAATGTGCAAGGTGTCTGGCTGCCCTTCTCCAGCCAGCAGCTTACCCAGAGGCTGTCCTGGCACTGGGGGCACGAGGGCGGGGCCCCTCTCCCT
>NW_008235774.1:1667391-1668209 GCF_000691975.1 Corvus brachyrhynchos | reverse complement strand
GCGTCACTGTCTTGTGCAGAGCTGGAGGACTGATCCCACCAGAAACACAGAGCTGGGCTATCTTGGCCCCTCTCCCAACTCACAGGGCTCTAGAACAAGCTGTTACCTTCTCTAGAAACCCAGAAGTGTCCCAGATAGTGCTGATCTATCACATTTGCATCCCCAGACACATCCCAGACAAAGGCAGAATTGCCCGGAGGGCCTGACAATGAATTTGCCAGCATCTAGTAAGCACCCCAAGAACAACCCACATGCCCTGAGCCTGGGCACCTCTGACTCCGACTGCAGGGACTGGATGGAGCTGAAGAGGGCATTTTCAGGGAGCACAGCCTGCTGAGCCAGTGCCACGCTGCTGTCCCGGTGCACCCGCTCCTTCAGAAAGCCGATGAAGGCTGTGCTCTCACGGGGTGGCTGCCACTTGGGGTTGGTGATAGCAAAGTGCATGAGGGATAGCTCCGTCTTGCCATCCTCGGCCTGCTGGTAAATGGAGGCCTCCGTCTTGCCTGCTGACATCCACTGTGGACAACAGACAGGTAATGAGAGACAGGATCTGCTTTACAACCCTGCCAGCCCTGGAAATCTTGCAATCAGTCTGGGCAAAGCATGCAACACCCAGCCCAATCAAGCCCATGGCTCCCTATGTAGCAGGTGCTACACTGAAAGTCCCCATGCTCATTCAGCCCTCTCAGCCTGGGGAAGAAGCAACAAGCACAGTGTGTTCCACCTCCATCCCAGCGCATGAATTGCTGCAAGGGAACTGGGGAGCTGGGAACAGTCACAAAATACAGAGCTGAATGTCTTATCTTGCACTCTCCAGC
>NW_008235774.1:1662042-1667368 GCF_000691975.1 Corvus brachyrhynchos | reverse complement strand
CGTCCTCGTTTACATCGGTGTCACTAGGAAGCCTTTCCCTAGACAAGTAACCCAAATTCCCAGGTACACAAAAAAAATGAACCCCTTTTCCCTCCATCGTAGATTTTGCATAATGGAAAATGCTTCCCATTTCCTCTAGGCTGATTCTCTCCTGAGCACAAGCAGGTCAGCTTCTTAGTGGTCACACTTTCTAAATGTCCAAATATCCCCATTCCACTCTCCTGAGGACACAGAACCCTTGGCTGTGAAAACATGCAATGACATCAAAGAAATGACACAGCCTGATTCCCAAAGCATCTGGTCAATAATCACAGCTGGGCCACAAGAGCCTTCTGGAGCTGGTGACCTGTGTTGCCAAACCCAGACACCCTACCAAGAGGTGGGTGGCTGGGCTGTGAGCTGCCAGGAGTGGTGAGTTAGGGCCTCTCATGGGTCTAAAGGACCAGACATGCCAGTGGGCAACCCAGGACCTACCGCTGGGTGGCCGTGCTGGCGCACGTCCATCTGGGCAAAGGAGCAGGTGTCACCCACGCCCACCACCTCCACGGTGAAGTTACGGAAGAAGTCAACAATGTCCAAGGACTTGGGCCGCAGGCAGATGATGAGGATCAAGGGGGTAATGATGGGACTTAGAAGCTCTTCCAGGATGAAGACCTGAGCACAGAAATAATGGGTTCAGCACAAGCTTGAGGTTCAAAAAACCCACAATCCCAAAGGCAGCCCCTAGATGTGGCCCTCCGTCTTCTGAGGCAGGGTATCTCTGAGGATGCTGCCTTGTTCCTCTACAAGCCCAGGAGCTGCTGAGCTCTCCAGCAGCTTCTCCCTCCTGCAGGGATAGGGGCGAGTCCCCAGCTCCCCAGTTAAGCCAAGCTCACCGCTTTGTACTGGAAGAGCTGGGCAAACTCATCCCTGGTCTCGTAGCGGTGGGCGTTGCCCTGCCAGTGGTCAGGCATGTAGTGGATGTGTGCCAGGATGACTCGCAGCAGCTGCTCTGGGCAAAAGACCAGGTGCTGGTCAGGGATGAAGGACCTGCAGGACAGGACAGGGAAACACCACAGCATTACACCTCAGTTCCTGGGAGATGTCATCTTGGGAGGGCAAGGTGACTGGCCCATATCACAGCTCCACCTGTAACCTTCCGACCAGCCCAGGGCCTCATATCATACAACCACTGCAGCCAGGATCACTACTACCCCCTTTCTCCAGCCTGGTCTGGCCTCTCCCCAGCCATGTCCCTCACTCACGCAGATTCACATCCATTTGCAAGCCAAGAGCATGTTTACATGGATTGCTGCCAGCCCCACTGCTCCCTACAGTGCTGCGAGGAGCACAGGGGCAGCACAGACCCACCTCACCTGCACACCGTGATGCCCACCCCGAGCAGGGTGACCGTGGTCAGGACGTGCTCAACCGCAAGCACATCCTCATCATAGATGGTGAGAGCGATGAGCACAGCCAGGATGGAGCCAGCAAAGAAGGCCACATTCTTGGCCACGATGGTGAGAAGCGGGGAGATAAAGCAGTTCATGTACTTGGAAGCTGGCTTGTACCCCTTGCTGAGGCGTGAGTGCAGTTCGTGATCCAGCTCGTTGAAGTGTCGGAGGTAACAGCGGCCATAGAGAGACCAGCAGCGGGCACCCAGGCTGCCTGGCTCCCGCTTCAGGATCTCCGTGTAGCTGAAGAAAGCATAGAGGATCTGCCAGATGAGGATGAGGGGACAGAGGAGGAAGTTAGCAATGCCAATCCAGAGGATGCGAGTACTGAGCTTCTCAGCCAGCTCCAGGCGGTTCCCGGCCCGCTTGTATTCGGCCTTCAAGCTCCACTCATTCTCAAAGAGGGAGCCGGGACCCCAGAAGAAGATGAGCTCAAAGTTGTACTTGAGCCCACGCGTGTAGAAGACGGTGTCTCCTAGCAGGGGCAGGCGGAAGCGGATGGGCAGCAGTGACTTGTTCACCATGGCCACCATGTAGTTCTTGAAACGAAGGATGCGGTGATAGATGTCCAGCTCTGTCAGCTCCTTCTTGTGGATGCAGATCTGGTGCTCCTTCTGGATCTGCACAATGCGAGCCTGCACCTCCTGCCAGGTGTAGTAGGGCAGGGTGGACTGGAAGGGGACAAGCAGCAAGATTAGGGGCAAGAAGCATCCAGGGACAGAAGCCAGGCTGAGCCCACCGAAGTAGCAGCTCCCAGCACGCACCTGGGGTGCTAACAAAGTCCATAACACCAGGACATGAGGCACCCTCTGGCACTGCTTCAGCCTGCAGCAGGCAAACCCCACACCTTGCCCTGGTGCCCTTTATCCCCTAGATTAGCACAGATGACTGTTTCCCAGCCACTCGTGCACCAGCTTCCCTGGAGGCACAAACACAGGTCCAGGCTTGCATAGGTCCTCCCAGAGCTGCCATTTGGAGTCAGTAGGGAGAAACAAACAAGGAAGGGACTTAAACAGTGTCCCAGAGGGAGCCCATGGAAAAACTGGGGACAAACCAAGCCTCTTGGCTCACCCCACCTTTCTCAAGACACTTTCTCCCTTCAAAGGATGCGCACATCATGTGAAAAGGATGCCTTTTCATGTTGTCCATTAGAGCAAGGACTCTGGACTAGGATGTATGTGCCAGCCTCAAACCCCATCTGTGACACACTGATCTCCTGTGTGACCTTCACAACTAAGTAGCTCCAAACCTCCCAAGTAAACAAGGAAGCTGAGGTTGTCCACATCCCAGAGAGGTATGAGGATATCCTTGCTTATGCCTTCTCTGTGGAAGGCATCACAGAAAAGGCCACCGCTGAAGAATACACATACTGGGTGGCATATGGCAGAAGCACGCACCAGCAGGCAGAGAGGCTGACCGGGCAGAGAGGGGTTAACACAGAATAAGCTGGCTGCTGGAGAAGAGGCTGAAAGGAGGCCATGTGGTTATGGAGCAGAGGGAAGAGCGCTCAGTTCAACTGAGAAGTGGAGAGGCGTAAAGGCAAATTGCAACCACCCAGCAAATGCCTCCCATGACCCTCAGCAGCCCCACATGTGGCCCCTGGCTCAGAGACTTACCATGGGGATTTTCAGGGCATTGATGTAGAAGGAGTGAATCTCCCAGTAGCAGCAAATGTTGTAGATAAACTTGACGAGTCGGTGGATCCAGAAAACTCCAGCTATCACCAGGATGCAGATGAGGAAGCTGTTTGCCTGGATTCTGCAAGCAGGAAGAGGCAAGCAGTGGGATACAGGCCCAGACAGGAGCCCTGAGTACTTAAGAAAACAAGAGCAGTGGCTAACATGCCCTCCACTGCCCCTACCTTGCACTGCAGACATTTGGAGGCAGGAAAGCATCTGGCAGAGTCACCTTAACAGGCTCACTCGGATGCTGGCTGTGATTTAATGCTTTGTTGGCAAAGAGGATGTCATAATCAACACAGCTGATAAGAAAGGTGGTGAATGCCACCACAAAGATGAACTGCCTGTGAAAAAAGAGAATGTTGTGAGGGAATCACCTTTCTGCTCTGCCCCAAAACATGAAGCAGCCAGGGTCATATGCCATGGAGATGCAATCCCACAGCCATGGCAGCAGGAAAGCTCACAGGCAATGGTTTCTCAAAGTGAAGTGCAGGTCTGGGGCATGGAAAATCCTAATGAAGGGGAGACGACAACTATGAAAGGAACCCTTCCACCCACAGAGCCGCAAGAGCTTGGCAAGTGCCCTTGGCTGTTCCCCAGCAGCTGTCACAGCCACAACAGAGGGGAACCTGCACTTACATGAGCTCAAAGATCTCTCCAATGAGCATGCACGTGAAGCCATTCTTCTGATGCAGGTTATAGACGTGAAAGCTACAGTCAAGGAGAACAGCATGGAGACTCCTCTCTGATGAAGGATGGAGAGGCTTCTGTCCCATTGGTATTCCACAGCTCCTCAGCCAAGTCTCCCTTCACCACCAAGAGAAAACCTCTTCCACCCCTACTCATCAGCAAGTTGGTTCCCCACTGCAGGAAAACACACTCTGCCCAGGTAAAGCACAGCTGGGGTAGAAGGACTTGGCTTCATTCATGCTCTTTTCTTCCTCCACTCAACACCCATAGTGAGGTCTGTCCAGCACAGAGCAGAAACTCAGCCTACACTCAGGCTGCACAAGGGTGGATAGGGCAGGGCATGGTAGGGCAGAACAAGACAGAGACAGGCAAAAATGCATTTAGTGGCACCTAGCTCCTGGTCCTGACCCCAGCAATGTAGTCAGCATAACTAACACCATTCTATAAAGCAAGCAGCCCTTCTCTGTCACCGAGTGCATCATCTGTTAGTAGGTCACCCTTTCCCCACTTATCCGGTGCTGAAGGTCCTGTGAACCAAGTAGAAAAATCAAATGGGTTCCTCCTTCTGCTCCCTATTGGCCTCAAGATTCCTTGGCACCAGGCTGATTACTCTCTTCCGTGCTGTCCTTGAAGGTCCCAGGCACACGGCCAACCCAACAGAGGTGATGACCCCGTCACAGAACAGGGAAGTAATAACAGCACCCAGAGCACTATCCACAAAATCATGGAGTTACTAATCCTAAGTGGGAACTTGTATCATAGCTGCTGCCGGGCAGTGAGACCCAGGACTCCGCAGTACCAGGGACACCCCCATTGTCATCTGCTTGACTCGCATTCTTTTATGTGATTTTTGAGTCTACATTATGATCGTTATGATGATACAGCAAACCATATATTAAGATATGACCAGATCTGTAGAGAGTCTAGATTATTAGAAACCACAAACTAAGAAATTCTGTTCTATGCTACTTATAAAATTGTACTACACTGATTCTGCCTACAGAAATCCTGTGCTACTCTGATTGTAAATGCCACGCCAGCAATAAAATCCTGTTAAGAATATAAAGCGTTAACTGTAACTACAACAGTACCATCGCCACTCTCGCAAATGTTCCTAGAAGCACCTGTAGGACCCTGTGTCAAGTGACCGCATCCCAAGGGGTGGGGGCTCTGTTAACGCCTCTGGAGCTGTGTAGTGTCCTACAGGAAGGGGCTGACACTGCACAAGCTCCAAGTTACACCAAGCTCCATGTTTTCCCAGGACTTAAAGCCGGGACGAGGGGGATACAACCCGCCTGACCCTCGCCCTGCAAAAGGATATGCGAGAGAAGAAAAGGTCGAGGTTCTCGATGTGATGCCACGGAGCTGAAGGAAGAAGCAACACAGAGTGAGGGGCCCTCAGCACACCCACCCTTGGTGTTGTGACCGGCGCAACCTACCCCTTCCCCGCTGCGCCTGGCGCCCGAAGCCCCAAACCAGCCCCGCAGCCGCCACCCCGGCCCCCCTCGGCGGCCCGCCGCTCCC
>NW_008235774.1:1657325-1661516 GCF_000691975.1 Corvus brachyrhynchos | reverse complement strand
GGTCACCGGCGTGTGGTTCCCGACGGGCCCATTACTCAGGCACTGTCCCGGCCGCTGGGAGCAGTAGCGATGCCGGAGAGCAGGTCCGTGTTCGAGGCCGCTCAGGACCCTGAACTCCTGCGCGGGCTGACCCTTGTCACCGGATTTGCTGCGGATGCGGGTGTTTCCGAGCTGGCACCTGGGAGCCACGGTGCGTGGGGCTCCGCGGGGACGGCGGGAAGGAAGTTACTTGGCTGAGCTCGTGTCCACCACAGATTTGGTGTTCTGTCCCCAGCTCAGCTTGGGTGATCACCCCGGAGCTTGGCCATGGGAGCTGCCTGGTGGGTGGGTAAATGGGCTTTTCTCGGTGACACCCCAGGGCCCTCGAAGCTCCTTCAGCCACAGGTTTCTTTGGATGGCTGAGGAGGGACGCAGGAGACTCCACTCCTTGCAGTGCAGCCTGTGGGGCTGCCTGTGCACAGCCCTTCCTTGTTCTTCCAGAGAAACCTACAGCACCCAGCTGTGAGGAGAAGGCCCATGGGGTCGCTGAGGTGCCAGAGAGGATGTGTTGCTTGACCTGCGGGCAGGTGTTTGGGAGCCGGGAGGAGCAGGTGAGCAGGGCTGAGCAGGCAGCGTGAAATGGGAGTGGGGCTGGCATGACTGGTGGGATCCTGCTGTGGAAGCTCAGCCCCAGCATGGTGCAGCCCAGTGCTGGCTGCTTGCCGACTGCTCATGTCCTATTGGGATCTAGCATGCAAACCTTGTATATTATCAATTAAAAGTATCATTTACTGGAAGTAAAGGGTAAGTGTAGCACAGGCCTGTACTTGTTCAGGTTAACTGTTTCACAGGTAACTCCTTAATAACAGTGCCATTTTCAAATCAGGACTGCTGAAGGATCCTGGCATCAGTTTAGCCTTTGGGGTCTTTCACCTCCTGCCCTTTGGTGGTGATGGCTTTCATGGACCACCAAGACGCTGCCAGCTCATACATTTTTGCTCCACAGACTGAGCACTACCGTCTTGATTGGCACCGCTTCAACCTGAAGCAGCGACTCCTGGGGCACCGCACGCTGCCTGCCGAAGTGTTTGAGGAGAAAACCCGCACAGGTGAGGAACTGGGCTGTCTGCATTGGAGCCCAGGGGCTGTCAGTGACCTCACTGGGGCTCTTCTGTGCACGGATGAAGCGTCTGCTAGCGCAGGCTCCCTTTATTCTGTCCCTGTGGGGTCTTCTCAGTGTCCAGAACTGCTTCTGATCCGTTATGATTTGTTATAGGGAGAAGGGGGTGTTTTAACTGAGCCCCTGCCTAAGCATACCTGGGGATCCAGAGCCCCAAACTCCTATCTTCCAAGGCCACAGCCCCTTTGTGATATATAGGGTTATTTGACAGAATATTTCTGGGGTTGTGGGCACTCTGCAAGTGCCCTTGAAGTCACCTGCAGAGTTTTTGGGAAGCTGTTCATTGATCTGTTTCACTACATCTTTTTTTTTCCCTTGCAGGTGATGTTTCCAGCATCTCAGGATCCGACTCAGATAGCTCTGATGTGAGCAGTGAGTCAGAGTTGCTTCCCTCTGCCAGTGACAGCCCCTGGACCCGCCAGGTTCCCCGCTCCCACAAGGTGCTGCTGCGCAATGCAAAGGGCCAGCTCATCTCTGCGTACCGCTGCGTGCTGGTCACTGGGAAGGCAAGTCACAGCCCAGCTTTTTGGGAGAGGGACCCCAGAAAAGGTTGGTGGCACTGGGGTGTAGATGTCTCTCTGACAATTGCCTCTCCTGTGATAGGAAGGGTGGGCTCTGGTGCCGGGTCAGAGCCCCAGACTTGTTGGTGGCCTGTTTTTTGGCTGTGGGGTACTCCCAGAAACACAAGCAGAGGAGCTTGTGTCTGTCCTGGGGGCAGCAAGAGGTAAGGAGGTAATGCCATGGGTGCTAGCAAGGGTGTCTTTGTATCAGGATGGCATTGAGGACACGGTGGAGCTGACAGCATCGCTGCAGAGCCTCAGTGCAAGCACGTGCTGGGTTGTGCTGATGATGGGTGGCGGGCACTTCGCAGGAGCAGTGTTCCGGGGGTGAGTACAGGGGGACGGCGGGATTGCCCCTCTGGGCACAGTCAGCTGGAGCTACTTTTGCATGTTAATCCCACGCACACTAAGCTCTGTTGCTCATGCCTGCCCCTCTCTGTAGCCCACAGGTGCAGGAGCACAAGACCTTCCACCGCTACACGGTGCGAGCACGGCGGGGCACAGCCCAGGGCGTTCGGGATGCCCAGAGCCCAGGGTCAGCACCCAGATCGGCTGGGGCCTCCCTGCGCCGCTACAACGAGGCTGCGCTGCTCAAGGTGAGGAGGCACCACAGTGCTGGGCTCTTGGCAGGGAGAGCGATCCTGGCTGGCTCTGTCAGGCGGTACCACACTGCTGCTGGAGCACATGGCAGGGGCGGTGGGCTCTGGAAAAGGGGCAGGGCCGAACTGAGGCCACTCTGTCCTGGATTTGTCCCTGCTCCAGAACTATGTTTAGCCCACATAATGTGCTCAGGATCCCATTAAGCTTCTTCTTTCTTCCCAGGATATTCAGGACCTCCTGGCAGTCTGGGCACAGCACCTGAATGAAGCTCAGCGCATCTTCCTCCGCGCCCCTCGTCACAACCGTGCGCTGCTCTTCAGCGGCAGGAACCCAGCCCTCACCCGAGGGGACCCTCGCATCTGCCACATCCCCCTCAGCACCCGCAGGGCCACCCTGCGAGAGGTGCTGCGAGTCCACACCACGCTGGCCAGCCTGCAGGTGTATGGTGAGTTGGACCAGCCCTTGTGCCTGTGGGTCAGGGCAGGTGGGGTGGCACGGTCCCTTGTGCATTAGAGGATGCTACCCTATGGGGTGGAGGTGCTAGCTCTTCAGCCCTCAGTCCCTGGAGATAGGGGGTGCTCCCTGTCCCCAGGCAATGACGGGAGCACCCTTGCTGCCCAGGGAAGGACACACCACTGGAAGATATCACTGGGTCCCCCCGTAAGGTCTGGCAGAAGAGGCAGCGGAAACCAGAGGTGGATTCCCTGCAGGAGGACACAACTGGTGAGTTGAACCATGGAGGGAGACACGACTGAGCAAGCAGGAGGGGTCTCACGTTACGGCATGGGCCAGATTTGTGGCCCAGAGGGGATTTTCAGAGTGTGGCTGGACAGGAGAAAGACAGGGTGTTCTTGGCTGAGAGCCCCGAGTGATTTGTTCTGTGTGTGTGGGGCCTTAGCCCCAGTCTTATCACCCCCCTCAGCCCCGGAGGAGGAGGAAGAGGAGGAGGAAAGCCCTGCAGGGGAACTGGAAACTGTGGAAGTGACACTGGGGACCTTGGACCTCCGGGAGTTTGAAGTGATGCCTAAGCGAAACCGCAAAAGGAGGAAGAAGAGGAACAAGAAGGTGGAGAAAGGTGAGGGGGAAGAACTGGCAGGGGCAGTGTAGGAAGGCCATGGCTGGGATGCAGGCTGGCCCTGATCCTCTTCCTCACAATGTGTTGCCTGTGCAGGGCCTTGTGCTGAAGAGACTGGACACCAGTGTGGGCAGGCTGGCCTGGAGCCAGTGACAGAGCTGCAGGGGGAGGCTGAGGCTGGACTGCTTCCCTGGAGCAATGGAGGTAAGCGGGGTCGGGAGCTGCGATGCTGGATGCCTGCCCCATGTACTGGTGGCTTTTCAGGGGGGTGAAGAGCACATCATGCAGGTGCCCAGACCAGCTGGGTGTGAGAAGTCTTTAGTGCAGCCATGTGCCTTAGAGTGAGTTGTGTGTTTGGAGCCATAGCTCTGAGCCAGGGAGGCCAGGGAGCACCTGGCTAAGCCAAGTGTGTTAGGGGGATTGGAGTGGGTCTTACCTCAGGAGAGGACTTGGCTGCTGCCAACAGTGCCTAGCAATGCCATAGCACATCGCCACAGACTCTGAATGTGCTGAAGATCCTGCAGTACCCAAATCCAGCTAGTGAGATGATGCATTGTGTGTGTTCCCTAGTCAGACCAGAGCACTGCTCTTCCCAGTCTGCCCATCAGACTCCTCTCTTGTTCTTCTCTCATAGGAGACCCTCAGACCCAGCTCTGCGATGCTCTGTTCACTGCCTGCAAGACAGGGGATGTGCGGACACTGCGGCACCTCTTGGGTGTGCCAGAGAACAAGGGCCTGCCGGGGGACATCGAGGACGGGGAGATGGCACCATCTCTGGATATGGCCCACGCCCTGCT
>NW_008235774.1:1651753-1657152 GCF_000691975.1 Corvus brachyrhynchos | reverse complement strand
GCTGTGGGAGGCAGGGGCGGACCCTGCCCTCAGGTACGGCTGCAGGGCACCCAGTGGTTCACAACCCCTGCTGTGGGAGTCCAGCAACTCACTCCTGTCTCAGCCACAGGAAACTGGTGCCACCCTTGTCCTGGGACAGCCAGGATTGGTCTCTACAACCCAGGACGTCTGGGGTTTTTATGGGACACGTAAGAGCCGAACCACCCTTCTCTCTGCCAGCCTGGTCTGGCATGGCACCAGGTGGGCAGTGCCTCAAAGTGCACACAAGTTTCTTGGTAGGCAGTTCCAAGGGCCAGGATAAGACAAAAGCACCATGCAGGGGCTTTTAGAGGCAAGGAGAGGATTTGGAGGATTCTGGTATAGGAATAAGGAACTTTCCCCTCCTTGGCTGTGATATCGTGCCCTGCAGTACACACTGCCCATCTCTGGGGAGTCTCTGGGCTCACAGCCCAGTGGGATGCAGACACTAAGATAGCAGTGTGAGTGAGCTGGTCTCCCTTGTCTCACAGGGACAGGCAGGAGAAGACCCCGTACTGCGCGTCTGCTGACAGACTGACCCGCAACGCCTTCCGCAAGTTCATGGTGGACCATCCAGACAAGTATGACTACAGCCGTGCCAAGGTGGGCGCCTGCCCTCTGCCCTCACCAGCAGGGAGACCCCAGAGCTCTCCTCTCCCACTCCTGCCATTGCCCCAGGCTCAGTGGGAGATGCTGCCTGCCCTCTGCCCTCAGGTGCCAGGGCCCCTGACACAGGAGATGGAGGCCAAGAAGCTGGAGAAGAAGCGGGCACAGAAAGCCCAGCGGAAGCAACGGGAGCAAGCACAGCGGGAGGAGCGGCAGCGCTGGGAGCAGGAGCAGAAAGAGAAACAGCAGTTTGCAGCCCTGTCTGACAGGGAGAAGGTGAGGATTGGGAAAGGGATGCAGCCCTGCTACGGCAGTGTTGATGCAGTGGGCTCTGGGCACAGCAGCTCCCAGGGGCTGCGGGGCTGAGCTGTCTCTGCTCCCCAGAGGGCACTGGCTGCTGAGCGGAGGTTGGCTGCACAGCTGCAGGACACCGGCACAAGTCTTGCCAACATCAGGTAACCATCCCAGCAGCATGGCTCTGAAGACAAATTCTCCCGTGTCATCACAGCTGTTCCATGCCCTTCTCACTCCAATTCTCATTTCCAGTCTAAAGCTATTCCTGTCCACTCAATTTCCAGTAGTGCTTGTGTAAAAGTTTCCTCCCTTTCTTGCCCTGCTCCCCTGAAATATTTTGCTAAGAATGACTTGGTCCACTTGCAGCCAGATCTACAGCAAGCCAACACCCCAGCCACTCCTGTGTCCCTGTTCACTTTCCTCTGCCACCTCACAGCCAGCACTCCCTGTGCTTATCTGGACAGGGGCTTTAAAACCTTTATGGGGCCAAGTCCCTCCATATTCATTCTGCCTCCAAGTACCTCACACCACGTTCCCATGCAGCATCTCCTCCAGGGAGCGTGTCCTGGCCAGGCCACTGGGTGAGCACACCAGCCCTGTGAGACCAGAGGAGCCCCAGCTCCCTCGTGCTGCTGGTGTCTTGTGTCACAGCCCAGGCAGGGAATCCTTTACTCTTCTAACTCTTTTGCAAGTGTCACCTTTGCTCAGGGCCAGCTCTTCTCTTTCCTGCAGCCGCTGCTGGCATTGTGGAGAGTCCCTGCTGGGACGGATCCCTTTCCATTACCTCGACTTCTCCTTCTGTTCCACGGCCTGCCTGCAAACCCACCGCCGGGCCCAGGCTGGCCACACATAATGCTGGAGACTGCTGCCACCTGCCAAGGATCAATGTGGTGGGGACATGGCTGAGCACTGCCTGTGCAGCAAGGGAGAGCTTGTGGAATAGCGATGGTCAGAGGGACTGCACTGGCCATGTCACTCTCCAGGGCGCCTCTGGCAAGGCTCTGGGCATGAATATCACTCTGGGTGGTGGCTGGCGAAGTTAACAACTGAGAGGTCTCCATGTGCTAGTGTGAGGGGCCAGGACTGTTTGGTGGCCTGGCTCCAGCCAGGGGTCCCGCTGCCAGCTTTTCTCATGGCTACCTCATAGGTTGCTGTCTGTAGGCGGAAGGACAGATCCTGACACATACAGACCCTACCTGCGGACACCCTCGAGGCTGTGCTTTACCTCTCCTCTCCTGGCTGCCATCAGCATCTCAGCCCTGTCACGTTAGCCACTACTTCCTCTGCCTACATTGTCAATAAAGAGGTGCCTTGACCCCCTGGACATGGGGGGAGTCAGAATGAGCACTGGAACTATTTGGAATGAGTGTGGCATTGATAGGCACATCAAGCTCAGTCCTGCATCCCTTACTCATTAGCACAGGCCCTGCCTGTCCCCAGAGGAGGGCAGGAGCTCTGCCTGTCTGTTCCAGGACCTGTGCCACTTTCCTTAGCCCCTGTGCTTCATCATCCCCCTGCCATCTCCACAGCCCCAGTGAGAGGCGAGGCCAGTGCCCAGCAGTGTTTACTCTCTGGCTGAGGTGCTGCGGCCGAGTGTCCTGTTAAAAAGGGGTCTGTCAAGGAAGAGCAAGAGAGGAGTGGGAGGTGCCCCTTCCAGCTCCAGCACTGTAATATTGTTGGGGCGGCCAACGTGCAGCACCGAGCCAGGCACAAAGAGGGTCTGCTGGGGCCCACGACGGGTCCAGTACCGGCCCAAGTTGAAGCCATTTATCCACAGCAGTCCCTGGAAGATAATGGAGGTAGGACTGAGCTGTGTCCTGGTCCACCCTTATCCCCTTTCCCAGTTATGCACTGCCTTACCTTGCTCCAACCTGGGAACTTCACAAAGGTGTCCCAGGCAATGCCAGGTGTCTCAAAGGTCCCAGTATAGAAAGCTGGCCCCACTCTGCCCCCACTGCTTGATTCTGGCAGGGCAGCATGGGGCCAGCCTTGTTGGACTGCAGTGTCTATGGCCAGGGGATAGATCAACCAGTTGCTGAGAGGCCTGGAGTTCAATGACAGGTTTCCCAGCAAGCCCTGAGATGGAACAGTAGGGAAAATGAAGCAGCAGCACTTTCCACAGTCAGGACACTTGGCAACCCCAGGGCATGTTCCCCTTGCAGCAGTAAAGGTGGGATGGGATCCCCTCTTAAGAAGCAAAGGGGCCTGGCAGCTGTGGCAGCATAAATGGGAGAGGGGTGCCAGTCTCTGAGCCCTATCTGGAGGTTTGAAATGAAAGGAGGACCAGGGAGCAGGACTGGGAGTGGCCCCACCAAGGCTGGATTCTGTCTCAGGTGGCAGTAGAGGGGTGTTTGGTCACTTGGGTTGCCAGGCCATCCCCTCTGGAGCCTCAGGGCCCTCTCCCCTTACCTTAAAGTCACTGGTGTTGGCCCCGAAGCTGATCCTGCCCATGTTCTCCAGGAGTATGTCCAGGGTGTCCCCTGCCCTGCCCGTTACATGCAGCGTTGTCTGCCCGTCCCGCTCCAGCGTTCCCTGGTACTCCTAAAGCCACAAGGTCAGTGCTGCTGGCCCGTGTTCAGATCCCACCACCCCCAACACTACCAGCAGGCACATAGCATCCTGCTGCCAGCCCCACCAGAGCTAGGGCTGCTTTCTGCCCCCAAAGGGGGCAAATTTAGGCCCGAAAGCCACCCCACAAAGGCTCAATGTGGTTGTTAGCACCCTGGCTGTCTCCAAGACCCTGGCATGGCACAGCCCCACTGCCAGCAGGTCCCACAGCCCTCTGAAGCACTGTCCCAGGGACTGGTGTGCTCCCACAGCCTCACCTTCTGCAGCATTACGTAGCCACGGTCACAGATGCTGTGGGGAGGAGCAGCCAGCGTGGCTGGGTCCGGGACATCCCAGGGCAGCTGTGTGTGGTACACCACAAAGCCATGGGCCTGCAGGACACAGCGCAGTGGCACAGGAAGGGAAATGGGGCTGGAAGTGAGCTCTGCTCCTCTGCCCCAGAGCCAGGGCCAGGCAGACAGGAGCATCTCATCAAGTGTCCCCCACTACACCCAGCCTCTCACCTGCTTTAGGGCCTCAAAGGGGAGAGGGAACTGGCTCAGGATAGGCCCGGAGGGGCATAGCACATCCAAGACATCCAGGAGGTCAGCATACTGCCAAGAGAGGGATGGGTGCTGGCCAGTTGAGCAGTGCTATGCTGGGGCAGTACAGCCTTCAGGACAGGCACTCACCTTCTGCAGGGCCACCCTGCCATAGGCATACTTGGGGGTGGCAGGTGGCATTGGACCAACTGGCAGGGGCTGGAACTGAACAGCAGACTGTCAGCTGCCCCACAGGGCAAGCAGGGAGATGTCCCTTGCTGGTAGCTCCTACTGTCCTGGCACAAGCAGCAGTGCCCAGTACTGTCTCCTTCTTCCTGCCAGGTTCGTTACCTTGCTGATGACCATGCGAATAGCAAACAGCTTCTCGGTGGGGTCTCCTGCCTCTGACAGGGGGGCATCGTAGTCATAGCTAGTAGTCACTGGTTTGTACTGGTCCTTGTAGTCAGCACCTGGCCAAGGAAGTGATGTGAGCTGGAGGAAGGGGCTCTGGCACAGCCCAGGGCGTGGAACCTAGCCCCAGGCTGGCTGCAGTGCAGTGGAGAGGGGCATCACCCAGAACCGTGAGCCCCTGCACAGGGACAAAAGGAGGCCCCAGGAGAGGACAAGCTTGGGTTCAAAGGCCCTTGGCTATGTGTCAGCCTGCCCCATGGGACAGAACAAGAGCCTGAATCAGGCTTCTCAGGAATGGTCAAGGAAAGCCCCCCAGCCCTGCAGTGTGCCCCTCCCTCCCTAGGGCAAGGCTCTACTCACCGCTCCAGTAGGCAAAGTTTGTCCCTCCATGGAACATGTACCTATGATACACCCCAGAGAGCCCGGTCAGCACCCCTACAGATCCCACAGGGGCTAACCAGGCATTTCCCCTTCCCTCCTGCACCCACAGGCCCTGCTGGCCTGATCCCCATGGAAAGAAGGCATGAGGTGATGCCCACTCCCCTGCTGGCTGTGCCCTCTGCCAGCTGACTACTTGCATGTTGACGCTGGCTCCCAGCTGCAGCATGTCCTCCAGTCCCTGGGCCACCCACGCTGCACTGGTGCTGGCATGTGCCTCGCCCCAGTAGTCCAGCCAACCTGTGTAGTACTCAGAGTTGACCTGGAGGAGAAAGGGACTGTCACCTGCCTGGAGCTGGATGTCAGGCACATCCTCCCTGCTCCCTGCACCCTCTTTGCCTTGCTGCCCAGTGCCTCTGCCTCCCCAAAGCCATCACAGGTCATTCCCCCCACAGCATCCAAGCCAAGCTCACCAGGGGCCCCTTCGGTTCCACGCGGCGCTGGGCACCAAATGCCTCTGTCACATTGGATCCTGCGGAGGCGGAGAGAGGGAGGTTTGAGCAGGACAGAGAAGGAACCCATATCCTCTCTCCTCCTCCTCCT
>NW_008235774.1:1649047-1651713 GCF_000691975.1 Corvus brachyrhynchos | reverse complement strand
CGGCTGAGGGAGGGAGGCTTGAGCAGGACAGAGAAGGAACCCATATCCTCCCTCCTCCTCCTCCTCCTCTTCCTCCTCCTCCTCCTCCTCCTCCCCTATAGGGGTACCTGGCCCAAAGTCGACGGTGGCATAGAGCCCCTGCAGGGTGCCACAGCGCAGCTCCTCCTCCCGTGTGCTGTCGGTGGTGAAGAGCAGCACCTCGCTCCCCAGCAGGGCCCGAAAGGAGCCCAGCAGATGCCATAGGTATCCATGGTCGCAGGCATAGTAGCTCCCATATTCATTCTCCACCTGCAAGCAGGGCAGGGGCTGGTACCCAGTGTGCACATGGGAGGGTTGCAGACAGGTCCCACTGCCCGCTGGGGTGAGCACCCAGCTCCCCTCTCTCCTCTGGACATCATCAGATGTCCTGACAACACCCAGGTGGGTCCTGAGCATAATCTTCCAGTCCCACCATGAGCTCCAGCTCTGTCAGTGTCCCTCAAACCACAACTGGGGTGATGGCAGGTACCTAAGATTCTCAGACCTTGGATTTAGATCCAGGTCCAGAAGTTGGGAGGGATTTATCTGAGCTTTTCTGGGTAAAGTCATTGTGTACAGGATACAGGAGGCTTTTTGGGGCGAATCCAAAGATGACCCAGAGCAGGGCAGAGGACTGGGTCTCACAGCACCTTACCTGCACACTGATGATATTCCCTCCGTGCTGGTACAGGTGTGGCTTGATCTTGGGCAGCAGGATATGGAGCCAGGAGTCCACAGCTGCCAGGTAGGCTGGGGGGACAGAGGGCAGCTCAGCCTGGCCCCAGCATCCACCCCAGCCCACCTGCAGCCAGCCTGCAGATGGAAGACAGAGCAGATGGGGCAGGGTCAAGCAAGACGGGGAAGTGGAGGTGGGGGCTCCCAAAAACTGGAGAAGATGATGGGAAAGACCTCACATGAGGAGCTGGCAGGTGTGTGGAGAGGATGCCAGGACTGGCACCAGGCTGTAAGGACATGGTGGCCAGAGCCCTATGCTGAGCCTCACCGGGGTCAGAAGTGCGCAGGGTGATGTCTGGTTTCCACAGCAGCCAGGCAGGCAGGCCACCCTGGAGAAACACACATGGCAGAGAGGGAGGCAGAGAAACTGCACAGCAGCCTGGGCCCGCACAGAGCTGAAATCAGCCGGTGCAATGCGGCCTGTGGGGCAGCAGCCTGGGCACGGCAGGCATGGCACTGAAGTCAGCGTGACAGCCAGAAGGGCCAACCCTGCTGTGCCCTTCCCAGACCACCCATCACCCCTCTGTGCCAGGCTGGGGGCTGAGGCTCACCATCTCCCACTCTGCACAGATGTAGGGCCCTGGCCGCAGGATCACCAGAAGTCCCAGCTCAGCTGTCAGGTCCAAGAAGGCTTCCACATCCCGGTTCCCAGTGAAGTCATAAACTCCTGGCAGCATCTCGTGGTAGTTCCAGGGGACGTAGCTGGGATGAGAGGGGAGATCAGCATGCAGACCTAAGGGCACCCCAGCACGACAGAGAACCATCCCACCAGCTGGTCCCTCTGCTTCTGGGCACTGGCTTGCAGACTGAGCTGAGTCTGGCAACTCAGGCTGAACTGGAAGTAGCACACACTCATGCTTGTGTCTGGCAGGGGTGACCTGGGGGTCACAGCCAAGTGCAAGTGTTGGTCCTTGCTCCCTGTGGTCAGACAACACCCTTGTCTCTCTTCCTACTGATCCCAGAAGCCCCGTGGTGGCTGTGGGCTGTGCCCCGTCAGGGTTGTGCCATGGCTTACACCTGCACAGCGTTGAGCCCGCTCATGTACATCTTGAGCAGCCGGTCCCTCCAGGCAGGACGCGGGACGCGGGCATAGTGGATGCTGCCCGAGATGTAGCGGAAAGGGGCACCGTCCTTGCGGAAGCAGTTGTGTTCGTAATCCAGCTGGAAGGAGCGTGCCGAAGGGGAGGCCTGCAGGAGAGAGGCAGAGCTGGAGGGCTGCAGAACCTCCCCAAGCCCAACTGCCCCCTCCCACAGGGCTTCTTAGGACAGGCACTGATGGGGCTGGTTCTTGGAGGAGCCCGCCCCCACAGTGGGTACCGAACTGTCCTTCCGGGACAGGAGCAGGAGGGAGGAGCCGGGCAACCTCTGGTGATGGCTCTTCCCCGCTAATCAAAGACCCGGCGGCTGAGCTGGTGGCATTTGGGGGGACGGGTGCTGCTGGGGTGGGTGTTGCGAGGGCATGCAAGAGCTGGGAACGCAAGCGGGACATTGGGGCAGGACATGGGCTGCTGCAGGAGGGAGCCATAGCATGAAGAGCAGGGAGACCGATCGGCAAGCAAGGCAGATTCCGGAGGCGTCCCACCGGATCCTTCCCACCTCAGTCCCTGAGCTGGTGGCATTTGGGGGGACGGGTGCTGCTGGGGTGGGTGTTGCGAGGGCATGCAAGAGCTGGGAACGCAAGCGGGACATTGGGGCAGGACATGGGCTGCTGCAGGAGGGAGCCATAGCATGAAGAGCAGGGAGACCGATCGGCAAGCAAGGCAGATTCCGGAGGCGTCCCACCGGATCCTTCCCACCTCAGTCCTATGCGCTTCTCCCAAACTTTCCACCCTTGTTTGCTAACCTGCGTGTGCAGGAGCCCCGCTGCCAGCAGCAGGGCGAGGGCCGGCAGCGCCATCCCCGCCGGGTGCTCA
>NW_008235774.1:1648622-1648907 GCF_000691975.1 Corvus brachyrhynchos | reverse complement strand
CCCGAGCCAGCTCCGGCCGCGGGCACATCCCTCAGCGGGGTGGTGGGTGACAATCAAAGTGAGGGGGCGAGGAGCCTCATAAAAGTGTCACCACCAAGCAGAACCCTTCCATTGAGCTCAGCCCGCTTGTTCCATCAGAGAGGTGGTGATGGAAAGCTCGGCTGCAGCTCCGATCGGAGGGCTGCTGCTGCTGAATGAGGGAAAACGTCCCCGGGCCGAGGGCTAGAGCTGGTGACAGAGCTGGTGGCAGGGGTGTCGGGAGGTGCCTGAGGCGCGGACGCGCCC
>NW_008235774.1:1646232-1648297 GCF_000691975.1 Corvus brachyrhynchos | reverse complement strand
CGAGGGCGTGCTCGGGCGTGCGGGGGATGCCCGGGCACGGATGTGCTTGTGTATGGGGGATGCTCGGGCATGGGAGGGGCGCGGGCCTGGGGGTGCTTGTGCAGTGGAAGTGATGGGTGTGGCGGCCGTGCATGGGAGATGATTTGGCATTGGGGTGATGCTCAGGCATGGGGAGATGCTTAGGTATGGGGGGTGTTTGTGCATGAGGACATGCTTGGGCATGGGGGTGACGCTCAGGCACAAGGGATCCTCGGGCAGGGTGGGGAGATGCTTGAGCTCAGGTCACGTTGGGGCTTGGGAAAGTACTTGGGTTTGGTGAGGGATGATGCTTCAGCATAGGTGTGCATGGCAGGTGATTCTCATGCTGAGTGACAGGGAGAGGTTGCCTGGAGCCATGGGAGTGGGGATGAAGTGGTTGCCTGGAGCCATGGGAGTGGGGATGCTTGGGCTAGTGAGGTTTTTCATACAGAGAGGGGATGCTTTGGGTTCCTGGCAGGTGCCTGCAAGGTGGGGGGATGTGCATACCTGGGGGATTCATGCTGCCCTCTGTCCCCTTCCCCTGGGTGCTCATAAATGAGAGTGGGCACAAGGCCCCAACACGGATGTCACAGCCCCCAGTCCATGCCATTCTTGACTCCTTGCAGGGGCTTCAGCTATGTGGACCTGGTGGAGGGGCTGCGGGATGGGCGCTTCTACGCCCTGAAGCGCATCCTGTGCCATGACAAGGAAGATCGCCAGGCCGCCCTGCACGAGGTGGAGATGCACGGCCTCTTCGACCACCCCAACATCCTGCGCCTGGTGGCCCACTGCATGGTGGAGAAGGGTGCCAAGCACGAAGCCTGGCTTCTCCTGCCCTATGTGAAGGTGAGGGGGGCTTTCCTGGCTGCCCCACCACCCTGGGAGCAGCAGTGGTGACCAGCTACTTGTGTTTGCCAGGGTGGGACCCTCTGGAGAGAGGTGGAAGCACTGCGAGAGAAAGGGACCTTCATGCCAGAGCAGCGGATCCTCCTCATCCTCCATGGGATCTGCCGTGGGCTGCAAGCCATCCACAGCAAGGGCTATGCACACAGGTGAGGGATGGCAGCACTGGCTGGGGGGATTGGCAGGGGCCCCAGTGGGCATTCGGTGATGTCCATCCCCACAGGGACCTCAAGCCCACCAATGTGCTGCTGGATGAGGATGACCAGCCTGTTCTGATGGACCTGGGCTCCATGAACCAAGCTCGCATCGAAGTCAACAGCTCTCGGGAGGCCATGGCTGTGCAGGTGGGTGGCTGGGGACATCACCCTGCCAGCCTGTCCCTGCTTCAATCCCTTCATCGCTATCTTCCTCTCTGCAGGACTGGGCTGCCCAGCGCTGCACCATCTCCTACCGTGCCCCCGAGCTCTTCACAGTGCCGAGCCAGTGTATCATAGATGAGCGTACGGATATCTGGGTAAGGATCCAGCCCTCTTGCCCCCCCGTCCCACAGTGCAGGGCTGCACTGACACCACCACGCTCTAGTCCCTAGGCTGTGTGCTGTACTGCATGATGTTTGGAGAGGGCCCCTATGATGCCATCTTCCAGAAGGGTGACAGTGTAGCTCTGGCAGTTCAGAACCCCCTCACGTTGCCCTCCACAACCAGGTGAGGGGCTGGGGAGGTTCCCTGGGTGGCCCCCTGTCCTGTGCACCACATGGGTCCTCCCCTCACTGTCTTTTTCTCAGGCACTCAGCTGCCTTGCAGCGCCTGCTGTTCTCCATGATGACAGTGAATCCCCAGGAGAGACCCAGCATAAATGAAATCCTCCACCAGCTGGAGGGGCTGCAGCCAGCACCAGCGGGACAGGACACCACGCAGATCTGAGCCCATCCCATTCCATTGGTGACGCATCCTGAAGCTGAGCCAGGGGAAAAGCAGCTGCCCTAATCCCTGCTGCCGTGCAGACCTGTTGCAAAGGGGATTGATGCCCTGGGGGAGAGCTGCTGCTCTGTGATGGAGATGTGTTGGATTTGGAGTGTTCTGTGCCCTGGATGCTGCTGCCTGGGCCTTGGTCTGTGTCCCTGAGCTGTGGATATGTGATCTGC
>NW_008235774.1:1637283-1640370 GCF_000691975.1 Corvus brachyrhynchos | reverse complement strand
GGACCAGCCCTCAGGGGTGACAGGCAGTGCTGAGCCACCAGCACCGGAGGCAAAGCAGGTAGAACAGCCCCTAACCTGCTTTGCTACCAGCTCCCCCCAGGGATCTGGGGACACCCCGAGTCCACCTGGGCCTCTAGGACAGGAGAAAGGAGGAGAAACACGGTAGAGACACGTATCAGACTCAGGAGCCCACTTTTGCCCCCCAAACCTCCCTTTGCCATTGATGCTTTGGGAGGCTCCAGGCAAGGTTTGCCTTTCTCTCCTGGTGGGGACAGACAGGCAGTGCTGCACAATCCTGTGAGGCTGCAGATCTGCATGACAAATCTGGGCTGCCAAAAAAGGGTCATTGCAGCCTGCTTGCTGTTAATAACTTGTGACTACATTCAGAGCAGCAGCTCTCTTTGAGCCCTGGCCAGCACAGCCACCCCTGCCAAGGCCAGGGCTGATCCTGGTACAGAGGATGCCTGGACCATCAGCCTTGAACGCTGCCTGAGCAATGAGAGGGCTCTGCCTTTGCTGCCAGGGCCTTGACTCACACAGCAACCCCTCCCTGGCCATGGGGATGGATGGGCCTCTGCTGCTCAGCAGCATGCCAGAAGACACTACTGTGTCCCTTGTCCAGGACAGAGGTGCAGGATAACTTTTAGAAAAAGCTATAGGACACAATTCCAAGTCCTACATCCCTCTGTCCACAGACAGTAATGTCTGTGAAGACACAGGGAGATATCAGCAATGGAATTACTCCTGAAGAAGCAGATTCCTTCCTTTCCCCACAATCAGAAAAGACATGAGTGGATCAGACCAGCATCTGGTGTGAGGGGCAGTGACTCCGGCCCTGGCATAGCAGCAGCAGCAGGCACCACTCAGTCTGAACATGGCACTCCAGTAACAGGCAAGCAGAGCAGTGCCAGCAGCCCTGCGCAGTGGGATGAGCATCTGGCTGTGCTCCAGCAGCCAGGGCTGGCCCCCACTCTCCCCTCCAGCTGACACGGGTGCATGTTGGGAGGAGGAGGGCAGGGGAGGACAGCCCCTGTGGGTCAATATAGCTGGAGCATTAGTGGTAAGCAGGGAAAATTAATCTCTGCAACCAGCACACTGGATAATGGGTAGCAGAAATCTCCAGTTTGCAGCTGGAGCCAGGAGCTGATACTGGGACTACTTACCACCAGGCAGGGCAGTGAGTGGACTCAGAATGGGGACAATGCAGAAGATGATCTGGGCCAGGTAGAGTGGGGCCACATACGCCAGGGGGAAGACAGAGCATTGGCAGAGCAGGGCAGGCTGAGGGCAGAGGTACTTCCAGACAGAAGACCCCATGCCTAAGCTTGGTACTTCCAACACATCAGCAGCACTCCTCTGGATCCCTTTGGTGGACATGCTCTGGCACCTTCCCAGAGCCTGCCACGTGTCCTGGACATATCCCTCAGGTATGGAGCTCTTACCTAAGTGGGGAGCTGGAGCAGAGCACTGGGAGGAAGCATAGCAGCACCAGTAGCAGGGCTGAAGCACTCACCACACACCTGACCTGGCAAGAAACCGATACAGCTGGGGGGATACTGCGAGACACGGAGGCTCGGAAACGGTTTATTGCAAAGGGTTTGCAGGTAACATGGGTAAGGAGCACGGTCCTTTTTTGGCTGAGGCTTCTCTACTCCTCACCCTCTTCTTCATCCTCATAGGAGTCCAGGCCCACTTCCTCGTAATCCTTCTCGAGAGCGGCCATGTCTTCCCGCGCCTCAGAGAACTCCCCTTCCTCCATGCCCTCGCCCACGTACCAGTGCACGAAGGCGCGCTTGGCGTACATCAGGTCAAACTTGTGGTCCAGGCGAGCCCAGGCCTCAGCGATGGCCGTGGTGTTGCTCAGCATGCAGACAGCACGCTGCACCTTGGCCAGGTCCCCCCCCGGCACCACTGTGGGCGGCTGGTAGTTGATGCCCACCTTGAAGCCCGTGGGGCACCAGTCCACAAACTGGATGCTGCGCTTGGTCTGGATGGGGGCGATGGCGGCGTTGACGTCCTTGGGCACCACGTCCCCGCGGTACAGCAGGCAGCAGGCCATGTACTTGCCATGGCGAGGGTCACACTTCACCATCTGGTTGGCTGGCTCGAAGCAGGAGTTGGTGATTTCGGATACTGATAGTTGCTCATGATAAGCTCTCTCAGCAGAAACCACAGGAGCATAGGTGGCCAGGGGGAAGTGAATGCGAGGGTAGGGCACCAGGTTGGTCTGGAACTCAGTCAGATCCACATTCAGGGCTCCGTCAAACCGCAGGGATGCTGTGATGGATGAAACAACCTGGCTGATGAGTCTGTTCAAGTTGGTGTAGGTTGGGCGTTCGATGTCCAGGTTCCGACGGCAGATGTCATAGATGGCCTCGTTGTCCACCATGAAAGCACAGTCTGAGTGCTCCAGTGTAGTGTGGGTGGTGAGAATGGAGTTGTAGGGTTCTACCACAGCAGTGGAGACTTGTGGTGCCGGGTAGATGGAGAATTCCAGCTTGGACTTCTTGCCATAATCAACGGAGAGTCGCTCCATCAACAGGGAGGTGAATCCAGAGCCAGTGCCCCCTCCAAAACTACGAAACACGAGGAATCCCTGGAGGCCTGTGCACTGGTCAGCCTGTGGAGAGAGACAAGTAAGGTTCCCTCAAGAACTGACTTGGCTGGAGGGAAGTTTCAAACTTTTGTTTGGGTAGCTGCAGATTCCTCCCAAGGCGCAGCAGAGCTCACACCATGCTCCCGCCCCTTGAATGATGATAGACCCCAGTCCAGGGGGACACATCCCCTCCCTACAGTCACTTACCAGCTTACGGATCCTGTCCAGCACTTGATCAATGATCTCTTTGCCGATGGTGTAGTGCCCACGGGCATAGTTGTTGGCAGCATCTTCCTTGCCAGTGATCATCTGCTCAGGGTGGAAGAGCTGGCGGTAGACACCTCCCCGAATCTCATCTAGGAGAGAGTGGCATAATAGATTTTCTAACTGGATCTGGGGAAATGTAGCAGGAGCCACTCTCGGGAGTGTCCTGCAATGGGTTGTTCCCAGAAATAATGAACACTATCACTGTCCCACTATGGTACCCTCAC
>NW_008235774.1:1622480-1637236 GCF_000691975.1 Corvus brachyrhynchos | reverse complement strand
CCACGCCCCAGTCTCACAGAAAAAGGTGGTGAAGGAGTCGTCCCCTCCGCCGATGGTTTTGTCGCTGGGCATCTGCCCGTCGGGCTGGATGCCGTGCTCCAGGCAGTACAGCTCCCAGCAGGTGTTGCCCATCTGGACGCCGGCCTGGCCGACGTGGACGGAGATGCACTCGCGCTGGGGAGGGGGAGGCAGGGTCAGATTCCAGCAGAGACCAGAAATGCAATCACTGCAGGAGGTGCACAACCCTGGAAAGGTAGATCTGGCCCTTCTCAGCTTGGGTAAGCCACACTGCCCTGGTACCTGGGTGCCATGTGTCCATTCCAATCTGCTGCTTTTTCCCAAATCTGGTCCTCTGCCTCTCATCACTGCACTGATCACCTCAGGGGCCCAAGGAGATGGAGACCTATTTTCTGGAGCCCAGGATACCAGGCCACCCATTCCCTGGACTGGCCCCACTCACAGCCCTGGAGAGCATCCAGGGAGCATCTTCTCCATTGCCCAAACATCCATATGGCTTAAGGGCTGAGGCCTGGCAGCAGCTGGCACAGTCCCTGTTGCAATTCCACCAACAGGGCTGGAAGCTAAGATGGCCAGGACACTGGGAGCTGAGGAGGTGACGGCACTGAGGATGGGTGCCCAGCAAGAAGGGGGATTTACAACCATGAACGGTTGCCATGCTCTGAGGCTCAGCTTCCCTAAATTAGCTCTGGAGGAGGAGGAAGCTTTAGCTGCACTTTTTAAGTCAATGGAAAGGCTGAGGTGGGAGGATCTCTTAGCTCACAGCTTCAAGGTAGCCTCAGGTCCCTCAGGAGAAGCCAGGTGAAGGTGGGCTCTGCAGCCTCACTCCCTTCAGGTGAGGCACCCCAGAGCCTGCAGTTCTTCTGACAAGAATTAAAGTATTCACTGCCTTAGACCTGCTGTTGCCAAGGACTTGGATGCATCATCAGGCACAACTGAGGCAGAGGAGCATCCAAATCAAACCGGATTTCCAGAGTCGAGGGTGCCCCGCTATGAGTCAGCTGGCAGGAAGCCGGTGGAACCAGCCATTTTGCACTCAGGAGCAGGGCAGTGACTGCTGTCTGATGAAGTTGCACAGGATGCAGCAAGTCCTGGCTCTCTGCATCTAAAGTGCTTTCAGTGCTGCATTTCAGAGGCAGCAGTGACAGTGAGGGATGGCAAAAAAATAAACCCTTGACACCCATTGTGAGAGGCAGAAGCCCATCTCCCCACCTTTCCGAAAGCTGAGGTGCAAGAAGAGCAAAGCAATACCCCACTTATCCCTCCCAGCAGGTCCATAAACATTGTGTAACACAAGGAGCCAAGGGTAAGACCTGAGGACTTAAGTCCTTCGGTAAGTCTTCCAGGATCCTCTACAGAAGGGCACAGAAAACACTTGGCACAGATTCAAGCACCTCAGGGAAGAAGAGATGAGAAAGGACTCCTCCCTGGTAAAAGACTTTGTGAATCAGCGTGGGGGTGGCAGAGGGTGATGGTGCTTACTGCACTTCATCCCACCAACAAGCAGCAGCCAGGACTGGCTCTGTGGGACCCAGCGCTGACAGTAGGCTGGGCAGAGCCCAGCAGCACCGGGACGCAGAAATGCTAGTCACCAGCCAGCAGACTCTGCCTTCTTCACGGCAAAGTCTGGCACAGGGAGGGCTGGGAGCATGTCCCCGCGGGACAGCAGGGAGGGTGCCCGGGGAACCTTGGGGCTGGGATGCTCTCCAGGGCTGCTGGAGAGCTCATGAGCCAGAGCTCGCCGCAGGACCATGGCGGCAGGGCAGCCTGGAAGCCCACCCCCATTGATGCCCACCTTGGAGCAGGGCAGTGGGGGAAGGAAGCCGTAGCTTACTGCCGGAGCTCAGCTGTGGATCGGCAGCGCGGGGGGCTGGCAGACGGGGCGAACTCCCCGCAGCCGGGGATGGTACCGCGGGACACGGGCAGGGACCGACACTATTAAAAGTCGGCTAAAAAGTGGGAGAGGGATGAGAGATGCCGGTCTCCGCAGCCGGCGGGGCTCGCTGGTGGCCTCCTTGTCACGGGTACAAGGGAATGCTTAAAGGAAGGAGGCTGCTGAAAACCGGCGAGGGAGCAGCTCAGGAAGAGGCTGAAGTCAGGCAAAAGCAGGGCAAGCACAGCGGACACTCCGGTCGCCAGCTGCCCGCACTTCTGGGCTCCCGGCACAGCCTTCCCGGGAAGCCACGGGGATCCCAGCCCACTCCGGGGAGCACTCGCGGGACCGGAGGGAGAGATCAGAGATCACTCACCATGATGCCGCCGCTGCCGCACGACCTGCCTGTGCCCGGACTGCCGCAGCTCCGCACTCCGGGACGGCCGCGCCGCCACCGCCTTATACCGGGGGCGGCACCGGCGCTCCGGGGCGGGCTGGCCCGCCCGAGACGGCCCCACGCGCTTTCATAGATTTGCGTGCATTGCGCATATTTGCATAGATTTGCATAGATGGGGCTGTGCTGCCTGGCGGGGTGCACCGGTGGGGCCTTCGGGGAGCAGCATCCCCTGACTGGGGCACGGGAGATGCGGGAGTCCTCTCGAGGAAGGGGCAGTGGGCCGTAAATGTTGTTCATTCTATGCTTGCCAGTCTTGGCAGAGGGGTTCTGCTGAAGAACAGAGATGGCACCTTCCAGCCCGGTGTCCTGCTGGTGAAAGGCACTATCCAGGCACTAACCAGGAAAGATTTTGGGGGTTGAAACAGGAAAGCCAGCAAAGTTTGGCCCAGGTCTTCCCTCCTGGTGGTTTTAGGTACTGATGTAGTCCTCGAGCAAGCACTGAGCCAGGTCTCTGGCAGCCACCCAAGGCCTCCATAAAACACCTGGGAGAATTTCTGGAGGAAACATGGGTAGAGGAAACTCTTCAGAGATGAGCCCAAGCTTTCCTAACCTCTTTGGAGATCACTGAAAAAAACCAGGAAAACTGAGTCCTGTTCTTTGTGTCAAGCCCCTCAAGAACAGTTGTGCCCCAGGGCAGTGTCTGAAAGCTCTGTCTGCCAAAGGGCTTCTTCTCCATCCTGGCTCTGCATTACCTTCACTGGTTTGATCTGATTTCACAAAGATTTATGAAATGAATAGTGAGGGTATAGGGAGAGCTTGGAGCACCTTGGAGGGGTTTATTGGAGTCTGCGGTGACTTCACTGATATCTGGCCTTACTACAATGAATAATGTGTCCTACCCCCTCCAAAATGCTCACAGTATCCACTGTGGTGCAGGACTAGTCCTGCCTCTGCCTGAGCGCTCTGACTTAATGAGTTTTCACTGAAAAGTGCTGTCATCTCGCAGCTGGATCTGAAAGTTGAAAGCTGGACCTAAATTACCCACCCACAATAGCCTTTCTTTGTGCCTGAGTCACCTGGAAAGTGTCACCTTCACTGATGAGTGTGTGTAAAGTGACTGAAAGCAAGAGTACTGCTGCAAAGCCTGTGCTGGTGTCTAAGCAACACATTTTTGAGACCTACAAAAATGGCTGAGCCAGAGGATCAGAGTGGATTTAATCAAGCTGATGGGAAAATGTTGAGGTTTTGTTCCACAGAGATGCCCCAGGTAGTGAGTGCTGATGAACCTGCACAGGATTCTGTGGTGACTGGATAACTCTGGAAATGTCTCCCTGTGGTATAAATGTCCTTTGAGTGACCTCAGAGATCACTAGATAACACAGACCATGCTGATGCAGACAGTCCATGACTGTGAGAGAGTAATTGGTAGCACTGAGGCATCAAAATTTGAGGCCCAGAAATTAATTGGAGTGAAAAGGAGAGATGGTATCATCTTCCCCGTGAAAATCTTCACCAAGGTGTTCATTGTAACGCATAGTGGATGCCAAGGCATCACTTCTCACTAGGTGTGTCCTAGAACCCTCCTTAATTCCACGGTGCCAATTAATTCTGGGGCATTTATAGCATGAATGCCTTGCAGTGTGGTGGAAGCTCTAATGTGGAACTGCAGCACTTTGAAAGGTATTGCATGCTGACCACTGCAACTTAGAAATTATTTTTGAAGGATGAATTAAGTGCTTCTCTTCCTGGGGTGGAGAAACCATCTAACTGGAAACAACTGGATGTTTTTGCAGTGAAGTTAGAATGGAACTAAGTATATGGCTCAGTATCTTATACAGGTCATGGAGACTCTCTTGGACATTTTTGCATAAACTATAGTCCCCCAACCTATCTTTCCATGTGTGGGTGGAAGTAAAAATGTGTTTGCACGTGTGTGAAAATATTTTAGCCTACTTTAATCATTCGCGTGTTTTTGGTGAGGTGTTGGTGGGGTGTTGTGCATGCATAATATGACTCTTCCCTTCCTCTCTGTTTAAATCCCATGGAATGTTTAAATGAAAAACCATGTTATCACATGGTCTTGTTTGCCTTTGAGCAAACAGAAGACTGTCACTGTTTGGGAGGTCGTATCCCAGCCAGGCCTAAATATTTCTATGCTTGCATATATTTGCTTAGGAGGTAATTCAGAGTACTTTGGTTTGGGAGCTGAATTTACTGTATTAAGTAGAGAGAAATATTATGTTTTAATGTGTTTGAAATATAATGGTTTCAACATAAACTTGGCTTCCTTTTTCCTGTGCTTAAGGATTTCACATTCTATGATTTTTCCACTTTGGCTGATTTTTCTTCTTTCTCTTTTTCCTTTATTTCCAGCCTTTTTCCTGAAGTATCATCAACATCATTTAAGCCGTTTAAGGAAAGGGTTTGGGTTCAGGTGCAGGTGCAGGTTCGGGTTCCGGTTCTGGTTCAGGTTCGGGTTTGGGGTTAGGGTTAGTGGTTAGAGTTACGTTAAATGTTAGAGTTAGCATTAGGGTTAGTGTTGGGTTAGGGGTTTTTTAGGCCCTTAGTGTTTTGTTATGGTTAGGGTTAGGATTACATTAGGGTTAGGATTCGAATTAGGGTTACTGTCTGGGTTTTGTAAAGGGTTAGGTTTAGGATTTGGAAGTTGGTTCGGGTTCGGGTTAGGTTTAGTGTTTAGTTTGAGTGTGAGGGACGTTTTAGTCTTACAGTTTCAGTTAGGATTTGGGTTGGGATTAGGGTTAGGGTTTGTTTGAGGGGTAGTTTTAGGTTCAGCGTTACCTTTAGTGTTAGAGTTTTGGTTAGTGTTGGGTTTATGTTTCGGGTTAGGGTTGGGATTTTGATAAGGGGCAGGGGTAGTGTTTTTGTACAGTTAGGGTTAGGGTTAGGATTTGATTAGTGTTAGGGTTATGGGTTAGAGTTACGGTTATGGTTAGCGTTAGGATTAGGGTTAGACTTAGGGTGAGATTTAGGGTTTTGGGTTAGTGTTAGGGGTAGGTTTAGGGTTTGGGGTTTTTTTTAGGGTTTTGGGTTAGTGTTTGTTTTTTGGTGAGGATTATGTGTTAGGGTTAGGGCATTAGGGTTAGGGTTAGGTTTAGGTTTTGGTTAATTTCAGGTTTAGGTGTTGTGGTTGTTGGTTTCCTGCGTTCCTTTAGTAAGCTGCAAACCTTTCTGGAGATCGCTGCGGGGCTGCTTCCAGGAGAGTGGCTGTTCCGCTTCCCATAGCCCTTCCGGACAGCCCTGTGCTCTTGCTCTGGCTAGCTGGGTTCTGCAACACGGTGACGATAAAGGAGGCGAGAAGGGTGTCTGCATGGGGACCTCAGAGGAACCTTTATTCACATGACAACCAGCTGGTTCCCAGAGGCAGAGGGACCACGTGCTCAGGGACCCTGGGGTTTTATATGGGGATGAGGGGGGCAATGAGAGCAAATGGACGAATGATCTCAGGGTGTAGGGGCGGTACCTGGGTGGAGTTGGGGTACTGGAACCAATAGGGAGAACCCAAGGGTGCGGCCAGGACTAGGGGCAGGGAAGTGAGGACAATGTGGGAAGTAAGAAAAGGAATGGAGAAATACAGCACTACAGTTAAGGTTATGTTAGTGTTAGGGTTAGGTTTAGGGGTTAGGGTTAGGGTCTTTGGATTAGGGTTAGGATTAGAGGTTAGGGTTATTGTTAGGGTTAGGGGGAGGGTAGGGTTAGGGTTAGGTCTTTTCTTGAATGAGAAGAGAGTCATGAGTCATTTGGAGTCTCGCATCCCCATATACGTCTTATCTGAAATGTACAAGCAGATGTCTATGCTTTTTTGAGATGTTTAGCAACACCTGGCTAAATCCCGGGAGCACCTATCAGCTGTGTCTTTTCAGTTCCCAGCTTCTCAGCAGCCTGCCAGATGCTGGTAGCAGCAGCCTGAAAGCACACAGCAAAGGCTGAGCTCACTCTGGCTGGATTTGTCCTGAGTCAACCCCTCTCTTACAGAGATGTCACTCACACATCTAAGAAGATCCTGCAAATGTTTTTAGATCACATCAGAAATCACAAGATGGCATGAATTGCTCAGGTAACATTTCAGACTGTGTTTATCAATGCTCAGAACCTGGCTGGAGCCTACATCAGCAACCAGGGAGATGCAAACAGCAAGTAAGGAAAATTCTAGGCTATAGAGTCAGAATTCAACCATTTCTTTATTGAAGGATGGGAAAAACATTGACGATACCTGAGGGGCAGAGCCCTGCCCATAGCAGGGGTAGCCCCTATTTGCTGCTGTTGGAAACCAGCCAGCTCTTGGCAGGTACCTGCTGGTACAGGAACACCTGTGAGCAAAGCTTGCAGTTACCCAAACAAAGCCTCTCACATAGCTGTCTTCCAGAAGTATGTTAAAGACTGCCACACCTAAAGCACCCAGAGCTGAAACTGGGGAGGAGATGAGTTCAGAGCCCAGTCTGGTACCTCCCATCCACTCCCCAGTTCCTTGCTCTCTTTGCTGAGGACAGCCCAAACTATTCGCAGTTTTCAGACCTCAGTTCCACCCCAGCTGTTCCAGGCAGAGCAAACAGTGTCACAGGGCAGTTAGGGGACATGGCTTTCTTGGGAAGGTAGAAGAGAGCACAGCTGTGCTGTGGGTTTGGCAAGGAAGCCCATTGTGCCCTCCACTTTAAAGCAAACAGTAGATGGTGAGAGGTGCTTCAGGAACAGGGCTCCTATCTGTGTTTCTAACCTCAGCCAGGGGCTTTCCAAAGAGACTGCATCCCTGCTTGCCCTGCTTACTGCTCGCTCCATCCTTGCTCTGCCCTTAATCCTCTTAGCAGCATGGTCAGGTGAGGAAGATAGAGAAGCTGGGATGTCCCTCCAGCCCATCAGTGCCCTGTGCAGTTTGTTCTCCAGCAGTGGCACAGGCCAGACAAGGTTGGCTGGTGAAACTAATAAGTCTGTTGAGAGCATGGGGCTCGACTGCATGTTGCAGACATTGTGAGTTCAAGCAAGGCCCCTGTGATGCTCACTGCTCCAGCAGTATCCCACTGAGCTGTTGTGCAGGGTCCCTGAAGCACAGCTGGCTCCTGGTGATGGCCCAGCATCATGTGTCTGAGTGCTGCTGTGGTTCTACTATGGCAGCATTTGGGACATACTTTGCCACCCTGAAAAGCACAATATGGAGATGGGCAGAAAATGCTCCCTTTGCCATTCCTTAAGATATGCATGCCTTGTCTAGGTCATAAAGGGCCCTCTGAATACCTCGTCCTTCATCTGGAGTAGGTAGAGATGATCCAGAGATGAGAAAGAAGGGTGACTGGAAAGCTAGATGTCACAGGCTGCAAGGAAAGAATGGAGACAGAGACTCAATAAAGGCCTCATTGAACATCTTCAGCAACCCAAGTGTGGCATTTACTCCTAGACACCTGCTGGGATGTAGGGCACGGTAGGGATCTGACAGAAGTTTTCTCTGCTGCAGCTGAGCAACAGTAGCATAATTGCTGGTTCAGATATAATGAAGTCAATTGTGCAACGCCTGCTGCATTGCCCAGTACTGTGTGCCTCAGTACAGGAACAATAAAGCTAATTCCAGATCTCGCTACAGTCCTAAGCCCTGAATCACAGGGGAGAGTGGGGAGGCACTCCCCAGGACACAGGCAGCCCTGCAAGCCAAGCCCCAACCTGTGAGGCTGAAAGGGGCTGTTGGACAAGTAGGAACAAGCTCTTTCTCAGGCACAGCAGGCCCTGGGTGAGCAGCTTTCCTGGCTCAGAGCCAGCTGCCCTGGCTGCCAGTGTCACCCGCCTTTCTTCATATCCTGGGAAAGGCAGCTACACACCCACGGGAGCAAAATAAAACCGCAGCTGTCTAACTGCAGTGACTTCATGTCAGAGCTCTGAGCATGCCTGGTGTGAGCAACCTGCCTCCAGGCAGGTGACAGAGGGACTGAGCCTGCTGAGGTGTCCCCATGTTCTCAGAGAATACTGGTGTGCAGTGCTGATGGGCTTCTGTGGAGGTGCCAGTGATGTTTTTCCTCTTCTCCATCAGCTCTCAGAGCTGGTGATGGCACAAGCAGTGCAGGAATATCTGGAAATAGAAGTGCAATGAATTCTGCAAGGTTGTGTGATGGTAGGAACTCCTGGTGGGATGTGGGTTACCCCATAAGGCTGAAGGGCCTCTCCATATGCCAGACAGAAGTGTAGACATGATGATGTCTTCACGCCCAGCCCCTTAGGCCTTCCTGTCTTACAAGTTCTCAGAACTGCAACAAAGCTGTGGTCAGGTCTGTCGCAATTCCAAAGACATGCCTGTGAGCTGGCAGCGATGGGGCAAAGACGCAGCCATCACTTCCCCTGCTCCCAGGAGCTCATGCCTTGGCTGTGGGACTGCAGCTGAGCCACTGGGCAGCAGAGGGGACATGGTGGATTCACATGGGGCAGCTCTGCAGGTGCACCCACTCCTTCGATGTGGATAAACCATGGCCAGGTGGGCCAGTCCTGCACCCACTGGGAAAGGAAAACAATTCCTGTCACAGAAACTTCTTGATGATGGCCCTGCTGTGCCCTGGCCTTTGGAGAGCAGTTGAGCATCCCATGGCTGGAGAGATGTCTGCAAGGTGTTCTGTTTTACACGTGGAAGTGTAAATAATGCAAACAGCTTGTTGGCCCCAGGGCAAGCCAAGAGCAGAACTGGGCCTGGAGAAAGTAGCCTGGAGTCTTGGGGATTGCTGTAGAGTTGTTAAAAGTGGAAAGGAGGTGCTGGCAGCTGGCCAAGCACTGTTGGATGTCAGAGGGAAGCAGTTAATGTGATAACAGATTCATTTAATAACTCACCTGGGTAATGGCTCCCACGGTGCTCCTGCCCGGAGCTGTTAGTGTGCAGAGAGTGTCACATTGTGCAACAAGGGCTGTCATTCCTTGCTCCTCCCAGAGCCTGGGTGCTGGGAGCCACTGGCCTCAAGTCACTGGGCTGAGGCCTCAAGTTCAGTAGGCATCTTTAGGATGCCTGGCTCAAACATATATCTGAGAGCCTCCTAGCAGATTTAAGTCAGATGATGAGAGTCTGTGTGCGTGAAATAACAGCTATTTGGCAGAATTTCCCTGTTGCAAAATCTCAGGAGCCCCAGTCTGCTGAACTTGCATGCTTAATGTGGCCCTCCTCATTAGGACAAGCCATCTCCAGACACGCTGAGCCCAACTAGGGCTGCTGTGCCCTTCCCTGCAATGGTGTGGCCTAGGCAGCGTGGCTCTCATTCTGCCATTTAATAGCCTGGCACTGGACACATTCTGGAGAGCTTTACCAGCCTCCCAGGTAGGAGGATGCAGAGTCTGGAAAGAGCTGGGCACCAAGCACTCCTGCATGTGTTGGGGCACCCTCAGCATCCTTACTAGGTGCTGATTAACATGGAAGACCCCACTGCCAAAAAAGCCTGTTTTCAAATATTGACATGACAGGTCTGCTCAGGAAAAAGGCAGGGATGTAACCAGCTTGCCGGGAAGAGGGTGTGGTGCCTGTCAAGGCAGCCTGGGGAACACCCAAGTGCTGGTTGGCAAGAGTGAATCATCAGCAAAGAGCTGCTGGGCTTCTACAGGGATTCCTGCCAGGCACTGCTGGTTTCAGTGGTTTGATCAACGGTCTTGAAATAAATCCCAGACTACTGCTGTGTACTAGTTTGAAAACAAGCCAGTGAGAGATCACAAGTCATAATTATAATTTAATAGGAAAATTAAAGTAAGTGCAGTAGTACAAGAACACTGACAGGGTCAGGATACAACCTGACACCCTGTTAGTCAGGGTGGTGGTAGCAGTCCAGATGAAGTGGTCCCATTGAAGCCATGATCCTGCAGAAAAGAGTCTGGTCTTCACCTTGAAGGTCCAGTGGTGCAGCTCTTGTCCTCTGAGAATCCCACAAGTAAAGACTGCCTGGGCTGCTCCAAACCCCAGATTATATCCAGGTGGGAATGCTTGGCTCCTCCCCCTGGGTGGAGCATCTCCCAATGGGCTGATGTAATTCTATGAGTCATGCAGTGGGTCCTTGATTGCCCATTAAACAGAGATAGCCCCCAGAGGGAGTTATCAAGGATGAGTCATGGTAGGAGATAAGGAACATTGCCCCACCTGCTTTAACAGCTTGTGAAGATGAAAATAGAATACATGCTTTTGGTTACATCTTACATTGCAACCTAGGACATGCTGCTAAAGTGTGAGGGTGGCAAGAGGATGTACCGAGTAGTAAGTGACAAGACTGCCCCTTCCTAAAATTCTCAAATTAATTACTTCAAGCAAATTTTGCTGTAATGTGGACTTTTAATCAGGCAATTCTTAACCATCCCTGAGATTTAATTGTCCCCTTCAATAGTTACTACCCTACCAAGCTTAGCATTATCCCAAATATTTCTTAGTAAACATTTCTTACCACAGTGGGCCTTGCACTCAGCCCTGGGGATCTCTGTTGCAGAGGCCTTCAGCAGTACAGCTCCTGGCTAACAAGCACACCTTTGCTATTGATGCCTCTGGTGCAAAACAGGCTGGCTTGGCATGCCAAGATAAATATTCAGGGACAACACAAAAAGTAGATCTGGAAAGACTGTCAGCAGCAGCTACAAGCTTCCTTCTTCTGTGGACACGGAAAATCGATTGTTCCATCCCTCCTCGCAGCACTGTTGTGATTTATGCAAATGCTGTTATCATTATCTCCTGCCAGCTTCCAAGTGAGAATGTCATACCAGTGGTGTTGATCTAAATCAGCCAGACATGTAATTGTGCTGAAGGTGATGACACGTTTGTAAAGCAATACCTTCCTTAGCTGAGACAAGGATATCAGTAGTAAATGCATTTTTCAGTATTTAATTCTCTGCTGGCAGAATCAAAATTAATTCTTCTGTTATTTCTTTCTGGTATTATCAGTAATCTAGAGTTTTCTGGGTCAACCGGTTTATTTTCTTAATGACCAGAGTGATTTCTGTTCTTCAGTCCTTTGGAATTACCCCAGTTTTCCTAGCTCTGTTAAAAATTGCCATCAGCATCTCAGTAAGACCCTCAGTTAGGCCCACTAATGCTCTCAATGTGGGCCTGATGAACTGCAAATGTCGATTTTAGCAGGTAATGTGTTACATGCCGGTTTGTTACAGATGGCATCCAAACTTGTCTCTTTGCACCCACAGCACTCCACAGTACTCACTCTCCAAGGTTCCACTCTTGCAGTGGTATTTAGGCACCGAGGGCTATGGAAAACCACAGAAGTCTGCCTCCTGGCATTCTTTTTTCCTTTTTGTTTTTTGTCTTCTAATGCAAATACATTTGTTTCATCTCCTTTTTTATCTGTCCCTGCTTGGCTCATTGTTTGCCTTTGAGCCATGCCTAGCTGAAGACAATGGGCCAAGGCTGGGCACTTACCTGGAGGGCATGGTGAGGACCAGAGAGCCTGTGACCCCAGTCCTACCAGGCACTGCAGAAAATCCTGGCCAAGACAGATGAACACAAGGGTCATGGAGCTTGGGAGTGTGAGCATGGATGTGTTGGTGTGCATGAACAAAATCAGGTTTTGCTTCACAATAGAATTCCTTCCTGTCCAGTGTCAGCTGCAGCTTCTGCTCCCCTCTCCAGCTGGAGGTTTCCCTAGCATATGGAGGGGGTGTGTGGTATCAGTCTATTAATTATCTTTCATCTCCCTTCCCTTGGGATCTGATCCAGACCATGCAGCTCCCACCTTCACTGTGAATGAGTTTGGGGTATTCTGCTCCTGTGCACTGCAGGGTTATCCAGCCCAACCACGTCAGGGATGGGGCAAAACCGTGCTACCGGGAGGCTCAGCTACTCCCTGTGCCTGTGTGCCTGCTCATCATGGATAACCTATTTAGTTATGGGCTTCTGCCACCTCTGCCAGCCTCTGACTCCGTTGATTTAAAATTTGCAGGCACGTCAGTTTTTCCTGGGTTTTGGCTGGGGCAGCAGCCCCATTGTCAGCGCAGGCAAGCATCCCTGCAAGGCAGAGCCTGGGACGCACAGCCTGGGTCTGTCACATTGCTAAATCTGGCTCAAAGTCATCGCCCTGCTTGAACAAAAGTCACCCTGACTTTGCTGTTTCTCATTTCTCTGTTCTGCTATGCAAACGAAAAGCAGCTGCATGACTTTGCCTCCCTGGATTCTCCCCAGTCTCTAGAAGGTACAGTTCTAGAACAGCCAGCTGAGATGAGAACAGAGTAGACAAGAAAGAGATGGGCAGGTGATTGAGAGCATGGCCACCAAGGCAAACATAAGGACCATCAAAAAACATGAAGATGTGAAGAAATTAGCTGTGCAGGGAAGTCAGGGAAGGTGGATAGGGCTGTTTGGATGAGACAGCAGGACTGTGAGTAAAAGAACCAATGTGGATTTTAAAAATGGGGGTCCTGCTCAAGTGATGTCTTCACTAGCCCCCTGCACTTGGGGGTCCCCACCCTGGTGCAGCCCTTTCAGGGGCGAGCAAATCTTGGAGCTCTCACTCACCCCTTTTCTGGGGACTCCACCAGTGCTGTGGCCATGCCCAGAGGTGGCCAGCATCACCATCTGTCCTAGAAGCAGGAAGGCAGAGGAAGGTGGCACAGAAATGGCACCCAGGAGCCTGTCTCACTCTGCTCAAACCCTTCTCACTCCATCCGAGTGGCTTTGGTTCCTGCTCCTTCCCCGGTGCAGCTCAGGGAATGGGGACCTTCCCTTGAGGAGTGGGGAGAAGAGGAAGGGAGTCAGTTGCATGTGATGAGGGGAGCAGCAGGCGCACGACTTGCTGAGCACTTCACTCCACAGCTCAAAAATTGCCAAGAACACAATTTTTCAGTACATAATTGCCAGTTTTGTTGAGGTTGTGAAAGGGCTTGTCTTTTCCTGTGGAAATCAAAAGCTGAAATGTTGTGCAGTGCTGAAAAAAAAAATCTCTTAATTTGTGGTTTGCATAATAATATAGCACGGGTTTATGATGCAGTTCTGTTGGCTTCCTGAGATATTGGGTAACAAGGACAAAAACATTTGGTCCTTTGGGGTTCTGCTTTGCTCACCCAAAATCTCTTTTCTCAGAAAGCCTCAAGAGTATTTCATGAGCATTTTTGACACCCTGGAAAGCTGAAAACAAGCTTGCAACACAGCAACCCCCAGAACTTGTTAAGAAATAAGGGTCTTCTTGAGACACACTCAAGATGCCTGTTCTTGATTTGAGGCTGATGTGAGCCAGGTTGGTGCATCAGGACTTCAGGCAGACCTAGGAGGAAAGGGCAGATAAAGAGGGCAGGGTGCTGCAGCTGAAGGTGTGAGGCACCAGTGGGTGATGCGCTGCTTTTATTTGGCTGCTGCCAGGTTTGAGTAGGAGAGTGACTGTGGCAGGTCTGGGTCGAGGTGTGGTTGATACCACACCTTCTCTCCTACCAGTGCAGTGGTGGGCTACTGCCCAACTCTCCACTGCCTCCCCTAAGAATATTAGGGAGGTGTCAGTCCTCCTCACTCCATATCCTGATCTCCAGGATGAGGGAAACTTTTGCCATGAAGGCATCAGCAATGTGCTCCCCTGGCTCCAGATTCACAGCCAGCATGGGGACTTCTCTCCTATCCCAGCATAGAGGCCTCCCCACCAGTGCGCACAGAGTGAGCTGAGACCTATCATCTCGGGGGCCTTCTTGTCCCCACATCAGCTGCAAAAGACAGGGAAAGGAAAGCAAGGTGCCAAGACTCGGCTAGGTCCTGGTGGCACCTCCTCACCCTCCCAGCAGCAGGATGGGATTCCTGTGAAGCAGCCTGTGGCTCCATCTAGTGCCCATGCCAGCTCTGCACCCATTGCTGGGCAGACGGGCCAAATCAGAGCCCCTGGCAGCCGGGGAGGATGCCCTGGCTGGAGGCAGCCCCCAGGGAGCCCCTCCGTGCTCATGGGCAAACAGGTACAGGAGGACAGTGCTGCAATGGCATCCAGGGAAAAAAAACCCAGTGGCAGGAAATACTCCAAGCCATTGCTCAAGGAAATCATCAAGTTGCTGTCTGATGGCAGGGGACAAGGCTCCCATCCCTTCGAGAGAGAAACGCCTTTGGCACACGAGATGATGCCCTTGGCATTTCATCCACCCCAAGTGCACGACTCATGGCTGGGGAGGGCTCTTCTAGGGGATATCTGAAACTTGTCCCTGAGGAGTGCTGGGAATGGCCTCAGACTCAGGCCTCCCATTCTGCCAGGCTTCCCAGCTAGGGATTTATGGGAGGTGAGGAAGATATTCCAACTGTGGGGTAGGTGTGGCAGTGGATCCAAAACGCTTTCACCCTGCAGAGAGAACGAGCTCCCTCCTTCTCCCATCCAGACAGCAAGAGGGAATCATAGATCTCCGTGGCCAGGTCACATTCACAGGTGCAAGTGAGCGAGACCGCCCAGGACCCTGACGGTGGGTGAGCACAGCCCCTCTGCAGCAGCTGTACAGGCAGGAGCCATGCAGGAGAGAAGTCAGCAACGCAGCTCTTAGTGCAAGGTCCCG
>NW_008235774.1:1616879-1620981 GCF_000691975.1 Corvus brachyrhynchos | reverse complement strand
GGACCCTTTCCCCTGCCTGGGCAAGTTGGGGTGACGCCGGCGGGACGGCGGTGCGTCAGCAGCAAAGGGTCCCCCCGGCTGGGGCTGTAGGTGCTCCCAGGTGGCCGAGGTGCGCGCAGGGCACTGGGAAGCTGGGCATGGCATGGCACTGAGCTGCTCTCGGGAGGCAGTGGGGTGGTCGGGGCGCTGGAGAGGGTAGGCAGCCCACCCTTGCTGTCCCACACCCAGCACTACCAGGCTGTGCCTGTGGATCCCTGACTTTGCCTTCTCCCCCTGCAGTGACGCCGTGGGACAGCTCACGTCATGGTCGACTACTATGAAGCGCTGGGGGTGAGCCGCAACGCCACCGCTGAGGACATCAAGAAGGCGTAAGTGCGTGGCAGTGTGCCTCTGCCTGCGGGGCAGAGACCCCCAAGCCACCCCCACATGGTGCCAGCAAGGCAGGGGCTTCCTTCGGGGCCGGTGGGGACAGGGCACAGCTCCAGAGGTGACAATTCAGCCTTTGTTTCCTTTGTATGGACGCCAGAGCGGGGTTGGGCTTTGCTGCCTACAAAGGCATCTTTTGGTGAGGTTTGGTCCCTTTGTTCCTGCTGTCAGCCTGGGACTGGAGGCGAGTCTCTATGGCATTTGGAGGCTTCTGCCAGAGGGTTCAGGGATGGCAGATGGTTGGGGCACAACTCTGCTGGTATCAAAGTCAGGGGAGTGGAGCTCACAGGGTGAAGAGCAGCATGTCCCCTTTTAGGGATGAGGCCCTGTGGGCAGGTTGGTGCTGTGCCCCAGGCACTGCTGGGGAGCTGACAGAGCCTCCTGAGTCTCTGCAACTCCTGTCTGGTGCCCTGCCAAGGTGCTGCTGCTCTCACTGGGGTGAGGCAACACCTGAGGGGAATGCCAGTGGATTGCTGGCTTGCCAACAGGTGGCAGAGGTCCCTGTGGGGGGCTTCCCAAGAGTGAGTGGAAGAAGCTGGGAAGCATGAGTTAACCCTAGCTAGCTGGAGTGGGGAGGAAAGGGCTGCTGGTGCTCTCCTGGCCCCAGGGGGCCCCAGCCACCCCTGGTTCATGCATGCTCACAGTGGAGCCCATGAAGGCTCCAGAACAAACCTGTGAGCATTGTCCAGAGCCATTGATGAGAGCAGCTGAGGTTGGGCACACGTTACAGTGCTGTGGTCGTGCTGCAATTCTAGGGTAATTTCTGTTTTGCTTGTTCAGTCTGTGTGTGTTGGTGTGTCTGCATAAATACGTATATATGTGTGTGTGTGTGTATATGTATGAAAAGACATACTCTTCTCAGGAGGCAGAACTAGTCCAGGAAGCTCCTGTTGGTGCCTGAGGCTGTAGGGCGCTGGGTGAAGTAGGCTTGGGGTGCCCCTGCCCACAGGCTGGGAGGTGCGTGCTCAGGTGGGGGTTGCTGGCCCAAGAGCCCAAGGGCTGCTGCGTGCCCATCACTCCCCCTCTGTGCAGGTACAGGAAGGCTGCGCTGAAATGGCACCCGGATAAAAACCCAGACAACAAGGAGTATGCTGAGCAGAGGTTCAAGGAGATCGCTGAGGCATACGAAGTGCTGTCAGACAGTAAGAGGCCACAGTGATGTCTTGTGTGTGTGTGTCTGCCCGTGGGACTGCTTGCACTGGGGTGTCCTGCTTCTGGGCTCACCCAGGTTGCATCCGTGGCTGTCCCCCAGAGGCAGAGTGTCCCTACAGCTTTACCACACAGCTTGTGGTTACTTCCTCACATGTCTCCCAAAACAGCTCTTGGGAGAGATGCTGAGCTGTTGGCCTCCACAATGGGATCTCCCCAGATGGGCTGAAGCTTTTGCATTCTTGCCCAGGGATTTTACTTGGGTCTGGGTGCAGTGCTGGGGCAGCAGGGGCTTGTGCCAACCCCCTCCTCTTGCTCCCTGCTGTTCTGCACCTCCCTTAGTTGGGAGAAGTGTCAGTTCTCCTGCCCCTGCCTGGCAGCCAGCTTCCCCGCAGCCCCCTTTCTTCTTCCAGAGCAGAAGCGCGATGTCTATGACCGCTATGGCAAGGATGGACTCATGGGAGCAGGTGAGTAGGGCCATGGGGGTTTGTGCAGCTCTGGGTACATCCCTGTTTGAAGACCCAGTGTGGGGCAGTGCCACCAGGGCGCCCTGCCCTTCAGGGGAGTTGTCACCCAGGGCTCCATTTAACATTGAGTGTCTTCCCTCCAGCAGGGCCAGGGGGCTCCAGGGCCAGTGCTGGGGCCCCCGAATTCACCTTCACCTTCCGCAGTGCTCACGACGTCTTCCGGGAGTTCTTTGGCGGGCGAGACCCCTTTGCTGAATTCTTTGGTGCGTGCGGGGCAGGGGAGGCTGGCTCTTGGGCATCTCTCTGTCTGTGGGGCAGCCGCTGAGCTTGGGGACAGAGCATGGCTGGCCCTGGCAGAGGGTCCCCATATCAGTGCCCTGCTTCTGGTTCACCAAGATGATGGGGTTATGCTGAAGGGGGGGCCTCTGGCTTTCAGATGACGTGCTGCCCTTCTCTGAGCTGCGAGGACCTGGCCCCCGGCACCATGGGGGAAGCCACTTCTTTTCCCCCTTCCCAGGATCCTCAGGTAGGAGACGCTGCCATTCCTCCCAGCAGGGGAGTCCTAGAACACCATGTTCCCCTGTGCAGAGTCTGTCCCCTGCCCTCCTCTTGTCACCCACCCTGGCACCAACCTTGTTGCTCCCTTCTCTAGATTTCTTCACCTCATCCTTCAGCTCTGGTGCGGATGCAGGACTGGGCTTCCGCTCTGTTTCCACCTCCACCACCTTTGTTAACGGCAGGCGCATCACCACCAAGAGGTGAGGGCGGTTCCAGCCCACCTTGCTCCCACAGACTTCCCTCCATCAGCAGGCCTTAGACCCTGCAGCTTCCCACTGTGGTGCACTGTCTACATGACCCCTGACTGTCCATCTGTTTGTCTGTCTGTCTGCAGGATTATTGAGAACGGACGGGAGCGGGTGGAAGTGGAGGAGGATGGGGAGCTGAAGTCAATCCACATCGATGGTGAGAAGTGGCACTGCAGACTGAGTTGTTGAGGTCTGCGCCCTTTCCCTTTGGGGTATCTGGGAGGTGCTGCATCCAGGCGTTGTTTTGGACTGAGCCTTGGTTAGCTCTGGTTTGGAGTTCTGCTCTGAAGGACTGGTGGGGTGGGTTGGAGTTGCCAGGGCCCCACACCAGCTCTGGGGAGCTGGAGCGGATGAATCCCCCAACCCCTGCCCCTGTCCCTACAGGTGTTCCTGATGACATGGCGCTGGGGCTGGAGCTGAGCTGGGGGGAGCAGCAAGCCTTCCCCAGGCCACGGCCCCCCTCCCCGCCAGCACCGGCCACACACCAGACCTCAAGCTCCTCGCCCGTCTGCCTCTACACGGACAGCGAGGACGAGGATGAGGACTTGCAGCTGGCCATGGCCTACAGCCTCTCTGAGATGGAAGCTGCGGGGCACCACCAAGCAGGGGGGCACAGCCCCCGCTCCCCGCCGGCACCAGGGGGCAGCCACAGCAGCCCGTCCTCCACCTGCCGAGCCCGTGGTGCCCAGGGGAGGCTGGAGCAGGAGCCACTGGGGGCCAGCAGTCCTGCTACAGTGGGGCACGAACCTGCCCCCAGAGTGAAGCTGTGGCACTGTCCCCTGCTCTGAGCATGGGGCTGGGGTTCTGCCCCTCTCCGTGGGGCAGGGAGAGGAAAGCAGGGGTGGAGTCTCACTGCTTGGAACTTAGCTCCTGCCTCCCCTAGCAAGGGCGGGGGTCTCTTTTGCCCTGCCTCCTTGCTCAGGTGAGTGGCTGGCTAGTGGCATCCCAGGGTTGGAGGCTCCCAGGCTTGGAGGTAGTGGCTTGAAGTGGGCCCCCTTAAGGGGGTCCCAGGAAGAGGGGCAGCTCCCTGCCCTGGCTCCTGGAAGCGTGGGGTGCCCATGGGCAGGCGTGCCCTGGCTGTGCCTGCCCTTCTCTCCCTGCCTGTCCTGCAGGTGGGCAGGGTCTCCAGCAGGTGCCTCCCTGGCTGCAGCCTGCTCCTGCTCAGGCTGCGGGGAGTGCTGAGTTGAGCTCCCCTCCTTGCAAGGAGGGCTGTGCACATAGCCTCTGCTTGGTGCCTTGTGTCTTGTGTCTTCC
>NW_008235774.1:1612595-1616848 GCF_000691975.1 Corvus brachyrhynchos | reverse complement strand
TCCCTCTGGATGCTGTCCCCCCTGCCTGTACTCCCTCCTCCTCTGTCTCCTTGCAGACTCTGCCTGGTCGCTCCCTTCCCTATGCCTTGCACACCCTCCAGGGTACTGTCCCTCCTTGCTTCCCACAGCAGCAGTGACCTTCCGTGATGTTCACAAGTGTTTCTACCCTCTCCATTGCCTGTAGTTCTGCCTTGGCTCTCGTCCTCCTTCTCCTGGGACCTTCCTCCCTCCATCCCTGCCCCTCCCCAGCCCTGGGCCAAGGAGGATTTCACAGGTGCTGTTGTGTACCCCCCTCCGCTTGTCTCCCCAGGTGTGTTCTGAGGCTGCTGCGCCCGGGGACCGCGCACGCCCACTCGCTCACGGAGGCTCTCCCAACCAGGACTCCGCTTTCTCCCTGCACGGCCACCCCCTGCCACCCCCTTCCCCCAGCACCCTCTGGCTCCATGGGATGCGGTGAGGGGGGGCATGACAGGGCTTACGGCCGAGCAATACCTGGGCCTGGGGGGAGATACCCTGGGCACCACAGGGATGGTGGAGAGGGTGGTGATGGGGGTTGCTGTAGTTTAGGCTGCTGGGGGGTGCTGGCAGGAGGCAGCGAGGGGCAGCATGGCTGGGCTCAGCCAGCAGGGCTGGGCTCTGCCCCCCTCCTCGCTGTAGCCCCCCGTCTCTGAGCCCCTTCTGCTGCCAGCTGTCAATAAACCTGTTTGCAGTAACTTCTGCCTGTGCGGTCTTTCTGGGCTGGGGATGCAGGGTTCTCATCTTTGCCTGCAGGTGAGCTGTACGTGTCTGGCAGTTGTGGAGTGCCGGGATAGAGATGGACAAACGTGGCATTTCCTCCCTGTGCCATCCCAATATACAGTCAGAGGCCAGGCCTGGCTGCAGCTGCACGAACGTGACACAAGAACTTTATTCACATCAAGATACAAAATTATAGTTCTCTAGAAATTTTTCTTCTGCTCGAGTGACTAGGCAGGGAACACAAAAAGGGGACCTGGAGCTGGGCTGGCCAGGCCCCCCTGCACCCCATGCTCCCCCCAACTGTGGAGGACCCGTGCCATGGGGACAGGAAGAGAGCTAACACAGAACTGACAGGTTGGGGAGCCCCCCCCCGGCCAGCTCACAGCAGCACCACCTGGTGTCTTCCTCCACAGGGCTTAGGGGCCATGAGCTCTGTCCCCTCTGTGGTGGCAGTGGGTGTGATGAGGTTCCTGCACGCAGAGGGCCTGAGGTCGATGTCCTTAGGGAGATGGGAAGAGAGGCCTAGGGGCAGGGGGAACAGAGCCAGAAGCACAGACACCATTTTGTAGGGAGAGCAGCCCCAGAGGCAGGTGAGGAGAGTGCGAAGCGCAGGGCAGGGGACAGACAAGAGGGGGAGGGAGGGCTCCTCGCCATCACTGCGGCAGCGCCTTCAGGATGGCGTTCACTTCCTCGGCCACAGCTGTCAGTGCGAACTCAAACTGGTCCTGTGGGAGCACAGCAGGGGGCATGACGGTCCCTGCCAGCCCCGCCCCAGGGGCTATGCGTGCTTATGTGGAGGGAGAGGGTCCCCAGCTTGGGCGTACCTTGGTCTGCACCATACCAGGCCGCTGGTCTCGGATGTGCTCCAGCGTAGCAGCTATGTCTATCTCCTTCACCCCTGGGGCAGAGGGAGAGAGGGGTGCTAGGAGGGGAATTCACAGGCCAAGCTCATGGACAGGGCAGAAATGCTGCTTCCCTGCACCTACCTTTGGCCATTCGGTTCAGGACCATGTCGACAAGGATGTACGTCCCAGTCCTGCCTGCACCGTCACTGCAAAACACAGATGCTTGGTCCAGGGGAACTGCTTCCAATGGGCCTGGTCCTGGGCAGCAGGTCCCAGCCTTCAGTCACCCTCAAGCTCAAATGCCCCTCCATCCCCTGCAGTACCTGCAGTGCACGATAATAGGGCAGGAGCGACCCCGGTAGCACTTGTTCACTTTCCTGCAAGGATAAGAGGGAACAGATCAGTGCCTGGCTGTGCCAGGGTCAAGGCTGTGCTAGGTGTCCCTTGCTGTGCTCAGTGGGGCAGGGCAGCAGCACACCATGATGTGGCCCTGGGGGTCTGGCTCATGGCTCCTCCTGCCTCCACAATGGTGCTGGACATGGGATGGGGACCACCGGTAGAAAGTGGCCAGGGCAGGGAGAGGAGTTCAGTTCCTCAGGTGCCCAGCCTGGGGAGGGGAGCAGTGGCAGGACCCCCAGGGAGCAGCTCTGGTCCGGTGGGGCGTGAAGCTGGGGGCCAGGCACTGGTAGGCCTCCTGGCATGCTCCATGCAGCAGGCACGGCTGCCAACGATCACTTTTGTGACTATGCAACTGGAGCCAGATTACTAGCTGCAAATCACAAAAATGACGCCGGCAGCTGCGAGAGAGAGACAGAGACAGACAGAGAGAGAGAGAGAGAGTGTGAGCGGGACTGAGAGGAGGGCGACATTCTCAGAGACCCCCCTGCTGCCCTAGGCTGGGTCCCTTGCCCCGCACAACCTAGGTACAGTGAGCAGCCTGTGGCTGGCAAGTCCACCACCACCCAGGGACCTAAAGACCTGGGCAGGCAAGTCTCCTGGGAGCAGTCCCAGTCCTGCAGCTCTTGCCCTGGGCTAGCTGGGGATCCACCACTGGTTGTAGTGCATTGGGAGCAACGAATCACAGCCAGTTTAAGGCTGGCTCTGGTGGTTTCTTCTTGCACCCATGGCTGTGGAAGGTGCCAGTTAATGCTGCCCTCCATGCCAGCTCTGGGCAAGAGCACTTTCCCACCCTCCCCATGAAGGCCAGAGAGCCCTGGAAACCTCAGCCAGAGGTTTCTTGCCCACCAAACTCTGTTGAGCCTCATCCCAAGCTGGCCAAAACCTGGCTCTTCTGCACCCTCCCATCCATGGCAGCTCCCAGTCCCAGCACCTGGTCCATGCCATGGCCCCAGCCCTCATCATATTGGCAGTGATGTCCTCACCCATCAGTCACCTGCATTTGGGATCACTGCTGGGTCCCCATGGGCTGGCACAGTGCCAGGTGGGCGCTCACCTGCGGAAGTCAAGGAGGGGCCGGGTGGTGGTAGGGATGCCCTCGGCCGGCCAGCTGAGGAAGTGGAACTGCGTCAGGGTGCGGGTCTCCTGCGACTGCACATTTTTCAGGTAGAAGCTGCGCACCAGGAAATCCTCACACCAGATGTGCTCTGACACCAGGTTCACCTGCCCAAGTAAGGCAGACAGTGGGCATCAGTGCAGGGTAAGGGGGCTGGGATCAGGGGGACAGGGGCTGGAGGATACTCCATGCCCCAGGCTACTCAACACGCTTGCCTCGTAGATGTGGTAAAGAGAGGAGCCTTCGTCCGGCCAGTAGCGGTCACACTGCTTGACACTGTCCTCAGCCAGGGGGCTCAGCATGACAATGACAGTGCAGCCATGTTCCCACACCATCTGTGGGCAAGACGAGGGAGGTTTCACTGCTGGGGGACAGCCCAGGTGGGAGGGCAGTCAAGCCACTGTGACCCATTTTGTGGCCATCACACGAAGGAACCCCAATGGGCTGGCACAGCCGCGTGACACTCACCTGCCAGAAGTCAGCAATAGTGTGGGACAATGGCCCCTGTGTGGCAATGTATGCTGGCATCCGTGGGTCATGCTCAATCTGGAACAGGAAAAGGGGTATCAGACTTTACAATCTATGGCCAGGGGTTGGTGACACTTGAAGGAGTAGGGGTATACTCCAGGCGTGATGGGAAAGTTGGGAAGGGAGATTCAGGTGCCCCAGCCAGGAGAAAAATGGGATTTAACAATTGCTTGAGCAATGGGGCAGGCACAAAGCTCACATCTGTAGCCCTCAGGGATGTGACCTCGGTCCAGCTCTATCCCAGAGTGAAAACCTCACCTGGGCTGGGCACATCAGGGAGCAGGGTGGCAGGGCAGGAGCCCCCAGTGATCACTCACGATTGGACTGGCATTGATGAAGTCACTGCGGGATGGGTTGCTCTCAGCTTTCAGCTTGATCCGCACGTGATCATCTGGGGGAACAGGCCAGGAGACTTGGTGAGTGCCCAGAGGAACTGTGGGCACACTAATGCTGCAACCAGCCATGGTCCTGAGCGTCCCCATGCCCCACACCCTGCTCTAGCAGGACAGCTGGTCCCTGGGGCTGGGATGCTCACAGGGCACATAGTCGGGGTTGCGGTTCTTCTTCAGGTTGGCTTCGCTCTGGGCGATGGAGCAGATGCTGGGCTCAGCTTGGTAGGCACAGAGCGC
>NW_008235774.1:1609102-1612365 GCF_000691975.1 Corvus brachyrhynchos | reverse complement strand
CACAGCTCCTGGGGAAGCCCACAAAGAGCCCTGTCCCTTGGCCACAGCGCTGCCATAGGGCAGCCCTATGCACCCCGAGTGATGCTGACACGTGGCAGTGACTCATCCTGTGGGGACCCACATCCCACAGGGCCCCATATCCCACAGGGTCCTACCTGGTACTCGAAGGTGGTGTCGGCAGCACCCTCTGGCCCCAGGGCAGCCAGGCGCTCCTTCTCCCGCTGCTTGGCGTGGCGCCGGAGGCAGAAGGCCGCAGACACTGTGATGGCAATGACTGCCACGCAGGCCAGTGCGATGAAGGTCAGCAGCACTGAGTGGAAGCCGTCCCCAAAACGGGATGGGCGTGAGTAGGCAGCAGCCTCATTTCGCTGGGGACCAAGCCAAGTAAGGGTTAGTTAGCATGGGGCTGGGGAGGGGGCAGAGACCTTATTCTACTCCACATTTGGGGTTGCTGGGGGTTAAAACAGAGCAAGGGCTCTTCCTTCCTCTTCCTGAGGGTGCTGATTCTCTGGAGGAGCTTGGCCAACCCCAGGTAGCAGTACCTCCTGCTTCCCTGCTTCCAGCGCTCAGGGCTGCTGCCTGAGGCAGACCCAGCCTGGGCTGCCCTCCTACAGGGTGGGCAGTAGCCCCATAGAACTTTGGTTCCATGACCTCCTTCTGCCCAGCTGGAGATCAACAAGGGCTGAATTCAGCCCAAGGAGTTAATGGTGTAGGATAGGCAACTGCAGTGCTGGGTGTGCTGCTCCCAGGGGACTTTCCTGACTGAGGCTGGCTCTCCCCTGCAGCCCCTGCTCCACAGCAGGACACTGGAGGAGGCAGGGTGGGGAATGTGCCAGCACTGCTGGTACTGTCCCAGCTGTAGCGGCTAGGGGACAGGTCGTCCCTGTTGCCCTCCTCAGGACACAGAGCGGCCCCTGCCACCTTGCAGGTAGTGTCTCTAGGGCTCCTTCCCTGTGGTTGTGGGAGACACCCCAACCCATGCCAGTCCCATGCTGTAAAAGGATGTTGCTCAGGCCTTGCTGGACAAGACCTTCCTGTCAATGCCATGACTGCCTAGGTCCAGCTGGGGCAGCACAGGGATGCTGGGGCATCGCCGCTTCAAACATCCTGTGCCCAATGAGCTGCCAGAGCCCTGCATTACCTCATTGCCACAGCCTCCCATTGGCTACGAGCCTGATGAGGTTACCGAGGGAACACTGCACCATCATCAGCTACATCATCATCATCATCATCATCATCGCCTGGGGATGTCCCCAGCCTAGGAGTCCCCGATGCCACCTGCCCCCCAGCTGTGCCAGTCCCAGCACCTGACCGCCACCAGGGTCCAGCCAGTCCTACAGCACGGGCCCCCCCCAGGCCCTGCACCTCCCAGATCCCCGGGGCATCCAAGCAGGAGCAGCCCTGCAGCCCCTGGAGGTGTCAGTGGAGCCAGGGGGGACAGAAGGGATTTCTCACCCAAGGCCTGCCCAGGCCCTGCTGTCTCCCTGCCTCTCTACATCCCTCTTCCTCAAATCTTGCACCAGTCCCACCATGTTCAGAGCCAGGAGGGAATGAAGAAAAAGCACAAGCTGGTTAGAACTGGGAAGGCTGGTGCAGAAGGGAGCCTGCAAAGCTGCCTCAGCCTCCTCTGAGCTTCATTTCTGATATCTCTGACATCTCTCCCGGTTCCTGCCACCTGCCTCATCAAAAGGCATTGCCATAGTGACACTCCACATATTGCTGATAGAGACAGGTTGCCTCAGTGGCCAGGCCACCCTTTCTTCATGGCCTCCTCCTCCTCCAAAGTTCCCCCTTCCTTCCTTCCCGCTCATGGCTACAGCCACATGACAAGAAGTGGGAAATGGGGACACTGGGCTGGGATGTGCTACACCATTTTTCCTCCTCAGGCTGCAAACACAGGAGCCAGGCTTAGTCCTTATCTCCAACCCCTGCTCCCCGCCCCAGGAGACTGTTCCTGTGGCTCCCCAGAGGAGTACGGGGAGGGGTAGCCCCTCTCCAAACAGATGGTTCCTGTTCCATCCCTGCCTTCAGCTGCTTTGCCATTCTCTGGGGACATGATGGCATTTTGCCTGCCTAGCTATGGTTTCTGGGGTGCTCTGGGAACATCCCAGTGCTCGGGTGCTGAGGGCACAGCTGAGATGGGGTCTGCAGGTTGGAGGGAGGCAAGGGTGAGGATGAGCCTTGAGGGATACAGCCTGCAGCCCTCCAGCCTCGGGGGGAAGAAAAGCCTCTGGGAGTCCCTCTCAGACCACCTTCAAACACTGCGGAGCTTTTGTTTTGAAAAGAGCTGAGAGCCCTGAGAGTACAGACAGCTGGGCAGGATTGTTCTGCCAGGCACTGGAGGGGGATGATGGACGCACAGGACTGGAGCAGTCTCCACCAGGAGTCCTCCAACACAGGACTGGAGTCTATCTCCATCCTAAACACTGCCCAGTCTCCTCTACTCTTCAGCTGCCCTACAGACCTGCAGGGACAGCTCATTCACAAAGGCCCTTGTGCCCCAGGGCTGGGGGCTCCTGGCTTGTACCCAGTGGCAGCATCCCCACTCCCCTGTTGCTGGCCACCCCAGCCCCAAGGGACAGGATCCTTGCTCACTCCTACCTCTCCCACTCCTGTTTGCACAATCTTCAGGCCCAGCTCGTGCTCCAGCTCTCCCTTCACTTGCTCTGTGGACGGAGGAGATGGTCAGAGGCACGCTGCCCCTCCACACAAGAGACCCCCCAGAAACAGAGCCAAGGGATAGCTCTGACAGCTGCCCACTTCAGCTCCCCAGTGCAGCCAAAGGCAGTGGGATGTATGGTGGGAGCCCCCTCTTCCTGGTCCCTGGCAAGGGGCACCCCACAGCTGGGAGGGGAAGAGAGGACCAAGACCAGGGGGACACTGCTCAACTCACCAGTCTGGCTGGCCACATCTGCCAGTGAAAAGTTCTGAGGGTTCTGTCGGATGCGGAAGGTAAGTGCAGGACCCACAACGCTGCCAGGGAGAGGGGGAACACAGTGTGAGACCTGGAAATGGAGACCCGCCCTACCCACCCTCACCACAGCTCAGTCCCTCCTGTCCCCCTGCCTGGGGGTGCTGAGCATGGCCATGGCTGAGGCAGCAGCACCCCCTGGCCCCGGTCCCCTCACCTGATGTTGATGAAGCTGGCAGTGGAGAGGTGGAGGTGCTTGGCTAGGAGCTCCAGCAGCCGCACGCCAGCAGCCAGCCCCAGGGGCCTGTGGGGATAGTGTCAGGGGGAGGGGGGGTGGCAGGGGGGTGGGGGC
>NW_008235774.1:1605621-1608997 GCF_000691975.1 Corvus brachyrhynchos | reverse complement strand
GGGGGGGTGGCGGGGGGGGGGGGCCAGCCTGTGCTGCCCACAGTCAGGGAACAGAGACAGGCAGGCTCAGGGAGTCCCAAGCGCACAGCAAGAGCAGGGTGTCAGGGTGGGCAGGAGGTAAGAGTGTGGCCATGTGTGGTGGTGGGGGTGAGCTGACCCCCCCTTGCACACTAATGTGCACAGACACACTTGTGCATGCACACTCCCAGTCTCCCCTCCTGCAACAGTGAGCTCTGGCCTTGGTATGGGCTGATAAAGGAAGGCTTTGGGGTGGAACAGGGGCTGTGGGTAGAGAAGGGATGAGGGGGGAGCTGACTCCATGGAAACCCAACCCTACCAAAGACCCAAACAGGCTCGGTCAAGCATGTGAAGCTGTGACAGCTGTTGGTGGGGAGATACAGACCCTTCACACACGCAGACCCCCTTGCCTGACCCCCAACTCTCACTTCTGGTCTGTGACGATGTAGCCATACTCGTCTGGTGGCCGCATGCCCTGCTGTGCCCCACCATCCTTCATCTCTGTGTAGCTCTTCTTCTCCACCACAATCTGCTTTCTGGGGCTAAGGGCATCTCCACTGTGTGCCTGCTGTGGCTCAGCCTGGGGAGCTGGTGAGGATGTTGCCCTGCCCTTTGTTCCATCCCCTGGGGATCTACTGGCTGGGATTTTGGAGGGTGGCACTGTGGAGGAAGGGGGTACTGGCTCCTCTCCATGCTGCATGTCTCCCTCCATCACCTGAAGGGAGGAAAAGGGAGAAGCTGGAATCTCAGAGGAGAGCTCTGGGGAACTACCTCCTCCCCCCCATCCCACCTTTGGCATGGCACCTCCTCCAGCATCACCCTGCTGCAAACCCACCCGTTTCGCTGTGGGCACTTCAGGGCCAGCAACACCTAGAAAGGAGACACAGGTCCTGCAGCACCCACCCCAAAAGGCAACACTCCCTACCCTGAAACAGGGCATGCTAGCACCTGCTGCTGCCAGTCCCTGCCTGTCCCATCCCTGTGCCTGGCTCACCAGAGCTCTGGAGAAGCTGGAGGAGAGTGGACAGGCTGCTTAGCTGCTGGGGACTCAGCTCTGGCAGCCCCAGGCCATAGCTGGCCAGGAGGGAAGCCAGTCTCTTCAGGGCAGCATCTGCAAGAGGATGTAGCGTCAGGTTGGATGCTCTGCATCCGCATGGAGACCAGGAGCCAGGGATGGAGCAGATGGGGCAGGTGGGGTTGCGGGTATATGCTGTCCATGGGCATAAAGCCAAAGAGGAGGGAAAGTGTGAGCCACGAGGAATGTGGCTGTGGGTACAGGATAGGGACAAGGGTTGGTGCCTGGCTGGAGAACAAGGTACCTGTCTCTGCAGAGGGTGGCTGGGCAGCCAGGGGTGCTTGCTGCTCCCTCCCCTCCATGTTTCTGTAGTCATCGGGGAGCCGCAAGCTGTGCTGAAGCCTGGCGCTGGCAGGGTCCGGGCGGCCAGCTTTCTCTCTGGGCAGGGAAAGCATGCCCAAGTCCTGGAAGAGATGCCCCCCATCCATTCCTGGCTGCCCGCCATAGGAGGGCACAGGGCCAGCCCCAAAAAGGGTCTGGGCAGGGACCCGGCCCAGCAGTGAGGAGGTCTCAGAGCTCTGCCTGGCTGAGCCGCTGGGATGCTGGTGAGCACCATCCTGATAGCCGAACTGCAACCAAAAGACATGTCAAATCCCACAGGTCCCCTGTCACCCCATGGTGGAGGCAGGGGGTACTCCAGCACCAGCAGAAAAGCACTGGGAGTACAACAGCTCCCTGCCAATCTCTACTTTTCTGCCCAGGAGAAGGCGCTCACTCCCCAGCTTACCTTGTGGTAGGAGTAGGGATTGAGCAGAGCCTCCTCGTAGCCCAGCTGGGGTGGGGAGGGCAGCAGGACGTGCTCCAGGTACCGCTGCACCAGTGGGGAAAGCAGCAGTGGTGGGGGCTGCTCCAGATGCTGAGCTGCTGGCAGGCCGGTGTCGGGGGGCAATGGGGCTCGCCGGGGCTCACTGCGGAGAGGCAGGAACCTTGAAGGCAAGCAGCGTTGGGGTGACTCACCTAGGTAAAGGGGGAGGTCCCTCCCCTAAACCCCATTTGCGGGGCAAAGCCCTTGCTACTCCACTGAGCTCTGCTCACAGGATGGCAGCTGGCACCATCCTACCTGTCCCTGGCCACCGGCTCCAGCGAGGGTGGTAAGCGGAGGCGGGGGATTCGCTCCATCTCCTGAGAGATCACATACTGGGTGATGCCATCCTGCCACGAGAGCCCTGCCATGGGAAGGGGCTGTGAGACATGGAGGCAGCCTGGCAACCATGGTCTGAGTGCATAGGATGCTGTCCTGATATTCTGACCCTGTGTACCATGGCCTGGGTTTGACCCCACTCCTCCCAGAATCACCCTCCTCAGCACACCCTGGCCCCGGGGCCAACAGGACCTCAGAGAGTCCTAGTGCCACTAGGCAATTCTACCTGACACCCCCTCCCTGCAGGGTCACAGCGATTCCCCCCATGCTCCCCTCTTCACCTTGTGCCATGAGATGTCGCAAGACATCCTGCAGACGCTGGAGCACGGGAGATGTAACCTGGAAGTAGGGTCTGTCCTGCACGGAGCCCACCTGGCACTGCCCAAATAGCCCATCTGCAAGACAGGGGAGGGAGGCAGTGAGACCGGATAAAGAAACACCCTGATGTGAGGATCTCCGGGCACAGCCCCACCTTTCTCCTGCCGTGCCCCCCTGCACTACACCCTAGGTTCCCCTGCAAGGCATCCCTGTACCCTCCACACCCACTTGGAAAGGGAGAGGGGATCCCTGCACCCCTGCTAGCCACTTACCCTGCACACACACCTCCTGCGGGGCACACAGCCTCCGGTCAAACAGGCAGCCTGGGACAGAGAGACAGACAGACAGGCCAGTCAGCACAGCATCCAAGGGGGGCTTCAATGGAATTTGCTCATCACCAGCTGCCTTGGGGACCCCTACGCTCCAGAAAAGTGGCACAGGGATGCAATGTGGCAATGGTGGGAGCGGACACAGCTTTGTAGCCCAGGGCAGAGGCTCGGTGCCTGTCTTTTCTGCCTCTCAGAGGCAAGATGGGGGCTGTATAGAAAGTATGCCCTTGGCTCGGGAGTGTGGGGAAGGCCTGGAGTTTTTTGGGGTGCTGGCAGTTAGGAAGGTAAGACTGAGGCAGCAGAGACCTGCAAAACCACATCTGTTGCCCTCCTACATGTGGTACTACGAGGAAGGGATGCAACCTAGTGACACCGGAATCCACTCTCCCTGCGAAGCGAACCCCAAAGCATGGATATAGTGGTGTTGGGGGTGTGGGGTGTGTACCTCTCCAACCCCATTCGGGGGGCAGCACTTGGGCAGGGGGCGGCTTCCCC
>NW_008235774.1:1598942-1603894 GCF_000691975.1 Corvus brachyrhynchos | reverse complement strand
ATTCCTAGGGAAAAGGGCGGCCCGCGATAGGGGACATGCTCCTGCCAGCTCTCCCTGGGCAGGAGCCGAGCCGTACTCTGCACCTTAGCGGAGACCCCCGGCAACCCTCGACAAAGGATTGTGGACGGGTGAATGGGTCTCGCTCACGGTTCCAGGCGAGAGCACGGGTGGGAGCTATGGGAGTCCCCAGTGGGAGCCATGTACGTCAGAGTCAGCCACAGTCATGGACCACTCGCCAGTGAGTGAGAAATGCTTTAATGACCCCAGGACTAAACCCGCTGCTGCTCCCTCCCCGCCATGTTCAGTCGACCACCAGGCTGCTGCTGACCGTCGGCAGGAGCTCGAAGAAGCCCTGGAAGAAGAGAGGCCATCAGGGTGGGCCGAGCAAGGCAGTGCGGGGTGGGGGGACAGGCAGCGGGGGCAGGCAGCAGCTCCCTGTCACAGCGTCATAGCAGGCAGCTACTCGAAGAGAGCAGGACCGCGTCACCATAGTAACCCATCGCTGACTCAAGGCTAGCACCGGTTGCCATAGGAACTATTTAGGGATGGCAGTCACTGGGGAAGGCTGGGATGAGAGGCAGCACCTCCAGAAGCAGCCAGTACCTGCGCTGCTCTAGAGAGCTGGGGAGCTCTGTGGGATGGCTGGGCTCAGCCCCAAAACAGGGATTGGATGGGGACATGGGCATGTGGGAGATGTAGAGCAGCAGGGCTTTAGCACAGGATGGGGGACACAGGGCTCACCTTGAAGAGGGTGATGCTCTGAAGCACCCCCGAGGTGCAGCACATCTCCCGGATGGAATGCATGGCCAGCTGCGGGCAGCCAATGTCCAGCACACGCAGCCCCAGGCGGGAGGCCAGAATGGGGCCGATGGTGGTGCCGCAGGGTGTGTCGTTGCGCACCATGAACTCCTGCACGAAGGCAACACCTCAGCAGCTCCACATGCTGCCCCATGGCCTCCCATATGGGCTCTCAGCCCTGAAGGGAAGCGACCTGGGACAGGGAAGAAGCACTGACCCACGCCAGGGTTCAAAATGATCCAGAGATACGACACACTCGAGCTAGGCTCCCATCCTGCTTACCAGCCCACTCCCTGAGGCAGCCCTGGAGCTGGAGCCCCAGAGCAACAGGCAGCACACAGACCCCAGTGGGGTCAGACATGGTAACAGGGGTGGAGCTCTGGCACAGGCCCCCTCTGATGAACCCAGGAGTTGGACTGCAGCCCAAACCCCTAATGTTCAAGGAGGGCTCAACCAGCCCTGCTCACCTGCAGAGGGACACCCACACGGGCGGCAATATCCCGGATTACAGCTTCAGTGACAGCTGTGGAGGCGTAGCGCTGGTTGCTGTTCACTTTGATGACAGGGCCCTGCACAAGGAAAGGTACCACAGGCCCATGGTGGGACCCAGGGATAGTCAGTGGCCCTGGAAACACTCATGCCCAGGCAATGCTGCACCGCCCCAACACACCCCTGGATTCTCCCCTCCCTGGATGAGCCCACGGGGATGGGGACAGCGCTTCCATGGGGACAGCCCCAGCTACGAGCAGGGAAGGGCTCTAGGGACAAGACTGGGATCCCAAGTGATTAACATCAGACATGTGGCACAGTCAAATCCCACTGCGGGATAAACCTTTCCCATTTGAGTGCTCCCAAGCTGTGCCCTGGGAACAGCTGGGCAATCCACAGTGCTGCAGGACAGACAGACAGCAGCCATCCTAGACCAAAGCAGAGGGCTGTCCTCACCTTGTGGAAGGCTGGACGATGATTCTCCTCATGCTTGTCCCTGTAAAGGAGAAGCAAGAGTTTCACACGTTAGCCTTCCCTCCCTGCTGCAGTAAGGACTGTCCTGTCTGTACTACCTGGGGGGTGATGGGGATACGTGGCAGGGCAGGCTGCCCTCACCTGTGGCACGGCTCAGACTACTCACACATAATTGGGGTGCACAGCGTGGGCCATATCAGCACTGATCATGTAGGACTTGGCCACTGCCTCCTCGAAGGCTGTCAGGTTGTGTGGCGATGCTGAGATCCGGCGCAGCACCAGCTCCGTTAGCAAGGACTCCGCGCCCTGTGCACTCTCTGACCCTACCTGCCAAGGATCACCATCAGCACAACCCCACAGCACCACAGGGGCCAGATGAGTGACAGGGAGCTCCCTAAAGCCAACAAAGCAGCTTCCTACCACACCAGTCCTTCCCACCCCTGCCTGGGCCACGCTCCACGTGGGTGTAAGCAAATCCCTGCTTCCTCCACTGGGGTGTGGGATCTCTCTCCTGCTAGACATGGCTGGGGAACAGCAAAGAACATGGAGCTCCTTCCAGTGCCAGCCACCCCACGGCTGTGCCCCTCACTCACCTCCTCGTTGTCATAGAGTGCGATGAGACGCACGTTGGGCTCCTGGGAGAGGGACGAGGGTGCTGCACATGAGTCAATCAAGGCCTGCAAGGTTAGGGGGGAATGGACACCAGCCTGAGTGCCACCCCATGCTGGGAATCTCAGGACTGAACTACCAGGAGATCCCCCAGGAGAGCCCAAAACATGGAGGAAGGGAGCTGTGGGCACACACATTGCCCAGAGACAGCAGGAGCCACGCCTGGGAGCTGCCGGGAACTCCACACACCCAGCAAAGTGGGCATCCAACCCCAGATCCTCCAAGAATCCAGACCCATTCCACGAGAACGTAACTCCCTGCAGAGCCTTGGGCCAGCCCAAAGCTGAGCTGGGCTGCGTGGGGGCCACGCTGCAGCCTCCAGGTTCTTTTCTGTCTCACCTGCAAGGCGCAGTAGCAGCTGTGCAGGTTGTCCAGACGTGGGGAGAAGATGAACTCGTCAAAAGCACCACCCAGCGTCTGCAGAGAGCCAAGAGGAGTAGGGCACAGGCTTTGGGTCACCAAAAAGTACCTGCCACTGGGTCCCCATTCCAGTACCCTTATCTCTGCCTCTCAGGAGCAGCTTCCTCTTGTTCCATTCAGCTCCTAGCCCTGGCACGCCCCAGGCAGAGGATGTGTGCCAGGTAACACCTGTGTAGTGCCAGCCCGTAGGCTGTATGCAGACAGAGGGAGGCTCCTGTCCTTACTCACCGCTGGCTGTGTATCTGCCAGGCATAGTTCCAGCTCCACAATCTGCTCTGGTTTCACCCCCAGCTGGGGGCAGATCAGGGAAAGCAGGACAGGGCTGTGCCGCTCTGCCTGAGAAGAAAGCACAGCTGCGGGCAGGGCAGGCAGTGGATGGCAGGAGAAACTCCAGGTTTCCCCTTGCAAAGCTGTCCCTGCTTATGTTGGCAGAGTCCTCTCTCCTACTAACATGTCTCATGTTCAACCCCCCAGCTCACCCAGGACAGCTCTCTGCCCCTGTGCTAGCCCCCCTCCCTGCCCTTCCTCCTCAGGGAGATGCACCCATTCTACACTGGCTGCACACAAGGGTGAGAAGAGAGAGATGGCTGAGCAGGAGCAGATGTGCCACATACACAGCTGCAAGGCAGAGTGGAAGGCTACCAGCAGTCCACAGGGGGAACCCCGTGGCACGTCCCTGAGGACTGAATATCAAAGGTGACAAGTATGAGGTCCTTGCAAGTGTCCCTGCTGATCCTTGGCACACAGCTCACCTGGGCTGCAGCACTGCAAGGTGTGGACTCCATAAGCACCTCCTTTTCCAGCTCCTCCTGCACAGCAGTGGCCAGAATGGGAACCCTGTGGGGGTCAGTAACATTAACTCCCAGAGCTTTGCTCACCTCACCTGCTTGGGTCACACACTGCCAATGCTTCCTGGGGTGTTTGCCTAGCTCCTCCAGGGAGCCACTGCTATGCCAAATGGAGAAAGAATGCATATTTCAAACACACATCTATTGTGCCACCTCAGGACACCCCAGTGTCCTATGCTTGGAAGCATCTCCTGGAAGGACTCTATGGGGCTAAAAGCCACTGCAGACCTCCCCACTGCAATGAGTGGCTGCCAAAGGGAGAGCTGAGGTGGGGCTCTGATCTAGCTGGGTCCCAGCCCTCCCAAGGGCTGGCCAGGGGTCGGGGCTGAGCCAGGCCTTACAGGTGGTGCTCGGTGTTGGGCCCGAAGTTCTCATTGATGCTGCGCTGCAGATGGATGGCCAGGTGAGGAATGCGGAGGATGGGCCGCTCCACACGCACCAGGCGCTGCTCCAGGCGCCCCGAGGCCGAGTCCTGAAACACAAGGAGGACTTCTGGGGCCAGGCCTGCAGGGCTGAGAGGTTGCAGCAGGTGCCACTCTGTGTGGGAGTCAGCAACCCAGAGCCAGAGACACACAGCTATCTGATTGTGCATTGCCCTAAATCGGACTTACCTTTATGATCACCCTCCCAGCCACAGTCAGGTCACGGTCGAACCAGGTGTTCCAGATGCCCCCTCCATAGGTCTCCACGCCAACTTGCACTATGCCCACCTGTCCCCGCTTAGAGCGACGCTTCACCTGGGCAGCAGCAGAGGTGTCACTGCTGGAGCCATGAAGCGCTGGGGACTGGGCAGCTGGTGGGGACTGGGCAGCATGTGCCCAGAGCCTCATCGCTGATGCTGCCAGCACAGGGTGCTGTGAGGGGCTTTAAAGGACAGGGGACACAGAGAAGACAGCAGCAGGCAGAGAATGCAGGGGGTCAGCATGGGCTGCTCTGGGTGGCAGATTTGGGAGGTGAAGGGAGCCAGTAATGGTGCTGCAGGGCACAGGGGTAGTCAGGATAGTTTTTGCTCGTGGCGTGAAACTGGGGGAGCACAGAGAAGAACTCAGCACCCAGCCAGCCGACCTTACCCTGAGGCAGGGGCTGTCGGTGTGGGCCCCTAGCAGGCTGAACCCATTCCCGGGCTGGAACTGGCCGCCGACGGCGAAGGCGATGAGGGTGGAGTAGTTCCTGGTGATGAAGTACTGGAAGCAGAGGGGTAGAGGTGAGGGGTGAGGCGTCCCGTCCACCCCCGGCTCCCGCTGCCCCGTCCCG
>NW_008235774.1:1591767-1598054 GCF_000691975.1 Corvus brachyrhynchos | reverse complement strand
CCTGCCCCCAACCCCACACCCCGCAATCTGCACCCAGCCCTACACCCCGCAATCCCTGCCCCCAGTCCACACCCCGCAATCTGCACCCCATAATCCACACCCTGCACCATGCACCCCACACCGTGCAATCCACACCCTGCAATCGGCAATGTGCACCCTGCACCCCGTGACCCACGCCCCCACGATCCACACCCTGCGCCTCACACCCTACGCCCCCCACCATGCACATCGCACTCTCAGCCTGCATGCCTCACCATGCAATCTGCACCATGCACCCCTCAGAGCAGGAAAACGTGGTGCTTGCCAAAGCTAGGGCAGAGCTGAACTAAGTGCAGGTGGCAGAGGGACACAGCCAGGAGGGGCCGGGGTGGGAAGCAAGGGGCATGATCAGGCTCCACAAGGATGGTCGCCCATCCTGCCCTGGTGTGCCCCAGTTCTGGGGCTAACTAGGGGAGCAAGGGCTGTCCCAAAACGGGGCTTGGCCTGTGTACACTGGGATGCAGGTGCACAGGGAAGCACACTCGCTTCCCAAAGGCTGGGTATCTTTGGAGTGGGTCGCAGCCAAGCTGCAGCCCCCCATCATTGTTGCTCCCCTGCCTTGGCACTGCCTAGCCCTCACAGGAAACAAGGAACAAGCCCTTGGTGCCATGTTGGAGACAAATGTCTGAGTGACAGCAATGCACTGGGTTCTGAGAGTTGGCTCAGTGGCAGGGCAGCACCCCAGCTGCCTGTCAGCCCCAGGGGCATTCCCAAGGGATAAGACCCCTTGGCCTTGCATGGATTAGGGTGCCTCCTGCCCTTGGCTGGGTTCCCTGCATGGACTGGATGCAGCAGTGGGGTTTTGGGTTTCAATCAGTTCTTGTGCATCGTTTCCCAGAAGGATCCCTTCTTCCTAGCAATGGGTGCGTGGCCTTGGGAGACAGACGTGGCAGCCTGTGAGTGCTGCATGGGGCCCAGGTGTTGGGTGCCAGCTGGATTCCCAGCTCCTGCCCTCATGGGCACCCTGTTAGTTGGAGACACTGTCTGTGTTCTGAGGACTGGAAACACAGTGGTGGTCCTGTTGCCCCTGACCCTGTGACCTGTCGTGCTGAGAACTCCTGACAGCTCTGGATTTATGCTTCCAGCCCCCAGCACCTGCCTCTCCCCACCACCAAATGGGAACGAGCACTCCCACTGCCTGGCACCCTGCAAACAGACAGCTGGAGGGTCTCCATGTCAACCCCAGCACAACACAGGGCCGGGCCCCCCAGGCCAGGCCCCCCCAGGCTGGGACCAGGCTGGGAGCACCCAGCACTCCAGCCCAGAGCTGGGATACATGTGCCAAAGCGACATGCATGCCAAGCAGCCATCCCCACACTGCTCCTGCCAGCATCACCCCCCTCTGCTGCCTGAACTCAGCTCAGGGCCAGGTGCTCTTGGATGGTTCCCAGGCTGTGCCTGACGGACACCTGAGGACATTTGGAGCCCATGGCTTCCCAGCTGGTGGATGCCCAGAGCGGATGGGTACCCAGTGGGTGCTCAGGGTGGATGGATCCTGGGGTGCATGTGTGCAGGACAGGGTGTGCCTGGATCTGGGGTGTCAGAGCAGGAGTGAGTGGCAGGGCCGGGTGTGGCCTTCGTCTGGCCCTGCTGGTGTGAGCAAAGGGCAGTGCCTTGGCGTGCCACAGCTATTCCCAGCACAGCGGGACTTCCAGAAAAAGCTTCCAATGGCTATATCTGGGTGGGCTCTGACTCACCCCTGGCTGGGTGCCAAGAGCTGCACAGCACCTGCCATGGCTGCCCCCTACCCCATCACCGTGCTTCTGGGAAGACACTGCTTCTGTCCCCATCCTGCGCTGCTCCATGAACCGTCTGGTGCAGCAGGGAACCACAGGCAGCCCTTCCAAAACAGCACCAGCTCCTCCTCTGCATGTATGCACCCTGCTGCTGGGCTCATATGTGTGCCCAGGGGTGCCTGGCAGGGACAGGACTGGTAGGGACAGGGCACTGTGGCCCTTCCCATGTCCCCTGGCAGCCCAGGTGGGGTTCCAGGCAGGCTTTGCTCCAGGAAGTGTTCCCTGATAGCAGTAGGCTCTGGGGATGGGAAGGCAGTGCTTAGCCCTCCCTGCTGGAAGGGGTTAATGGCAAGATGGTCCAGGACAGAGACTGTAAACACAGCGGAGCTCCAGGAAGTGCCACCCACTTCTCCCGCTGCCTGCCAGGCTGCCTGGACCCCCCTTTGCCAGCCCTGCCAGGATGAGCAAAGGGATGGCATCCATTGAGGCGGTCCCTGCATCCCAGCCCACATGTCTGAGCATGGGAAAGTGAAATCACTGCCCAGGAATTGCTGGAGGCTGAGTGAATGGCCACCATGCCTTACGTGAGCCGCCAGCGATGCAGCGGGTAATGCTACCTCATCTCACTGGCATGGGTGATGCTGTCGAGGCCTGCAGCACCCTTACGGACCACACAGCCACTCAGTCATCCCTGTGTCCACATGGATCACGAGGGCAGCTGGGCATCCTTAGTACCTCCACACCACTGGGGCAGGTGAATGTCCCCATGAGGACCATGAGGGCAGGTGGGCACACTCAGCCTGCCCCTAGGCAGCAGGGATGGGGGAACATCCCCAATATCCCCATGGATCACAGGGCCAGCTGTAGATGAGTGATGGGGCAGGGGTATGCTTCAAGCATCCACATGGACACGGAAGTAGCTGGTCTCCCCCATCGTTTACATGGCTCAGGGCAACAGCTCACCCCCAGCATCCTCATGAAACATGGAGGCAACAGCCCACCCGGAGGACATACAAAGACCAAGGGAGGTGAGCAAGCACCTCCCAGTATCTGTACAGGTTGCATCTGGACACCCCTGGCATCCATGCTTGCCATGGGGGCATCCAGGCACCCCCCAGCATTCTTGTGTCACTCAGAGACAGGACAATGTCCTCAGCATCCCCATCACCTGGGGACATGGAGGTGGGGACCAGGAGCAAACCGAGAGTCTGTGCACCCCCTGGTTCTGAGCTCTGGAGTGGGCAAAGGCATGGGGAAAGCTGGGATGAACAGCAAGGGTGGGGGGGCTGCAGACTTTACAGCACCCACCAACTCCTGGGACCCCATCAGGCCAGGCTGGGCCTTGCTCCAGGCAGGGAGGGAGAGCCACCTCCTATTTAGACAATAGCACGCGCCCAGGATCCGTCAGCACTGGGGAATGGGCCACACAGTCCTTCCCTCTTAGGGTAAAGGCGTCTGGGAGGCTCATGGCTGTAAAAGGAGCGGGATGAAGGAAGACAGCCAGGGGTCAGGAGGGAGGGGGATGGACACCCTCATTTCTTCATTCCCAACCCTCAACTCACCCTTGAGCTAAGGCCAGGCACGAGGAGCCACTAGGGTCCTGGTGGCAGAGTGTAGGGACAAGGAGGGGCCATCACTCTGTCCCCACATCCTGCCTAGCTTCAAGCCCCAAGACGCCCACAGCCCAAGGAGGCTGTGCTGGGTTTAAATCCTGGGGGAGCAGCAGGGAGGGAGGGCCAGGAAGGAGGGGCGGCTGCAGGATGCAGCTGGCTTTGCTCACAGGGATGTCATGACCAGAGGGAGTTGTTTGACATTCCAGCTCCAAACGCCTTCCTGGCAGCAGTCTCATCCAAGATTTGATGGAAGCTGGGACCAGGCCAGTGCGGGGGTTCAGGAGCCACTTCCCAGGCTCCGCCGGTCTGGGTCAGCCCAGCCTGGGATGGAGTTGTGGGGAGGCTGAACGGGGCTGGATAGGACAGGAGGCAGCCGTGCACTTCTGGCCTCTGCAGCCTCCTCACTTTCTGCCTCTTCTGGGTCTTTAATTGGCACAGAGTGTTTGTCATCTTGTCCCTGGGACGGGAGTCAGGCAGGGTCTCTGGGTCCTGCACTTCATCCCTCCTTCCTGTCATGCTGGGTCCTCCAAGCAGACGGGGATTTCCTAAGAGGCTGGTCCACCCTCTGCAAGACGTGGGGCCCCTGCCTGCCCAGAGCCATACCGGAAGGCTGTCACAAAGCTAAGGAAAGGCCACTTCAAGCAGCCTGCCCTAGAGCAGGGTCAAGAGAATGCTACTGGTTAATTCCACCGAGTTGCTTTCTCTCCAAAGAGCAGTGCCCAAGAGTGCATTTCCTCTCCCTGGAGCACCCCAGCTCTGCACCCCCCTGCTCTATGGAATGAGGATGGGAACAAGGGCAACCCAGGCCTGAGATGGGATTTGCATCAACCTACCTGAAACACCAGGGCAGGGTGCCAGGCACTTCTGGACACAGCATCCCTGAGGAGTCCATCCTCCCCACACTAGCAGCTGGCACAGCAGTGGGGTGGGGTCATAAGAAGGGATGGTTGAACTCTATTCCTGGTGGTATGCTGTCCCAGATGCCCTGAGTCCCCCTCACGGGGCACCCACCTGCCCCTCTGCACATCGGCTAAGGACCAGCTTGCCGGCACAGGCAGGGCACACGTGCGGGGCTCTGGGATGTGCAGGGCATGCTCGGAATGGGGCCAGAAGGACGAAGGATGCTGTCTGTTTTTCCATCTACTCTCCCCCCACATGCCCCCCTTTCTTCCATCCTCCCCCTGTGCTGGGATGAAACAACCCCATCTGGAAATACCTTCCCTTTTAAAGGCAGGCTCTTCCAGGCAGCTTGTACCCTCTGGGAAGACGCCACATCACTCTGCAACTGGGTGGCTGGGAGAGGTTCCAGGGATGGGGGGCTTGGAGGGGCAGAAGGGATGCAGGGCACTGAGAATCTGCCCACCTGCATGTTTGTGGGACCCAGACTTTAGCTGTCTCCCCAAGCGACACAGAGCAGGGAGGCAGCAGGGAGGAGTTCTCCCAGGGCCGGGTCAGTTGAGAATGCTTCCATGACCAAGTCCGAGCCTTTGCCTGATGCTGATCCTGCCATGGGTGAGCCATGGCATTTCTTGGCATCTGTGTTACAGCCAGGACTGAAGGCTGAGAGGTGCAGGGCCAGGCAGGGCTGAGTGCTGTCCTGCTGCTGAGTCACCATGTGCCCAGTGGCACAGCAGTCCCCTCCAGCAGGGCCTTCAGGGACAAAGGCACTGGGGCTGAGCCAGCTGACGTCAGCCAAAACAGCCCAGCTTGGACAGAGCTGGGGGTCACCAGGTGTGCTGGGGAGTCTGGGGAGGAGGGGGTGCTGCCCAGGCAAGGGGAATCCTCATGAGGGGTTCCCCCAGCACAGCCACCCTCCCTCAGGATGTCCTTTTTAGGTGGCATGGGTTTGTGCAGGGCCGTGAGGGTCCCTGATGTAGCCCACTGCTTTGTCCAGGAAGCTGTAGTGGAGTTTTCAGATGGACTCAGAAATTACCCATTCTGGGAGTTTTTGGGGAGCTGGGCTGGGCTTTGTGATCCCCATTGTACTTCCCGGCCAAAGGGGAGACTGAGGAGACAGGGCAGAGCCTGCAGTGCCTCGGGATAACCTGGGGACCTTGTTCTGCTCTTAGGGTGATGGGGATCAGAGGGGCTGCTCCAGGCAGGGTCGCCATCCAGCTGTTCTCTCCACACGCCTGGAGCAAGAAGGGTTAACAGAGTGCCTCCCCCACTATAAATACCATGTATGTATGTCCCACACCCCACGAGTATGAGCTGGGAAGGCTATTTTGGTTGAGTGCCTGCTGCTTTGGGAATGTGCCGGAGCGAGGACAGGGGCTGACGTCACTGTCACTGGGACTTGGACCCAGCACCTGCTTGGGGTCACTCAGCAGCACTCCGAAAACACCCAGACCCTGGCCAGTGCTCAGGCCCCCATGTCAGAAAGAGAGTTTGGGTGCTGGGTCAGTACAAGCACACTCAGGGCAGGGGTTCCCTCACATCAACCCCGCTCCAGGGCCCTTCCTTGCTCACTTTCTCGATGGGGGGGCTGGAGTCTGGCCCCAAATGGAGACCTGAGCCATGTGCTCTTACCAGCGGGTGGGTCAGGGCATCATCAAGGGCCCTTTGGGGTGCTCAAGACCAATTTGGGGACCACGACTACCTGGCATGGGGCTTGGCTCAAGGGGGTCAATAGATGTTGTGAAGGTCTCTGTTCCCTTCTTTCCCTCCATGGCGTCAGCCTAGGCTGTCTGTCTGTCTGTCTGTCTGGGCCCCCTGTGGGTAGCACTGCACTCTGACAGGGGGGTCACCACCAGCCTGCCCCACTTCCTCCCCTCGCACCCCCAGGGATGGGGCAGAGCCGTGGGGACCGATGTCAAGGCCTCACCAGGGAACTCTGGGGTGCCCAGGGGCCCTCGCTTTCCGGGGGGTGCGGGCAGGTGAGGGGCAGTGGGCGGGGGCT
>NW_008235774.1:1587071-1591538 GCF_000691975.1 Corvus brachyrhynchos | reverse complement strand
GGGCGGCTCCCCAGTCGTCCCTCGTGCCTCCTTCGGGGGCAAGGGCAGCAGCGGCAGCTCCGTCACCTCCCGCGTCTACCAGGTGTCCCGCACCTCGGCCGTCCCCAGCGTGTCCACCTTCCGCACCACCCGTGTGACACCCCTGCGCTCCTACCAAAGTGCCTACCAGGGTGCTGGCGAGCTGCTGGACTTCAGCCTGGCAGATGCCATGAACCAGGAGTTCCTCCAGACCCGCACCAATGAGAAGGTGGAGCTGCAGGAGCTCAATGACCGTTTCGCCAACTACATCGAAAAGGTGCGCTTCTTGGAGCAGCAGAATGCCCTCATGGTGGCTGAAGTGAACCGCCTGCGGGGCAAGGAGCCCACCCGCGTGGCCGAGATGTACGAGGAGGAGCTGCGGGAGCTCCGGCGCCAGGTGGACCTGCTCACCAACCAGCGGGCTCGTGTGGAAGTTGAGCGTGATAACCTGCTTGATGACCTGCAGAAGCTCAAACAGAAGTGAGTGGGGGGGCCCTGGAGAGTCCCTGTGGGCATCCATCCGTGCATCTCCATCCCTAGGGGTGGGTAGGGGCAGAGCTTGCTCTGGCAGCCCCTCGGTTGCTTACTGCTATCCTTGTGCCTCACACTCAGAGCCCATAATGACCCCAGTACTCTCTCCCCCTTGACCACTTTCTGGTTACTGAGGCAGCACGCAGAGGGTAGAGTAGCTCCCATAGCAGGGGTGTCCCCTATGCCCTCCCTTGCTGTGGGGCTGAGGCTGGGCTGTAACACCACAGGACACACAGAACTGGGAGATTGAAGTGCACCTCACCCCGGGGTCCCCATCTCTGCTCACACTGGGGAGGGCTGCTGGGCCCATGGGTGAGCTGAGCTCTGTGGGATCAATGGACAGACCGATGCAGTCAGGCAGGCAGAAGTGAGGGGGCAGATAACCCGAGGAGGGTGCTCCATCAGCTCCAGATGTGAAGGAGGGAGGAAAGGAAGTGGCTGTACTTCTGAAGGCCAGGGATGCTCCAGGCCTGCCGTGAGTGTCCATGGTGCCCTGTGGGCAGTGGGAGACCCCAGAGATGCTGTGGACCTGGCTGATGCTGGGGAAGAGCTGTGGCACCAGATCCAGTCCTACACCTGTGGGGATTATCCACAAGGGTGGACAGGCTGAGGGACCCCCCCAGGGACTGACCAGCGTGGGGAACCTGGCAGTAGGGGTAGATATTCGAGGAGAGCTGTATGTTCTGGTGATGGTCTGCACCTTCCCTCCTGGACCCTGTGCCCTGGGGACACCATCCCCTGGGGGTGACACAGTCTGCTGCCTCCTTCTGTAACCCCAGCCATCACCACAGCCAGCCAGCACTGAGGTCCTCCCTGATGCTGGGGAGCTGGGGGTGGTGGGATGAAGGAACTCTCAGTGACAGGGGAGGAGCAGGGTGCAGAACAAATGGGTGTTGGGTTTCTGCCACCCCATGTGCCAGCACAACCTGGGCGCCTCCGTCTCCTCCCCGCTGCCTTTCCACTGGCATGCAGCCTGCGGGACTGTCCCCTCCACTGGCACAAGTCTGGATCTCCAGTCCTGACCTGAGCCTCCCCCACAGGAGTCCCCACTTCACACCCCATCCCACAGCATTGCTGAGACCTCTCTGTGCTCCTGCTCTCCCTGGGATAGCTCAGCCGGTGGCTGTCTCTTGGACCCCCTGTGCCAGATCCTGCACACTGTCCCCCCAGCTGCTGGTCACTCTCCCCTATAAGGGCTGGGGCAGTGCGCGTGGCACTGAGCTGACCTCATGTCTTTGTGATGTCTCCGGCGTTGACTATAATAGGGAATGGGAGGAAGAGCCCCTGGCCCCCCGCCAGTCCTCTGCTGCCTGCCGGGAACAGAGGACAATCTGTTTTCTTCCTACTGGGTCATGCTGGGCTTAAGGACAACTTGGGGGGACATCACCACGGAGGGACAGAGCTTCCTCCAGACCCCCCTAGCCTCCCTTCTCTGCCTACAGGCTGCAAGAGGAGATCCAGCTGAAGGAGGAGGCTGAGAACAACCTTGCTGCATTCAGAGCTGTGAGTACCTGTCCCCGTAGTGTGGCATGGGAACACCACCTTCCTTCCTACCCCCATCTCCCCCCAGCAGCCTGGCCCCAGCACCAGGGCATGGTCCTGGACACAGATTTGCACCTTCCAGCCCTCGTGCTCTCCCTGCAACCCCCCACTATCCCTCATTCTGTGTCCCTCCCAGGATGTGGATGCAGCCACACTGGCACGCATCGACCTGGAAAGACGTATCGAGTCCCTGCAGGAGGAGATCGCCTTCCTCAAGAAGGTGCACGAAGAGGTAGGGCAGAAGTGGCCCCCTTTTCCAATGGTACTCATGGGGCAGGGAAAATGGAGTGGGTGCCCTGAGATGTGACCTTGTCCACGCAGGAAATCCGGGAGCTGCAAGCACAGCTGCAGGAGCAGCACATCCAGGTGGAGATGGACATCTCCAAGCCTGATCTGACAGCTGCGCTGCGGGACATCCGTGCTCAGTATGAGAGCATTGCTGCCAAGAACATCGCCGAGGCCGAGGAGTGGTACAAGTCCAAGGTGTGGGAGCAGCGGGCTCCGGGCTGGCCCTGGCACAGCGGGTTCCATCTCGGTGGTCGTGCCCACTGACCATGGTCTCTCCCCAGGTCTCTGATCTGACGCAGGCAGCCAACAAGAACAACGATGCGCTAAGGCAGGCAAAACAGGAGATGCTGGAGTACCGGCACCAGATCCAGTCCTACACCTGCGAGATTGATGCCCTCAAGGGCACGGTGAGCTAAGGGCAGCATTGGGAAGATCCCCAGCTTCCCTGCAGGGACCTGCTGCTCCAAGGCTGCTCAGGGACCTCTGGGACATCTCTGGGGTGGGGGCCTCTTCCCAGCTCTCTCAGTTGCTACTGTGAGGGGCCTTGTACCCCACATTTGGGCTGCATGTCCCCCAGCAGTGGCCTGAGCTCCTGCAAAGTGTTTTGGCAGAGTCCTGGAATCAAAGTGCAGATTGTAAAATGTGACCCAGCCTGGGAGGCTCCAGGCAGGCGGGCACAGGGCTTGGGGTGTCTGGTTGCAGGCTGGCAAGGTGGTTGCGAACAAACAGGGCACAACAGTCCCATTCTGGCACAGTCATGGTCACAGGAGCCAGCCAGCAGCCACCAGTGCCACCCCCAGGCAGCCATCCCATCCTTCTGCAGCTCTCTGTGCCCTCTTTCCTGGGGCAGGATGGCTTTGCTGGAGGGCCTGGGAACCAGGGTGCTGGGGTTGCCTGGTACGTTCCCAGCTTGCCCCCATCAGACCCTGCTGCCCAATGCTGGGCAGGTGTGGTGTGTGACAGTCACCCATCATGGTCCCACCTCAGCTGGACCAAGACCAGGGCTGATCATGGCTCTCCCCAGGATGCCCTGGCATCCCCAGTCCCCACCCCAGGTGACCCCTGGCTCCTCTGGGTTCCCCCCTCACTGAGCACCCCATCTCTCCAGAACGACTCGCTGATGCGCCAGATGCGGGAGATGGAGGAGCGCTTTGCAGGGGAGGCCGGTGGGTACCAGGACACCATTGCCCGCCTGGAGGAGGAAATCCGGCACCTGAAGGATGAGATGGCCCGGCACCTGCGTGAGTACCAGGACCTGCTCAATGTCAAGATGGCCCTGGATGTGGAGATCGCCACATACCGCAAGCTGCTGGAAGGCGAGGAGAACCGGTGAGTGGAAGGGAGGCAGGCCAAGCTGGGGGGAACAGCAGGGTCAGTGGTTTTTTAGGGGTCCAACTTTGTGAGCACACACCTGAGGGCTAGGGCTGGCTGGCACTAAGCTTTCCCCTTTGTGTTCCCACAGGATCAGCATCCCCATGCACCAGACCTTTGCCTCTGCACTCAATTTCCGAGGTGAGCACCACTCCATGAGGAGGGGAAGCTGGGACGAGTCTTCTGAGTTCCCCACTTTTGGGGCAAATGTCCCTCCTGGGGGGTTGTAGCCAGGCTGGCAGGTTGGGGACACACGGGTGCCACACAGAGCCCCTGCTGTGGGAGCACTTGTTTGGGTGTTGCTGTGAGCTGGAGGGGGTTAAACCAAGGCTGTTGAAGTTCCCCAGTGACCCCAGGCCCATGCTGTGTCCCCATGCCGTGTGTCCCGGTGGTCCCATCCCCTGTGTCCTCCCCCTGCAGAGACCAGCCCAGAGCAGCGGGGCTCGGAGGTGCACACCAAAAAGACCGTGATGATCAAAACCATCGAAACCCGTGATGGGGAGGTGAGCGCAGGGCGGCACCGGAGGGTGGTTGGGAGGCAGGGGACCGAGCACGGCGCCTGGTCCCGCACTCGGGGCTCTGCTGTGGCATTGCACGGCGTCTCACGGTGCCTCTCTCCCACAGGTGGTGAGTGAGGCGACTCAGCAGCAGCATGAAGTGCTGTAGAGGAGGCTGCTCCAGCAGCCCACCGGCACCTTCTGTCCCTGCCTCCGTCCC
>NW_008235774.1:1584441-1586261 GCF_000691975.1 Corvus brachyrhynchos | reverse complement strand
TCACAAGGGCCGGGTGGATGGAGGAGGAAGCAACTCCTTGGGCTGTCTCGTCCCTACGCTGCTGGGCCCCCAAAAGGTGTGCGTTCCTCACACTGAAGGTTCTCGAGCATTTTGCTGCCTCAGGTGGTGGGTAGGAAAGTCCTGCTGGGACAGGGAGCAGTGACAGCTAAGTCCTGAGCAGGTTTGAAGGGGCTCTGGGTGATGGTTCCGTATTTCCCCCACACACCTAGGGTTAACATACCATGTCCCAGTGCTTCTCAGCTCCACAGCCTTTTTACCCCCACTTAGGACAGCCGTGCTCGAATCCACACTTGCCTGGGACTTTTCCAAGCCCCTCCAAGTGTCACCAACCTGCAAGCAAAGCCATCCTCACCCCTAATCAACCTCCTGCCCTGCACCCTGCGAGCATCAGACCCACCACCCTATTCTTGCACCCCAGGCTCAACCTCTGGCCTCAACCTGCCAACACCATATGCCCTCTTCCTCCCAACATGTGCCCCGCTCCCTGTGGTCACATTGTGGGCATCTTGGCTTCAGCTCCTTGATCCCAGCGATGGGGGATGCTGCAGTGGAACCCAGAGTTGAGCATCCCACGTGGAAGAGCAATTCAGGGTTGCTCTGCCCCGGGAGTTGTTGGAGGGTCCACGAAACTCTGCCAGGCAGCAGATCCCAGGGAGGGTTTGGCAGGGGTCGATGTTTTAGGGACAAGGCCTGTGCTACTGCCAGCAATGGGGAGTGGGCTGGGGGTGTCCCTGACGGAGAGGCCAGCGTGGCAAACCCCAGCTGGGAGGTGTTGGACCACGAGGCGTATCTCCAGCAGGTGGCCCTGTGACATCGAAGACAGTTCCCAGGTTGCCTTGGGTTGGGATGACACCTCCCTCCCCGTCGGCCCAGGCTGGCTATGCCAGGGTTCAGCCCCTGGGGGCAGGCAGGGGACAAAGCATTCCTTTACCTGCAGGACAGGGAGGAGCCCCCGAGGCCTCTCCTGGGGCTGGCTCAGCCACTCTGCAGACGGGCTGTGGGTCTAGCAAGGCATCCCACTCCATTGTGTCCCAGCCATCCAAGCTGGGAAATCCTGGGATCTTCTCCTTGCTGTTGATGCTCCACTGATGCTGGCATCCTTAGGCTGGTGGCAATGGGCTGTGCCAAAGCCGTCGAGGCTGGCTCGCAGCTGGGAAGCACCGTGTCGAGTCGCTGGCTCCCTGCTCCCGCAGATTTACAGCCCCTGGCGAGGGCGGCTAGGGCCAGGTGCCGAGGCGTGTGCCATGGCTCCAGGAGATGGGGAAGCCCTGCCTTGCCCAGGGATGGCCGGGCAGCATCTGGCACAGACCGGCCCTGACTGCTTGCTGCTTGGAGCCCGGCAGTGTGGGCACTCTCATCGGGTGCCCCAAAGCTGAACAGCTCCATGCAGGGCTGGCCGGGACCCACACTGCCCAGGGCAGCGAGGCAGGGGCTCAGTAAGAGAAACGGAACCTTGATGTGTTTGCAGCCTTCCGGGCAGGGAGGATTTGTGGCGATCAGGGATGCTGGGATCCCCACCTCTCCTGTCTGCTGGGAATGGAGCGAAGGGGCCCTGAAGGGCTGGCTCCTGCCCGGGGTCTTGCGTTGCAGGAAGCATGACGGTGTCCTTTCCCTGCACATGCCGTCAGGGTCTCTCTCTGCCCCGATCCAATGACACTGCCGGAGAAGGGGAAGCGGGGGAGGAAGGCTGGGTCCCCCCCGAGCCTCTCAGCTAATATGGAAAGGTGCTGGCCCTTTTCTATCTTTGCAAGTGGAGCTGGGCTTCAGGGACGGGGCAGCAGGCGCAGAGAGGGGGAGCC
>NW_008235774.1:1576064-1584273 GCF_000691975.1 Corvus brachyrhynchos | reverse complement strand
ACCCTGCACCGGGAGCTGGGTGAGTGGCGGCTGGGCGAGCAGGAACCCGAGTCCCAGCCTAAATATAGCCCCTTGCTTGCCCACAGTGCTGCGACCTTTGGGGCTGCAGCCTGTGGGGGGAGGCACAGAACCGGACGGCATTTGGACTGGGGGGTCGCCACTACCCCAGCGTCCCAGTCAGGCACCCAGCACCCCCAGACTGCAGGCAGGGGGAGAAGAAGGGCACAACGTGCTGGTTTAGGGTGACAGGGGTCGCGGGTGGTGGTGGGGGAGCTGCAGACTATGCACCGAGCACAGGGACGCAGCAGCATAAGTAGGGCTGGTGGGGAGCCTCGGGCAGCCCCGCCGAGCCCTGGCATCCCCCCGAAGCGCGCCAAGGTCACAGCAGAACCGGGGCCGCCCGAGGAGGACTCGGCTCGCCTGGCAGCACCGTGTTTTGTGAGGAAACTGAAGAATGCAGCGATCGGCACCGGCTGCGACATCCGGCTGCGAGTGGTGGTGGTGGGCAACCCCCGGCCCAGCCTCCGCTGGTACCGAAACGAGGAGCAGCTGGCCCAGGGTGGGGAGGAGTATGGCACCCTCTGGATCCGGGACAGCAAGAAGGAGGATGCCGGTGTGTACACATGTGTCGCCGAGAATGAGCAGGGAGAGGCCATGACCAGTGCTGTGTTGGCCATCATTGACATGGAAGGTAAGGGTGACGTGGCCACCAGCACGGCCGTGCTGGCGCAGACCTTGGCACGGGTTTGCCGAGGGCGGCAGCAGTGCTTTGCAGGCTCTTGATGCAGTGCGTGCCCTGCGGCCAGACAGGGCTGCTGAGCTTTGCTGTGCCCACCCTGCTGCAGGCTGGGGGGCCCGGTGCCGGCAGCACTGGGGTGACTCTCCAGCCTGGAGCGAGCATGTGGCTGCAGTACCCGCTGCCAGGCCAGGCTGGGTGCCAGGACTGGGCACAGAGGTGTTGGGAGCATGTGATGCCAAGCCTGCTGGGGCAGGAGGAGAGAGAAAGAGAGAGAGAGAGAGAGAAATGGGGATTGGGCACATGGTACTGGTGGTATCACCCACCACAGCCACCAACATGGTCCTCAGTACCCCCCCACCAGCTGCCACGGGCAGAACTCCCGCGGGATCACCATCACAGCTTTACCAGGCACTGGCATTGCACTGGCTGAACTCGAACGCCGGTGGGCTGGGAGGAGGAGCCTAACATGTGAGAGGCAGGGCTGACAAGTAGGTGGAGCCTATGCCCTGCGGTGGGCGAGACCTGGTAGTTAATTAGCCAAGGCAAGCTAACAAGCCTTTGCTCATCCCTGTAGCAGCCCGTCTGCTCATCACCATCACCCCTGGGTGCAGCAGTCAGGCACGGAGTGCATGGGGACTGCTGCCCTTGTATGGATGGGCCTCGTCCTGCAGGTTTGGGGCTCAGCTCCCTCTGCCCCATCATCATGGAATCATGCAATCATAGAATCATAGAATTATTTATGTTGGAAAAGACCTCTAAGATCATCAATCCAACCAGTAACCCAGCACTAGTTACCAAGTGCCAAGTCCACTGTTAAACCATGTCCCTAAATGCCACATCTATATGTCTTCTGATTACCTCCAAGGATGGTGACTCCACCACTTCCCTGGGCATTCTGTTCCAGTACTTCACAACCCTTTTGGTGAACAAATTTTTCCTCATGGAGGATGGATGCCACCTCCCTAGGGCATTGAAGGCCTGAGTGTTGGGGAGCATGGAGGTGGGTGGCACTGCTCCAAGATGTGAACTCTGCTGTCTGCATGGGGACAGTGAGGACACGGAGTGAGGGAAGCAACACTGAGCCCTGAGGCTCCAGGGAAGGAGCTGCAGCTAGGACTCTGCAGCACAGGAGGCACACCAGAGATGCTGCAGCTTGAGCAGGGAACTCGGTGACAGTGGCAGGTCAGAAGAAGCCTTCACAATGCTGAAGGGGAGCACTGGAGGTGTTGCCCTCTGTGAGCCAGGAGTCTGGAGAGGTGGTGTTTGGAGGATGGAGAAAAGTTCATATGCAGGTCAGGAGCCTGGTGGGGTAGCAAGAGGAGCAGTGAAGCGTGCAGCAGGGGTTCTGCCCTGCAGCGAGTCTGTGTGGAGTCACTGTGCATCACACCTTTGGGGACCATGGCACGGTGCAGTTGGATGTGGGGTGAGATGTGTGTAGAATGGGAGACGTGCACTGCCCCGGGGAAGGAGCAGCCTGTCCTGGGTGGGCAGCAGAGGGGTCACCCTGTTTTCATGCTCAGGTGTGCAGCTGCACCTCTCCATGGCCACACCGGCCCTGGCCCCACTGCTGCTGCCCAGCAGCACGGCACAGCCTGATTTCCCCAGGTGCCCGTTCCCATTGTGCTGACGCACTCTTCCCTGCTCCCAATTCCCAGCCGCCGGCCCTCACCACCGCCTTTCTGGGGCAGCTGAGGGAGGGACGGAGCAGCCAGGATTGCCTAACGTGCAGTGTGAATGTCACCCTGCCTTGGGCACGCCTCCCAGCAGGCTCTTGGCCATGGATGCACCACCATTGAGCAAACAGCCACCCAAAAAGGCATCCCTGGGCCAGAGACACCTCTGGAGCCATGCAGGCTCTGGGGCACTGGGCTGAGAGAGGAGCAGAGCAGCCCCTGGTGTGGCTTTGTCCCTGTGCCAGTGCAGAACCGTCTTTGTGGTGTGCTGTGGCAGTGCCAAGGGAGTCCCACATCCCACCAGGTGCTGGACAGGTCTCCAGGGATCACGGAAGTTCCACTCATAGCTCTGCCATCCTTGTAGTACTGGGAAGGGACAGCCCATCCTTGTTCCCTGGGGCACTCTGTGAGCTAGATCATCAGCCACCTATAGGGCAAGAGGGATGTGTGCAGGGTCCTCAAGCAGGATAAACTCTCTCTGGACTTGGGGTCCCAGCCCCCTGTGTCCAGAGATATTGGAATGCCCTTGCTCCATTGGCAAGATCAGGTCTTTCTCTGGACTTGGGGTCCCAGTCCTCTGTGTCCAGAGATGTTGTGGTGTCCTTGCTCCATTTGCCTCTGATGGGTAGGGGTCTCTGGAGGGCACAGAGCCCCTTTTCTCCCTGGTGCACGGTCAGGCTGAAGATCTCCATGGGGCTGGCATTGGGTCTCTCCAAGGTGGCTCAGGTCACTGCTGGTAGCCTGGGGGGGCTCCGGGTTGCCCATCTCTGTGCTCAGCCTTGGAAGCTCCTCCTGCACTAGCTCAGCAGTCCCCCTTGCTCACACAAGCCCGATTTAGCTCCTCTAATCTCTTGCCCTGAATCTGTCGCTCCACCCCACTAATGATTTTCTCCTGCTCTTCTCCCAGGTTCCCTGCATGCGTCAGTGCTTGCTGTGGGGAGTGGGGAGAGCATGTGTGGGGCTGGCCAGGCAGCCAAGTGCAGGGGCTACCAGGGGCACACCATTCCCCCTGTGCCACACTGTCCCCCGCTGTGTCCCACTGAGCTGCCCCTCTCCTGCTACAGGTTCTCCCTCATGCCCCAGCTCCATAGATGCACATGGAGTGCACTGACCCTTCTCACACCAGCACCAGGCCGGTCCAGGGACTTCCCAGACCCACCCAGGGAACCTCCAGATCCTTCCAGCCAGCCCTGGTCCCTACCATAGCTTCACTGCTCCTAGGCTTGCTAAAGCCTTTATCACCTCTCAGCTGCATCTCCTGAATTTTTTCCCTGTAAACTGGATTAAATCACCTCTTAAGAACCTGAGCTAATCTCCTTTTAAAGCCCAGCCCTCCCTCACTGTGCCAGCACTGCTTGATCCTCCCCATCCAAGCTGCCTCTTGTTTCAAGGTTGGATGTGTCCATCTTGGGCTCTCAGTGCAGGGTCTTGCTCCGTTTGCCTCCATCTGCACTCAGCAATCAAACTGTCTTGGAACCTTTCCTCTGCGCAGGAAGCAGCCTGGACTTGCCTGCATTTGGGGGCAGGAAAGGAGGCAGAAACTCCCTGTGTGTGGTGGCCCTGCACAGACCCTTCCTGTGCGAGGAATTACAGTGGGGCAACATGGGCATAATTTTTCAGCTGATGGTGCATGGCAATTGTAATGGAGCCCACTGGGGATGGCTGTGCTGACAGTGTCTCTGGTGGCTCAGCATCCCTGGCCATTTATCTCAGTGCCTAATTTAATCCCATAATTTGCAGTGCCGTGCCCATGTTTAATGCCAGCTGCCCCGGAGTGGCTCCCACCTCTGCCCCCATCCACCTGGGCAGGGGGCTGGTGTGGTGGCCATGTGTGCCAGGTTCCCATCCCAGGGTCTGTCGGAGCGAGACGTCTGCTCCCAGCGAGCAGGGTGGTGAGTGCAGCTGTCCAGTCAGTCACCTCCACCCCTGCCCTCTCGCCTGCTGCTGGAGGGTTATTTTTGCTGAGGAATGTGCCATCCCCTCGGATTCTGGCAAGCTGCAGGGCTTGTGTTACAGGCAAGAGGCTGAAACCCAGGCCTGCAGTTGGGTAAATATAGCACCAGTGTTTGGGACTGCATGAGGGGACGACAGCCTTTTCCTTCTTCCAGGGCTGCCCAGCACTCCCAGTGCCCTTCCTGCCTCCCGACACCAGGCTGCTGGCTTGTGCCCTGGCATGGCAGCACTGGGAAGGGGCTGGTTGCTTCCACCCTGCTGCCTGCACTCTTGCCTGCTTTCCCCCACAGCATGCAGCCCCTCACTCCCAGCTAGGGGGTATGCCGGAGGTTGGCAGGGCAGGGATGTAATGCCTTCTGCCATCCCGCTCCATGTCCAGACAGCCAGAGCCAAGGTCACATTGCTGTTTTGCATCCCTGTGTTCTCCGCCTGCAGTGAGCAGTGTGCTCAGGCATCCTTCTTGTGGCAGCAAGGGAGACGATGCTGAAGAGGGCACTGGGGTGTCCCAGCCCTTGGGAGAGGGGGAACAGCACAGCACTGCTCCTCCACAGGGTCAGAAAGATGCTGTGGCGCTGCCCTGCCCAGGGACAAGGGACATTCCGCTGCTGTATTTATTTCCCCTGGGGACAGAGCTACGGTGGTCCCCACTTACCCAGGCTCTCAGCACATCCCCACCTCCCGCCGACCATCCCCAGCAGCTCCAGGAGGTGCAAACACATGAAAAATTCATGCCCAGACCTCCTCCTACTCGAGATGCCGCATGCACACACCGCCATCAATTATTCAAGCACTGAGACAAGGGGGCTGCTGGCTGGGGCCAGGGGCAGGGGGCTGGTGCCAGGCCAGAGCTGTGGTGCACAGTCAGGACCTGTGCAGAGCAGCCAGGAGGCCCAGCAAGGTGTGGAGGGCTGTGGTTCTTGGAACAGTGGAATTAATGCCGCATTTTGAGCAGGTGTTTGCTGTCTGTTTGCTTGGGGCCGATGTGTGTCCAGCAGGCAAAGCTGGAGCTGGGTGGAAATGGGGCCACCTGCTCCAGGTCTGACCTGCAGAGCAGCAGGGCACTGTCAGGGCCACCCCGGGGCTGGGCCAGGGCAGAGGGGCTGCTCTGCTTGCAGGTGGCCATCACCTCCCATAGGGCACCTTCTGCAGTGACTTCAGCTTTGCCCTGGTGGGGGAATTTGCAGGTGCTGCTGCCACTGGAAAGGACTTTCAGTCCCTGCAGCAGGTGCAGCCTCTTGGAGGTGACCCAGCTATTCCCAGGGGTGCAGCATCTGTGGGATTGCCCAGAGTCACTCCTGAAGCTTTTGCTGAGGGGTGGCTACAGAGTCACAGTTCCAGGGAAGAGCTATGGCCAATGGGCAGCAGGTGTAGGACAGTCAGAGGATATACAAGTGACTGTTTTGTCTGGACAAAGGTGGTCCTCCCTGCAGCCAGCCCTGGGGCTGTCCTTGTGGGTGTTTCGGTGACAGCACCCTTGCCCTGGCACCACTATGTGACAAGTCCAAGCCTTGGTACTTCTTCCCAGCATCCCTGATGAGTCTTTTAATCCCACTTGAGTGTGAAAAGAAGGCACAGGCCGTGTGTCTGCAGCAGGACCACATACATGCACAGACAGGGTGAGAGCACCTGGCAGGGAAACCCTGGGTGCAGATACACAGTTCACCTCTTTATCCAGCTCTGGCTCAAGGGTACCCATCTTTGTCCCCATCCAGGGCTGGGGGCCCAGCAGAGACCTCTGTCTCTGACAGGAGATTCCCTTAATGCCAGCTGTAGCATTTGTAGGACTTGTCTGACGCGCAGGGTCTCCACGGAAACCCCGCAGCATCACTTGAATTGTGGGACTGACAGAAATGTTGTATAAACAGCTCCTTTTGTACTGGGTAATTTGCAAGTTATTATGGAGCCATGAAAAGCCTCACGTTTGGAGTCATGAGCTGGGAGGGGAAGCGAAGAAAAGCTACCAGGAGCTGCCAAGCATCATGGGGAGCGTGATGCCTGTGAGCAGCTCCTTGTGGAGTGGCTGGCTCCCCAGGGGACAGGTGAGCAGCATGGGGACAAGTGCTGGGTGGGGAGGCCTCCAGCAGTGTCCCCATGGATGCTCAGCAATGGGAGGGGGCAGCTCAAACAGACGGTGAGGCTGGGACCTTGGCAGCCTCTCCAAGGGCCTGGAAAGGGGGCTGATGGATGATGCAGGGCTTGGTGAGATGATGAGGCAAGGTGTCAAGAGCTATGGGGCACCAAGAGCTGTGGGGGGCATGGCAGACAAGAGAGAACCTGCTGAGGCTGTGGGGCTGGGACTGCCCCTCTGGCTTATTTGTAGCATCACCCAGAAAACTAGGATAGGCCAGCAGGGCTGGGGATGGTCAGCTGGGGAAGGTGTGCCAGGGTTGTGCCAGCACCCCAGGAGTACTTGTAGGTCTTAATGTCCCTGATCAGCCTCACTGGGGACTCCCACCCACAGCTTCTGTCCACATCCCAGGAGCCCCATCACAGCTCAGTCCTAGGCACAGAGTCCTGCTCTGAGCTGTGCCGTGGCTCCTCACCTCAGCATGAAGGGAGGTCTTGTGATTCACGCCACATGGACAGGGACAGCAACCTACCTTCCCAGGTCAAGCTTGTGTCCTCATCAGCCACAAAGCAGTGATGCTACCCCAGGGCTGAGCAGTCCAGCCCTGCAAGCCCATAAGGGTCCTGAGGCACCCGGGGCGCAGGGTACAAGATTTGCCTTGGCACTAGCACTGGGACTGGAGGCTGTGTGGTTTGCCAGAGGGATTGGTGTGAAGGACTGCGCCCATATTAGCTTCTGTCCATGTACAGCTGTGCTGTGACCCACACCCGTGTCCTGGTAAGGGGATCTTTCTGCATTACTGATGACTGGAGGATGTGGGTGACTGAGCAGAGACTGGCAGAGTGATGGTGAGCCTGTATCTTGGCTGGGCAGTGCCATGGCACACTGCAGATGGCTGCTGGGTGCAGGGTTGTGGCAGCTGTGGCAGCAGAACTGCCCTGTTTGGGAGCCATTTGGGGACAGCACACAGAGCGCTGCTGTGGTGTGTTGTTGCTATCCCAGTTGGTCTGCATGTGGGGGCTGTAGTGGGGGGCTATGTCCTAAGAGAGAAGCGCAACCCCTGTCCTGGGCAGGATGGACAGGTGACAGGGAACAGTGGTACAGCTGCACTGCCTGGCAGGGGTCTCAGACCCCTGGGTGCCGTGTAGACAATGCCAGGGGTGGAGAGGCCGTGTACCGGCCTCAGACACGCCCCCTTCCTCCCCTCTACGACGGCGGCCCTCGCCCCCCACCACCTGTGCCCCTGCCTGTCCCCCACCGCTGTCACTGTGTGCCAGGGCTGGCGGGGAGGCGGAGGCGGAGGCAGGCGGGGGAAGGATGAAGGGAGGAGCACTCCAGTGATGCTTCATGCTCACAGCTCCAGCCCTCCCGAGAGCCCAACCTGGCGAGCCCCTTCCTCTCCTTCCACCGTTCCCGGCTGCCGGTAGTGAAGGATGCTCGGAGCATCGCTTGCTGCCGCGACGTGCTGACAGCGGGGACCCCGCCGGGAGCGGGCTGCCGTCCTGCCGGGCCTGAGTCCGTGTCACCGGGCCAGCAGGGCTCTGCAGAAGCATGAAGAAGATCTGGGTGAAGAAGCGTTTCCAGGTAAGGGCTCCAGGCTGCTGTGCCGGCGGGTGCCGGGAGAAGGGGGCAGTGCCGAGAGCGCATGGGGATGGGAATGGATGCTGATGGAGACGGGGATGGGGATGGGAATGGGAATAAGGATGGGAATGGGAATGTCCCTCCAGCCCTTCCGTTGCCCCCTGGGGCTCCCCAGGGCTTTGCACATCACCGGCT
>NW_008235774.1:1568660-1575938 GCF_000691975.1 Corvus brachyrhynchos | reverse complement strand
TGGATGCTGCTCCCTGGCTCCCCCCAGCCCCACTGCCGGTGGTCACGGAGCTGGAGACGAGGCTTTGCATGCGTCATCCCCTCCGCGTCAGGAGCATGCCTGGCACAGGCAAGGCTCCTTCGCGGGCCCGCTGCACGCTCCGCTGCCGAGCAAGGAACAAGGACGTCACTTGGCCTCAGCGGGGGGTGGAGGATGGGGAATATACTTCCAGGAAGCCCCCCGCCCCCGATTCCCCAGGGCACACAAGCCCAATGCGGGCGCACAGCCTCCCCGCTGTCACTGCCTGGTGGCCCAGAAGGGACTGGGAAGGGGCTGTCACGCGCAGCCCCTTCCCAAGGGTGCAAGATGCACGATGGGACACAGGTTCCCAGGGAGACAGGTGCTGAGGGTCCCTCTGGGGCAGGGTGCTATGCACGGCCTGGCTGCCCCATCTGCCTTCGGGGGCAGCAGGTCCAGGGGCTTGCCCATGTGGTAGGGCAGGGTCCTGCACCACTGGCTGAGGGGTATCAGAACAGCCACAGTGGCTGTTTCTCTGCACCAGGCAAGTTACTCACTCCTCCCCACCTCATTCCATCCCTGCTCCCTGTCAGCCTTTCTCACACAATAGGCACCTGTGCCATGTGGTGCTGGGCTCCACGTGCCAGGTGGTGGCAAGCTCCATGGTCCCAGGAGATCCTTCACTCTCCTGGGATCCCTTGGTCCCATGGCCATGGTGAGGGATGCTCCATGCCTGGGCAGGTGGATCCATGCCTGGCACAGGGGAAGGAAACAACTCCACGTCTCACCCAGCTGCCTTGTAGTGCAGGGTTGAAGCTGGATGTGGATCCCAGCCAGCTCTTCTCTCTACTCCAGGCTGGGTAGGCACAGAACGTGCTCCTGGGGCTCCTCCACCCCTTTTTCCAGGGTGCAAATGAAATCCCATGCAGGAGGATTACCCCCACTCTCTGTCTGTCCCCGTCACACAGACCCTGACCCCACACCAAGCCCTGAGCTGTTCCTGCCCCCTTTCCATTTCCTGACCTAGGGGAGACCCTGCATCACCCAGCATTTTCCCCTTTGTGGGCTGCAGATGGGTGCTGTGCTCGAGGCAGGTCCAGTCTGTGGGGTGCCCTGATCCTACAAGGGGCCCTGATCCCATAGGGACTTGTTGTGAGGTGAAGGGGGGTGTGCTCAGCTCCTCTGCAGCTCTGGGCAATGCAGCCCAGCCCAGGCCCACTGGGTGCAGTCACCATATTTGATGGGGAGCCGATGGCGCCTGTCCCTGGGGAAGCCACAAGAGTACCCGATAATGGCACTCAATTGCATTTTCATTTTTTAATGGGGGAATTATCCGCCGATGGTGCAGTTAATCACTCATCTTTCCCTGGCCTGGAAGACGGGCTGCCAGCCAGAACTAGCCCAGTCAGCCGAGAAGGGGAGGTGAAGCCTGGCTCAGCCTGAATACAAATATGTCTCGTGCAGCCGCTGTCCTCTGGCCAGCACTGCATGCAGGCAGGGGTCTGGTGGGAGCCCCTGAGTGCTGCCCATGTGCAGGGGCTGCTGCTGCAGTGGCAGCAACTTTGGGGCTTGGGAAATGAGCCTGCTGCCATTTGAGGACAACTAACTGCTGGCCACGCTTGGCCGTCCATCCCTGGGGTCTGGCTGTCCATGACCTGCCTGGGAGCTGGAGGGGTAGTGGGGCAGGAGGGGCTGGTGGAGCAAAGGGCTTCAAGACTGTTGGGTGTCCAGCCCTGGGCTCCATACTGAGGCTCCATCAGTGTCCTGGGGAGACCCTGTCACACAGACTGGCTGGGAAGGATGCTCAGTCCTGGCAGCTCAACCCTGTCTGCACTCCCCCTTCCCACTCCTGCCTGCCTTGGAGATCACCCCGTCCCTCTGCTTTCCTGGGATACAGCGTCAGTGCACACTGGGTCTGGCAGACAGGCTGCCCTCAGTTGGTCCCTCCCCTGGCATGCAAGTGCCCAGCCCTGGACTGCAGCACAGAGGGCAAGCCAAGTTGGCAGGGAGCTCCTGGTGCTTCCACCCCATGCTCAGGTCTCACCTGCCTGCCTAGACGGCATGGGCGAGCGCAGCCCCAGTGCTTCCAACCCTGCACCAACAGGCCAGGCCCGTGCTGCCCAGCAGCCTCTCTCTCAGCTGGCCTGGCCTCTCTAGGGGATGGACGATTCTGTTCCCATGCTGGGACGGTGGCCACGGTGGAGTCTGGGCCAGTGCCTGGAAGGCATTTTGCTGGCCAAATTCCCGTGCTGGCTGAGTGGCTTTGAAGGGGCTGCAGAGCACTCGGACACCAGCCCAGACAAAGACTTTGCTGCAGGCTATGCCAGCTGCAGGCAGCAGTTCTGGGGCACCTGGGATGCCCAGGGCTGTCACTGTTTGGCACGGGCTGTGACACAAGGCTGGGGTGCATAGTGCCATCAGCAAGGGGACTCTGCCTGCGTGCGCGTGCGCACAGGTGTGTGTGAGTGTGCATGGCTGGGCATGCGCTACACGTGCCCACCTACACCCATCCATCTCTGCGTGTGCGCGGGGGCGTGTGCCTGTGGGTTCGCTGTGGGTGCGCAGCAAGGGTGCATGTGAGCGGTGGCAGGTGTGCCCTGCCCGTGGGAGGGCGTGAGTGGCACCACGTATGCCGTGCCAGGGTGCGTGTGTGAGCAGGGTGGGTGTGAGCGGTGCTGCGTGTGCCGGGATGGGCTGTGTGCGTGTGTGCCGTGCCACAGCGTGCGTGCGTGGCAGGTACGTATCGCCGTGCCAGGGGTAACGCTCTGTTCTCTTTTCCTTTGCAGAAGACCGGCCACTCGCGGCGCTTCGGGCGCTTCACGCATGGTGCGTTGAGTTACCAGGACCCGACTCCCCCCACCGCCCCAAGCATGCTGGGATGGGGTCCACCACCATGCTACAAGGGGCATCAAGCAGAGGCTGGGCAGGGCTGGACTGCATCTTGCAACCACAGAATAGTGTTCTGGTCATCCAGGGGCTCACAGCGTCCGCCATGCAGCTGGTCTGCTACTGGCCCTGCAGCTCTTCTTGCTCAGGGGCTGCCATACTGGTGTGGCCAGAATTGGGAATCTGATGCAGTAGAAGTTCATGGAGCAGCTGCTCGTGTGCTGGGCTGCTGAGAGGTGGCTTGGAGTAGGGAGAAGCGGTGTGGTCCCCCGCACGCCTTAACAGTGCAATGGAGAGGAGCAGTGGTGGAGCTGGGGACATGTTCCTCAGTGCAGGTGTTTGTTGCTGCAGCTTGTGAGGGCTCAGGCAATGGCAAGGAGGAAAGTCAGTCCTTCCCTGGCAGCACGGCACTAGCTTTCCTGGAATGGGACATTAGGATGATACTGAAATGGCCTTGCCACATCCTGCCCGGTGGGGGGCAGGTCTTAGTGATGCCCTCCCCTGAGAATTTTGGCTTTATCAACCGCACTTGTATGGCACTTGCACTGGTGGGGCAGGGGATGCACTTGTACATGCCAGGGGAGGCTGTGTGCATACGGACAAACATGTCCGTGAGCTCCAGCATCCCCAGGAGCTCTCAGCTAGGGCACAGACTGGGAGGGTCCAGCCCTAGGCTGAGATGCACTGCGAAGCAGGGATGTGTGGATACTGCAGCGGTGAGGCCAGCAGCTCCAGGGACAGGGGGTGGCTGTCCTGCTGGGCAGGATGTGGCTGTGGCACCGGGAGGGGATGGTGCTGTGCACTGAACAGGTGGGATGGTGTGTGCGAGGAGAGGGTCTGTGTGCAGCACTGGAGTGATGTGCAGTGAATGTGGAGTGGAGACATGGTGGGGAAATGCTGGGGACGAGGGCCCCCCTGCTGCCCCCCGCGTCTCCGCAGGCCGGGCCGATAACCGGCTGTTGATGTCTCTCTCTCTCTTGCTGCCCCTATGGAAGCGAAGTTTTCCGCTCCTGCAGGAAACAAAGCTACGGTAGGAAGACCCCTTCCCGATGCCATCTCTGTTCCCATAGTGGGTCCTGTGCCCCAGCCTGCCACCCTGCCCCATCATTTCCACTGCCTGCTTGCCCTGCTTTCTTGTCCCCGTGCTGCTTCTGCTAGCTGTGTTCCCACTGCTGGCACTGCCTCCCTTCCTCCCATCATCTAACACTGTTCCTGCCTGCTTTGCCTGCCCTCTTTTGCCTGCCCTTGCCCTGCTGGACTTTCCCACTCCCAGTCCTGCCTTTCACTATTTTTTTCACAGCTCTGCCTCCTGCCCTGGAGCTGCCTGGGCACTGCTCTCCTGTTCCTGGAGCCAATGGGTCTGCAATAAGCAGTACCAGTGTGGTCTGCTGTCTCTCTGTACGCTCACTCCCTACTCTCCCCTCCCACCCCAGACTCGGAGACAGGTGAGGATGAATCCAGCGACCCCCAGGTGACACAACGCAGTGATCTCCAGGATGAGACGGCCTTCAGCACCCCCACGGGTGAGCAGGGACACCTGGCTGGCACTGAGCCCTGACATTGGCTGCTGGCCATGACTCCCCACAAGGCCTCTGCTGGCCAGGCTTTGGGGTTGTCCATGGAGAGGGAGCTGTGATCCACCCACGCAAAGGGGAGAGGGCTTGAGGCAGCAGGGTGCTGCTCAGGACATGCTGGGACACCCCGTGGTGGGTCAGCCCTCTCTGAGCAGGGTGCTGAGCTTGTCCCCACAGGCACCCAGTCTTGGCTCATCCCTCTTCTCTCAGGTGGGTCTGACACTCTCGTGGACACCTCCATGAACACAACGCCGACCTCGGTGCTGGCCCTGTCACAGGCAGAGGAGCGCTCCAGCTGGTCAGGCAGCCAGCAGACCGTGGTGGAGAAGGAGACGGATGCCAGCCTCCCTGCACGGGGCCCCTACCTCCGTCCCACTGCCTGGCTGCAGCCGCAGGGAACCCCAAGGCAAGCAAACACGCCGGCCCCACGTGGCGCCGAGGTCCGGCACCTGGGCGTGGAGCCGCTGGTGCGGGCGTCACGGGCTAATCTGGTGGGCCCGAGCTGGCGGTGCGCGGTGGCCAGCGCCCGGTACGGCAGCGCCTTCAGCCTGTACCGAGGACGGGCGCTCTCACTCCATGTGTAAGTAGCCAGGGGAAGCACACGGAGGGGACATCGCGCTGGGGCCATCTCCTTCCAACCCCTGCAGCCATCTCCTTCCCTCCACCTGGGCTTTCTTTGCCTTCACCATCCCAGAGGAGGAGTGGGGACTCTGAGCAGTGGGCAGCCTGTTCTCGGTGAGAAGGTGGGAGCAGCGCAGGCTGGGGCTGATGTAGAATGGGGTCCCTTTCTGCTGTGGCCAGGTTGAGGCTGGGGGTATCCCCTGTGCCACTGCTTGAGCTGCAGGACCCCACCCACAAGGTTATGCCAGGGGTATTCTCCCATTGCACCCCGCCATGGTGCTCTGTGCAGCCCACAGTGTGGGGAACTGGAGGTGCACAGCAGCCTGGGGCACACACTGGCAAGTGTTTGCCACTCACAGTCTCCACTGTACAGGGGTGGCAGCAGGGTCCATGGACGTGCTGCCTCCCCACGTCCTGCTGATGTGCTCAGAGCCCCCGTCTCTCCCTGCCACCTTTGGTTCCCATACCTGCAGGCCTACTCCTTTGACCTCCATCTCGCTCTTTTTTTTGTTTAAGGCTGCTTGTTCCACCAGAACCTCATCTCCACCTTATGATTTCCGCTCTGCGTTTGCTGAGCCCCTCTGGGGGCAGTGGGATAGGAAGATATGCCCACAACAGGATGTGCACGGGCAGGGCTTGCAGCCTTGGGGCTGCACCGCCTCAGCACACCAGGACACCCCAGCAAACTGGGGCACCCCTTGAGCCCCTGGTCCTGTCTGCATGGTGGTCCTGGGGAGGCGACTCACTGGATATCCCAGCATCACCCTGCTGCTCCACATGAGTACCCTGTGCAAGGGGTCCCAGCAGCCCAGGACTCTCACCTAACCCAGCCAGCTCCCAGTGGTTTTGGGGTGACCAGATGCCCTTGCTGGGACCCCTTGAGTCTCCCCAGTCCCAAGGCTGCCCTGACTGTTTGACCCCCTTGCCATGCCCCATTGGGCACTGTGGTGCAGGTTGGAAGCTGGGATTTAGCCAGGCAGGTACCAGGGTGGTCTCTAAGCCATGCTCCTCTGTCTCTGCCCTTGCAGCAGCATCCCCCAGGGAGGCTACCGGAGAGATGACCTCCACAGAGGCCCTGTCTCTCCAAAGCCTGGCGCAGAGCCCCCGAGATCCCCCGCTGCCCTGCCACTGACTGCCAAGCCACCCATCGTCCGCTCACCATCTCCTCGTGCTGGCACATGCCTGCAGCCGCCCACTGGCATCGTGCCCCAACCTGCTGCCCGTGGCCCTGGCGTCCCCTCCTTCACACCCGTGACCCCTCGCAAGAAGTCCTCAGTGCCGGTAGAGTACCAGGACATTGTTCCTGAGGAGTACGAGGAGAAGATCAAGAAGCCCAAGTCTTCTGGGTACTCACAGGGCAGCACACAAGAGTCCCGACCACAGACACCCATGAGTGACACCTCTGGCCGCATCTCCGTCCGGGCATCCCCCAAGCTGGTGCGCGCTGGCTCCAGGATCTTTGAGAGGCTGCAGTACTTTGAGGAGCGGCAGAGGAGCCTGGAGCAGGACAGTCCCTTTTCCGCACACTCCAACCTGCCCCTGCGCAAGACGCGCTCCTTCGACCAGCCTGGCACTGGCTTGCGCCGTGCCAGCACTCCAGGTGGCTCGCAGGAGGACCTGCGGGAAGGCGGCCGCTGGGAGCCAGGCAGCACGGCAGCGTGCCGGCGTTTGGCCTTCCGGCAGAAAGCCGCATCCTTTGACGAGCGGGGCAAGTTTGCCAACCGTGTCTATGCCATCGAGCACAAATTTGCAGAGGAGCTGACCCGCATCAAGCGGACAGTCTCCAAGCAGCAGCTGCGGCGCTCCCAGGAGCTGTGCAAAGCTGGGTTGCCCCCGGAACCCTCACCCTCAGTGAGCAGCGAGCCCCCTGCACCGCGTGCCCCCCGCACCTCTTCCTCTCAGGGCACCGGCGGACGCAAGGCACTGCCACCCAAGAGCTGCCCACCAGCAGAGAGCACACACGTCATCCAGCACCTGGCACTTTCCAGCGTAGTGTTGGTGGGACCCGATGGGGAGCCAGAGCCAGGGGGGCAGCGTGGGAAGAGAGCCCCAGTGGGGGGGGGTGGGGCGGCTGGACAGCCCAGCTCAGTGGAGGATGCGGGTGCCAGGAAGGGTCTGCAGCAAGAAGGCACTGGGGAAGTGAAGAAGAAGGAGCAGTGGCCGGTGGCGCAAGCCACCCCGCATGGGAGGGGGGGGCTCC
>NW_008235774.1:1566694-1568647 GCF_000691975.1 Corvus brachyrhynchos | reverse complement strand
GGCCCTGGGCGAAGCTCTGGCTGCCCGCCTGGCGGTGCCCTACGGACTGTACCGGCGGCCGGAGACACCCACAGAAGTGCGGTTCCTGCCTTGGGCAAAGCCAGGGATGGAGCAGGAGGCCCGTCTGGAACGAAGCTGGGCAGGACAGCATGGTGTGGGCAGGGAGGTGGAGAGAAGGCAGATGAAAGTGTCGGAGAAGAAAGAGAGTGGCCGGATGGCTCAAGAAGGCAGGAGCACACGGAGCAAGGGGAAGGGACGCCGAGCCAGGCCCACCTCTCCAGAGCTAGGTAGGGGCATGGCTTTCTGCCCTCCTGCAGGCACAGGGCTGGCCTGGCCAGCCCCTGGGTGGGTTGGAGGACCTCCAGCCTACCCCTGGGAGGCATGGGGAGCCCTTGGATGGAGCGGAGGGACATGACTCTGGAGGCTGGGGGGGTTGGCACCAAGCAGTACCATAAGACAGACCAGCCTGGCTGCCAGTTTGCTGGGCCTTGAGGTCATGACACTTCTCCATATCTCTTACCTGGCACAGGAAAGATACAGCATGCTGACTTCCGGCACACACACAGCCCTGGTCTGGGGCACAGACATCCACTGCAACTTGTCCTGTCTGGGCCATGCTTAGTGGTCCAGGCAGGGCAAGCCCAAGCTTCCCCAGGGGATGCTGTGGTGGCTTGGCTGGGGGAGAGGTGTCCTGCCCATCCCAGCATGCAGCAGTTAGACCAAACTATACCTGGGCTGGGAGCTTCTTCTAGGCTGTGCTCTAGCCAGGGAAATGCCAGGCCCACATGTCTGAGGCTCCTGGCACAGCCCCAGGATTTCTGTCCATGTGGTGGGGCCATGAGAGGAGAGGGAGCTGGGAGGTGGTTGCTGATGTATTGGGGTACAGCAGCCAGCATCCCATGAGGGATTGTGGGCATCCCTCCAGGGCAGGGGATGCAGCTGGCTATACAACCCTCCTTCTTCCACACCCCACTGTTACTTCATCTCTTACACCCTATGGGGATGTACAACATACTGTATGCTTCCTGCCCCATGGTCCCCTGTCTTGTCCCTGCTGCCTGCTCTGTGCCATGGTGGACCCTAATGTGGCCTTTTCCTCCACTGCATGGCCCGAATACCTGCTAGTACCCCAGCAAGGGTGTGGTGCATGTGGTGGCAGGGATGAGCAGTGGGTTGGGAGATCCACTGCATGCAGCCCAGCATGGCACAGGACCCGCTCACTTCACCCTGCTGACAGCCGTGGGGCCCGTCTCTCCCTGTGCAGAGTCCTCAGATGACTCCTATGTCTCAGCGGGTGAAGACCCCCTGGAAGCCCCCATCTTTGAGATCCCCATCCAGGACATGGCAGTGGTTGTGGGGGCAGAGGTGCTGCTCAAGTGCATTGTCACGGCCAACCCCCAGCCAGAAGGTGAGCCACCCTGGGCGTCAGGGGCACGAGCATGGCAGAGGGACTCTCCGCATGTCCATGTCCCACCTGCGCTGTGTGAGTGGGACACCCAGCGCTGAGCTGGGTATCTCAGGGGAGGTGATGTGTCCACCCTTGGAGCACCCCTTCTGCCCTTCCTCCCCTCAGACAGGAGTGAAGTGCTTGGGCACCCCCTGTCAGGACAGGGTGCGGAGGACAGGGTGCCTGCTGTCCCCCAGTGCTGGGCTGGGCTCTTGGGAAAGTGGGAGAAGGGCTACCGAGCCCTGCGAGGGCAGGGACGGGCGATGCAACCTGGTCCAGTGGGTGGCGTCCCTGCCCCTGGCGGGGTAGGTGTTTTTGGAACTAGATGATCATCCAGGTGCCTTCCAACCCAAACCATTCTATGATTTTCCGATGCTCTGGGCTGCTGTTGGGACAGCTCAGGTGGTTTCCCGGGGGCAGAAGCTTAGGGCTGATGGCCTCCGACCACGCTGTATCCAGGACGTGCGCGGGGGGCATCTGGGCATCCAGGGCCAGTCGCCAAAGCC
>NW_008235774.1:1565794-1566194 GCF_000691975.1 Corvus brachyrhynchos | reverse complement strand
GGGCGGGCTCCCGCTCCTGCCGCTGCTGTCACTGGGAAGAAACCGGCTTCCTTACCCTACAAGGCTCTGTCTGAACCAAAGCAGCTGACGTGCTCCCGGCAGCCACGGAAGGATCCTGCCGTGGGGGGAGCGGGGTCAGGCTGTGAGCATCCCCTGGCGCTCAGCAAGCAGCCCAGCGTCCGGCCTCCCCACACCTGCCCTGTGTCCCACTAGACATGGGGGTACTCCAGCCTGCCCTACAACCCACAGACCATGTGGGTACCCCTGGCCTCAGCCTGCAAACCATGTGGGTACTCCTACCTCCAACATGTGAACCGTGGGGATATCCCAGCCTGCCCCCCAACCTGTAAATTGTGGGTGCATCCCTGCGCTCCACTCTGCTAGCCGCGGGGAGACCCCC
>NW_008235774.1:1544900-1564852 GCF_000691975.1 Corvus brachyrhynchos | reverse complement strand
ATTGCCGAGCCGGGATGTGCCGTGGGGTCAGTGTCCACCCCTGTAGTGCAGGGTAGTGGGAAGGCGTGCCCTGACCCGCCTGCCCGGCTCCGATTGCTGCCAGCTCCTTATCCAACCGCTTCTGTGCTAGCACCCGCTGTGGAGCGGCATGGGAACTTGCCCACCACCGTCGGCCAGGCCAGCCCCATCACATCGGACGAGGAGTACCTGAGCCCCCTGGAAGAGTTTCCCGAGTCTGGCACCCCCCAGCACCGACCGGCCATGAAGCTGCAGCCAAGAGCCGAGCATGGGGCTGCCCACGGCTCCCCAGAGACCACCTTCAAGGCTGCACCCACCTTTGAGGTGAGACAACAACTCCCCCAGGACCTGGTAGAGGGGGTACAGTGCCCTGTGACTGCAGCGCTATGGTCCTCGGTGCCAGGAAGTGCTGGGTCAGGTCTTCCTACCCCTTGATCTGATGTGGCGTGCTCCCAGCACCTGGGCAGGCTCCACCGCACCAGCTTCCCTGGTATTCCTGTTGTGATAGGGGACACACAGCCCTGGGTGCAGTGGTGGGGGTGCATGGCCCTGTGTGCAGATGGTGCTTGCTGCTCTCTGACCCCTGTTTCCCCAGGTATCCTTGTCGGACCAGTCGGTGCTGGAGGGGCAGGATGTTAGTATGAGTGTTCGTGTCCGTGGGGAGCCCAAGCCCATCATTTACTGGTGAGTCCTGCTTCTCTCTGGTGTCACAGCTGGGCAGAAAAGGAGGGAACAGGCACAGTGACCTCTCCATTTGGGGATGGTTAGCATGGAGCTCTCATCCTGAGCAAGGAGTGTTGGAGAGGGGTTTTTTTGGGGATAGCCAGGCTGGGTGTGCAGGGCCAGGTATGACCATGCTGCTCTGCCTCTGTCTGGAGCAGGCTGAGAAACAGGCAGCCAGTGAAGTATGGCCGCCGGCACCATGTGGAGGAGGCAGAGGGAGTGCGGGGGCTCTTCACGCTGCACATCCTGGCGGCAGAGCACACTGATACCGGCTTCTACACCTGCAAGGCTGTCAACGAGTATGGCACCAAGCAGTGCGAGGCCAAGCTGGAGGTCAGAGGTAAAACTCCCTAAGTATGTCACCCAAGAACCTGAGGCGCCAGCTGGCTCTAGTGCCCTGCATGAGCTGTGGGGAAGGGGCCACTGCAGCCCCCCCCCTTGGTGGTGTGACCTAAGAAGGGGACAAGCCAGCCCACCCTGTGGTGGCACAGGCGGGGAACAGGAAAGTGGAGCTGCGTGCCTCGGGCTGTCCACAGAGGCTGGCCCTGCAGCAGAAGGCAGGCTGCCTTGCTGTCTTATCCAGATGTGCAGCCCTGGGTCCCACCTGTTGCCTGCTGTTCCAGAGCCCCACTGATCTGACCCAGACCCCACTGCTTCTCACAGCCCAGCTTTACACCATGTCCCTCCGCATACCCACTTACGGGGCCAAGTGCTGCCCCTGGCTGCCCAGAGAGGGCTTTTGGCCTTGAGGGCTCTGTAGGAAATGTCCTCATGTCCTGCAGCTTGCTCCCTCCTTGCCCCAGGCTGCCTGCAAGCTGTGTGCCAGGCACAGGGCAACTTGCAAGGGTCCCTCTCTGCCCATTTCCAGCAATGTCCCATACGCATGGGACTTGACTGTCCAGTCCCCTTTCCTTGCTATCGCTCCCCAGCCCTGCTGTGGTCCTCTGAGGACCCCAAAGTATGTGTGCAGTGTTGAGGGGGTGGGGGTGGGGGAGTTGGGACTGATAGCCAGGCTCTGCCTGGTATCCCCAAGGCCAGGGAAGGAGCCTGTGGGGATGAGTGATGCTGCCTCCCTCCTCTTGCCCTTTGCTGTGTGTGCCCTGCTCCCCCCAGCCCTCCCTGCTGATGGCTGCCTGAGCCCCCCTGGGCTGTGCCGATCCCACCCCGGCCTTGGCTGCACTGCTTGTACTCTGCCGGGATTATGCTCCCAGCCTACAGCAAAGCGCGGCGGCACAGGGGTGGGAGCGGAAGCTGTCCCAGTGTCCCACGACTGCCAGGAGCTGGGCTGCAGGGGTGATGGCCCAACCCCAGCCCCTCTTGGAGAGCTCAGCAGATGGCTCCGTGCCTTGTTGCCCACTTGCACCCCTCGTGCCGGCGCTGGCATGTGTGTCCGTGCCGGTCCCGTCGCTGCTGCACTAACCCTTCTGCTTGCTGACTGCGGTTTTTGTCTGTACGCAGGGGGAGTACGATAAGGGGGTGCATCTCTCAGAGCCGCAGCTGCGGGGCTCTTAGTTGGACACCTCTTAGGCAGTGGACCTCACCTTGTGTTATTACCTCCTTCTCCATCCGCCGCCTCGTCCTGGACGCACCGCGGGGACGCGCGGGCCCTCGACTGTGGGCAGGGGCTCGCCAGATGGCCGGGGCAGGCGTAACTGAGGCGGGGCGGGGGAAGCAGCAGGGGAGCAGCAGGCGCCCCCTCAGCCGGGCCAGGGTGCCCATATGATGCTGTCTTGTCTCTTGCTCCATCCGTTTGTCCCTGTCTGCGTGTTCTGCTGCCTCTCTCTTGCTGCCCACGGAAAGGGAGTGGGGAGCTAAGCCCACAGTTGCCGCTGTGCCGGCCAGGGCTGTAGGGAAGGGGCTGCAGTGCGGTGGCAGCTCTGTGACAGTCACCTTGGAGCATGGGAGACAGGAGACCCCAGGGACCCCACAGGGGAACACCCTGCCTGAGCTGCAGCGGGGGGGGAGAGCACTGGCCCCTTTGGCTTCACGGTGGCCACTCAGGTGCCAGCTTGGCCACCAAGAGATGTACCTTGTAGCCCCAGGGCTTGGGTCCGTCAGAAGCATCCCCTGGCTGTGGATCTCTTCTCCCCAGTGAGGGGGCTTGACGGGGGGGGCGGGCTGCGTGGCCGTGACCCTTTTTTTTTGTAGCTCTAATAAAATCTGTTTGGTAAAGCGCTGTGTGGTGTGTTCCTGGCACGGACACCTCCCCTCACCCCCAGCCCCCTCCCTGGCTCAGCTCTGCTTTCCACATCTCGCCTCCCCTCCCACCCTTCCCTGCTGCACTCCCTGCCCGCTGCACCAGGCCCCCTCCCTGCATGAACCACTGCCCTGCACGAACCACTGCCCTGCACGTACTCCCTCTCCATTCCCGCTACCTCTCATGGTTGCTTTTCAGTTGCTGAGATGCGTCTCTCTCTTTCTTTCTCTCTCTCCCCCTTCCCCGGGCAGCTCGCCCCGAGTGCCAGTCCTTGGCCATCATGGTTCCCCTGCAGGACTTGGTGGTCGGGGCGGGGGAGATGGCGGTCTTTGAGTGCATGGTGGCCGGCCCGCCAGACATGGACGTGGACTGGCTGTCCCGGGGCCGGCTGCTCCAGCCTGCCCTGCTCAAATGCAAGATGCATTTTGATGGGCGCAAGTGCAAGCTGCTGCTCACCTCTGTGCATGAAGACGACAGTGGAATCTACACCTGCAAGCTCAGCACTGCCAAAGGTAAGTGGCGGGCATGCAGGTCCCCCAGGGGGGTGCTCACTCAGGGCTTGGCCCCAGGGGGGTGGATAGACCTCCCTGCTCTGGGCTCAAGGCTCTTCTCCCCATGGATGTAGCTGTGAGTGCTGGAGGTGGGGGAGAGGGGGCTAGGCAGTGGTTGGTGCCCCAGGCACTAGGAAGATTTCTCAGGGAAACCTGGTGTGTATCAGTTCTTGGGTTCCAGCACCCTGAGCCCTGCAGCCCTGTCCCACCTCACTCCACTCAGCTCCTCTGCCAGCGTGCATGTGGCTCCCTGAAACATGGGAAGATGCATTTGCACCATGGCTGCACCAGGTGGAGGCAGGCTTGGGGTCCAGCTGTCCCTGTCCCCTGCCTCCAGAGCTTCTGGGCACCCAGCTCCAGTACTGACATGTCTGCTGGCTTGGGAGGTGGTGGAGAAATGGGCAGGGAGTCAGGGCTTCTCAACCTCTCCCACCAAATCCTCACTGGTTGCAGCTCAGCAAGAGTAGCATGGGCCTCTGTCCCATGGCTCTGACACGCTTGTGCCTGTGTATGCTGCCCACACAGAGCCCACTCTCCAGCTCACCTAGGCAGCAGGGTTGGGGGGGTTGCAGGACGAAGCGGCATTCCCTGCACCCTGAAGCTGGTGCCTGTGCACCCCTCCATGAAGGATGCTGTATGCCTGTGGGGCTTTGAGGATAGCAACAGTTTGGGGCTCAGGGATGTGAGGGTGTGCCTGAGAATAGTGTTGCCCATCATTGCCCAGGGTGGGTGACAACACCGTCATTGCAAACTGCTCTGTGCTGGAAATCCCCCAGCACAGCACTCCACACCTGGAGCATCCAGCCTGCACCTGTCCTCATGCTGCTCCTTGGATGCTGCATGTGGTGGCACTACCTGCTTAAGCATCACTGCCTGTGCTCAAGGGGATAGGCCAGCTGTGCTCCCCTGCCCTATGGGGAGGACAGGGCATCCTCCCACCCCACCTTGCTGCTGGCACCTGTTCTGCTGTGGAAAGAGGAAAGAGGTGCCTGCTGCCATCAGAGCCCCAACCCTGGGCATGGGGACCTTGCACACATTTGTACTCCCCCACCCTGCACAGGGATAGAGCCTGGAACCCCACACACCTGGGCTCAGGCCCCACCATGTATGGGGCATGCTCACCCACAGCTACAGTGGTTGCTGGGTTGCAACCGGGGGGAGTAACAGGCTGCCTCCTGCCCTGCACAGGCATGAGCTGTGGGGGCTCACCAGTGCCTGCTCTCCTTGCAGATGAGCTGACCTGCAGTGCCCGGCTGACAGTGCAGCCCTCTATGCAGCCGCTCTTCACCCGCAAGTTGGAGGATGTGGACGTGGTGGAAGGGCGGACAGCGCGTTTTGTCTGCATGATCAGTGGGAGTCCCCCTCCGACGGTTACCTGGACTCACTTTGGTAACCCCCAAGCCCAGAGAGCTTGCCAAGGGCCCTGCAGGGCGACCCCTCCTCATCTCCTTGGGGGCTGCACCCAAAGGCTGCACCTGGCTGGGACTGGAGGGGATGCTACTACTGATGCTGTGTGTGTCTCTGTGCAGGCCGGCCAGTGCAGGAGGGGGAGAACGTGCGGATTCAGCAGGGTGGAGGGCTGCGCTCATTGGTCATCGTGCACGTGGGCAGTGAAGATGAAGGGCAGTACAAGGCAACCGCCAGGAACACCCATGGCCATGTGGAGTGCTCTGCTGAGCTCTATGTGGAGGAGCCGCGGCCATCTGCAGCCTCCCAGATGTAAGAGTTGGACCATCAACTGGAATCTGCTTCCCCCTGCTTGCTCCCCTCTGGGACTTGGTATACAATAGGCTTATGCAAAGCCTAGGGCTGGGGCTGAGCTGGGGGCACCGCACCATGCTCCCATCATGAGCATGTGTGGGCTCTTGCAGCTCTAAGCTGGAGAAGATGCCATCCATCCCGGAGGAGCCAGAGCAGGTGGAGACAGAGGCAGAGTGCTTCACCATGCCCGATTTCCTGAAGCCACTGCACAACCTGGATGTGGTGGAGTCGAAGGAGGCCATGCTGGAGTGCCAGGTTGCCGGGATGCCCTACCCCTCCATCACCTGGTACCACAATGGCTCCCGAATTGACAGCACTGATGACCGCAAGATGATGCAATGTAGGACTCCTTGCTGCCCTCCCCACTCCCTGGGGTCCCTCTACACGGGGTGGGAGAAGGCGGAACACCCTTGGAGGAGCCATCACTCCCTAGACCTTTACACCCCAAGAGGGAGGAAGGGGAGCTCCATGCTGCTTAGTTGGTGGGGTCTTACCTGTGTCCCCCTGTTCTCCACCAGATAAAGACATCCATCGTCTGGTATTCACGGCTGTCAGACACGAACATGCTGGTGTCTACAAAAGCGTCATTGCCAACAAAGTGGGGAAGGCCACATGCTATGCACACCTCTATGTCACCGGTAAGCAGCAGCGGACACCACTTGGGATGTGCAGCCACTCACAGCCACCCTGCCAGGCTGTGCCCCAGGACTGTAGCAAGGTCCTAGGGGAATAGGTTCGATCACAGGGCAGTTCAGGTTGGAGGGGACTTCAGGAGGTCTCTAGTCCAACCAAAAAGTGGGGCCAGCAGAGCAGTTCTCATCTTGTGGGGTCAGGACTCATCCCTGGACCACTAGATCCTGCATGAAGCTTGCTGGCAGTGCCAGTCTCACAGGGGCTGGCAGGCTGAGCCCCTACCAGGAAACCAGAAAGAATTGCTGGCCTCATCCATCCCCTCAGCCAGTATCTCCCACAGCGTGAGGCAGATGCCCTGATGAGTTGGGGGAGTGGCCATGCTTACATCCTGGCCCACCTCTCCATGCAGATGTGGTGCCAACACCCCCAGACGGGCCCCCCACTGTGGCCTCAGTGACCGGCAGAGCCATCACGCTGACGTGGAACAAGCCCAAGTGGCTGGACACTGCCATAGGTGAGGGGGCAGGGTATGGGCAGGAAGATGGCAGGGGGTGGGCAATGCCATGATGGGGTGCATGGGGTAGCCCCATGCCAGGGGCTCTGCACTGACCCTCTCCCCTTGCAGACCCCAACTCGGTGACCTATGTGGTGCAAATGCAAGTGCTGGGCACGATGCAGTGGGTGGTGCTGGTGACCGGTGTGCGGGACACCACCTACACAGTGCACAGGCTGACCAAGGGTGCCCAGTACCTCTTCCGTGTCATCACTGCCACTCCCAAGACCAACAGCAAGCCTTCCCCACCTGTGGGGCCTGTGCAGCTCCTGGACCGGGGTGAGAAGAGCAGTGGGGAGGGAGTGGGCAGCTGGGGTCAAGGTCTCTGTCCCTTGTCAGGTGGTAAGCTGCCCAGGGCTGGGTGGCATGGAATGGGGAGAGATTGATGACAATGCATTTGGCAGGTCCCTACCTGGAGGAGGCCCCAGTCATCCTGGACAAGCCAGATGTGGTGTATATGGTAGAAGGCCAGCCAGCCTCCATCACCATCACCATCAATCATGTGGAGGCCACCGTCACCTGGAAGAGGTAGGATGTGGCACTGTGCCTATTGCCTGCCCCGTGCCTAGCATCACCCCACAGGATGCATAAAGAAGGACTTCCACACCACCTCTTCATCTAGCCCACCGTGTGTGTGTGTGGGGCTCCTTCCCTGGGACTGGTCTGCAGGTGCACACAAGGGTGAAGTCCAGGGCTCTGAAGAGTTGGGGGGGCAGGTCATAGGGTGCTTTCTGTGGGGTATTAAGGGGCAAGAGCCATTGAGGAGGCAGAGCTAGCAACAGGGTGTGAGCACTTTGCAGGGGCTGCGGGGTGGGCCCCTGACTGTAGGTGAGGAGGTGGTCATGAGGCTGTGGGGTGTGATCTATCAATGGGGCAGTGGGTCTGCCCATGGAGCTGTGATGTGACAGTTGGTCTGCCTGCAGGGGTGGGCAGGTGCTGGGGGAACTGGAGGGCACGTGTGAGATGATGATGCCAGACGATGACCAGCACTGCCTGCGGCTGCTGTGTGTGGGCCGGGGGGCTGTGGGGCTGCTGGCCTGTGAGGTGAGCAACTGCCACGGCACTGCTCACTGCACCCTCCGCCTCCGCCTGGCAGGTAGGTGCCCCTGCACTGGGGACCGTGTCCCTCTGCTGGAGGGTGGCATCACTCTATGGTGCTCCAAGCCCATGTCCCTTTGTTGGGGGGTGGCATCACTCTATGGTGCTCCAAGCCCATATGGTGGGGGGAGCATTACCCTGGAGGGTGGCATTGCTCCGTGGTGCCCCATGCCCATGTGCCACGGGGGCACTGCCCCATAGCATGACACTGCTCCTCAGTGCTTCACACCCATATGTTGTGGGGATGCCGCTCTACAGGGTGGAAATCATGGGGATGAAAAACCAGGAACCATGCATTGGCACTGCTGCTGGGTGTCCCATACCCATGTCTGACCTGGGCAGCGGTGTCCCATGTGTCCCATGACTGTGCATGGTGTCCCTCAGCAATATGCCATGGGTGGCACTGCTGCAGGGTGTCATATCCCTGAGTATAATTGGGAGGCACTGCTCCCAGTGCCCTATAGCCATGAACCACAGGGGACACCTCCACAATGCCCCACAGTATCCCACATCCCTATGTAACATGCTCCATCCTGTGTGCTGTAAGTGACACTGCCCCACAGTGCCCCACTCCAATGGAGAACTGCCAAATGCTGCTGCAGACATGCCGTTGGTGGTCTGCCCTGTAGAGGTGTCCCACTTCCATGTGCATTGGAGTGGCACTGCCCCATGTCACTTCATGCCCCTACCCCTACTTGCAGTGCCTTGCAGCTGTACACCCTGTGCCAGTGGCAGGGAGGTGACACTACGCCAAGGTGCCCCATGCCCCGTCTCTTGGCAGAGGCACCACGTTTTGAGTCCATCATGGAGGACATCGATGCCCAGGAAGGGGAGACACCGCGATTTGCTGTGGTGGTGGAGGGGAAACCGCTGCCGGCCATCATGTGGTACAAGGTGAGCTGGGAACCCCCAACCCCATCCTCAACCATATTCCCACCAGACCCGCACACTTCACTGCCTCGCCTGGGTTGCTGCACTGGTGATCAAGGATGTGTCCCATGCCCTATCCATGGGGTAAGGGTGGTGGGAATTGGTCAGGGATGAGACAGGACACCCCCAACATCCCTGCCACCCCCAGGATGGGGAGCTGCTGGAGGAGAGCAGCCATCTGAGCTTCGTATATGAGGATAGTGAGTGCTCGCTGGTGGTGCTGGGTGCTGCCGAGCCTGACAGTGGCGTCTACACCTGCACGGCCAAGAACCTGGCTGGGGAGGTCTCCTGCAAAGCAGAGCTGGTCGTGCGGGCAGGTATGGCTGATTGGCTCCCCAGCCCCTGAGGGCAGAGCCTATGTGTTTGGCTTGCCCCCTGCCACCCCTTTCCTTCTCCCAGCCCAGCCCACTGCTGATGCCACCATGGAGGAGGATGCACTGAACAAGGCACGACGCCTGACAGATTACTACGATGTGCATGAGGAGATTGGGAGGTAGGTGGCCACTGGCAAGATGGGGCATCCTGGGCCCTGCAGGGAGTGGGGTGCTGGAGCCAGCTGTTGGAGCTGGGGCTCCAACATGGGTGACTGAGCTCCATTATATGCCAGATCCTGGTGTGCTGGGGCTTCTCTCAGCTGTCAATGGATGCTCCTGTGCCAGCTTAGGGTGGGGAGCTGGGGTGGTCAGAGAAAAGCCAGGCTTCGGGTCTCTCAGTGGATGGTCGCTGAGAGCTGTTGAGGCAGCAGGCAGCTCCCTGCAGAGTGGGTGCCTGTGCCAGCTGCTCAAGGAAGGGGGGTGTCTCCTGCTCACCCACCTTCTTATCCTCCCTTACCCCCACTGCTGAATTGCAGGGGGGCTTTCTCCTATCTGCGGAGGGTGACAGAGAAGAGCACCCGGCTGGACTTTGCTGCCAAGTTCATCCCTGGGAGGACCAAGGCCAAGCAGTCAGCACGGCGGGAGCTGCACATTCTCTCTCAGCTGGACCACGAGCGCATCGTCTTCTTCCATGATGCCTTTGAGAAGAAGAATGCTGTCATCGTGGTCATGGAGCTGTATCCTCTGGGCACTGCTCCATGAGTGCACAGCACAGGGGAGGAGGGGAGGCTTTTGGGGGGAATGGGTGGGCAGAGTGGGTGGAGAGGAGCTGAGTGTGGGGCACAATGGAGCATGGAATTTCTATGCTCCTTGACTGGGGCCCAGCTGCTCTGAAGAAGAGCTGCTGGACAGAATGGTGAGGAAGCCCTCAGTGTGCGAGTCGGAGGTGAGCGAACGCTGTGGGAGCGAAGTGATGTGGAAGGGAGCAATCCTGGGGCCAGTGGGGTCTGTCCCAGCCTAGAGATGTGTAGTGCTCACTGTATCAGGCTACTAAGGGGGCCACAGCCCGCATCCTCCTCTGCACAGGGCCAGTGTACAGCTGACCCATGCTTGGGGTGCCCACTCTCCTCACTTCAACTCTTGCAGGTCCGGTCGTACATGCGGCAGGTCCTGGAAGGGATCTGCTACCTGCACCAGCACAGTGTCCTGCACCTGGACATCAAAGTGAGTGCGGGTCTTTACAGACTCCTGCCCGGTGCCTCCTGCTCCTGGTGCACTGGATGGGGAGTGGTCCTGCTGACAGGGAACATTCATTCCCTGGGGAAAGCCCCTGCCTCCTGCCAAGCTTCCCTCTGCTCTGCACTGTCCTGTAGCCAGAAAACCTCCTGATGGCAGATTTGAGCAGCGAGCAGATCCGGATCTGTGACTTCGGCAACGCGCAAGAGCTGACATCTGAGGAGCCACAGTACTGCAAGTATGGCACCCCTGAGTTTGTGGGCCCTGAGATTGTCAACCAGACCCCTGTCTCCAGCGTCACTGACATCTGGTAAGGGTAGCCCTTGGGTGGTCGATGAGCTCCCTGCTATGCCAGGAGAGACTGGGCACCCTGGAGGGCTTGTGATGTGCAGTAACTGTGCTCTCCTCTCTGCAGGCCTGTGGGGGTTATCGCATACCTCTGGTAAGTGCCCTGGTGTGTCTTCACAGGACTCTTTCCATCCCCTCACCAGTTCCAGAGCTGAGGCTGTGACCATGCACATGACTCCTTACAGACTCAGCCTCCTTCCCAGCTGCTCCTACCTCTGCCCTCCCCATGGCGGCAGGGCTGAGGTCTGAGGTCCTGTCCTCAGTCTCCTGTACTTGCCATGCTGTTTCCCATGGCCCCATGACCTCAAAGATGGGGTCTGGGGTCCTGTCCTCAGTTCCCTGTACTTGCCATGCTGTTTCCCATGGCCCCATGGCCCAGTGACAGTGTCTCCTCCTTGGCAGCCTGACAGGGATCTCCCCCTTTGTGGGGGAGAATGACAAGACAACGCTGATGAACATCCGCAACTACAATGTGGCCTTTGAGGAGAGGATGTTCCAGGGTCTCACCCGGGAAGCCAAGGGCTTTGTCATCAAAGTGCTGGTCAATGACAAACTGTGAGTGCTGCAGGGTCCCCTTCTCCATCCCCTGCCCCTTCAGCATGAGCTTTGTGCTCAAGGGAGGGCAGGGATCCCTGTGCATTGGGGTGCCCAAGGGCAGGCTGGCTGCATGGCTCTGCCGGGGTGCATCATGGGCAGCCAGAATCTCCTGCCCTTCTTCCCCTGGCCAAAGCCCCTGAGCCTGGGTGGTTCTCACCCAATGGTGTCGGTTCACAGGAGACCCAATGCAGAACAGACCCTGGAGCATCCCTGGTTCAAGGTGAGCCTGGGCATGGACCCAACACCAAGAGGCCACAGGGTTCCCTGAGCCTGCTGCAGGCTCCCAGGGACACCACTGTCCCCTCACCCCACAGACGCTGGCCAAAGGGAAGGTCATCAGCACTGACCACCTCAAGCTCTTCATCTCCCGTCGGAAATGGCAGGTGAAGGCAGGGGCTGGGGAGGGAGAGGGCAGGTGGGATTGTGTCTTGGGCAGGATGGGGGGATGTGTAATGGCAGGATGATGCCATGCCATGCACCTGGGCCTGATCCAGCCCTCTCTGCCGGCTGCAGCGCTCGCAGATCAGCTACAAGTGCAACATGGTGCTGCGGCCAATCCCAGAGCTACTGGAGGACACGTCCAACCACCTTTCCATCGCTGTGCCCCGGCACCTCAAGGAGTCACCAGCACTGTCATCCTCCTCGGACTCAGATGACCTGGATGAGCTGCCCTTCATCCCCATGCCTCACCAGGTGGAGTTCTCTGGCTCTCGCATGTCACTCAATGAGATCCCCACAGATGATGAGACCATTGGGACATCCGAAAGGCTGCAGCCAGAGGGGGATGTCTTGGCCATGGAGTGGCAGAGCCAGGGCACAGGGAAGCCAGGGGTGGCCCTGGGGAAGCGCCCAAGGGGTGCTGGGCCACGGCGACCATGCGCAGAGGTGGAGGCACCTGGCTCCTCTGATGAGGAAGCCCCTGAAGCCCAGAAGCGGCCAGAGTATCCTCGCAAAGCCATGAGGAAGGGTTCCAGCCTGGAGTCCCCAGGGAGTGCCCGTCGAGGAGAGCTGAAGAGGGGTGGCTCTGCTGACAGCGCCCTGCTGCTCCAACAGCTCCCGAGGACTGAGGAGGGGGCTGAGGTGGTCCGGGACCCCCGCCGGGCCCTGGCCAAGGCAGCCTCCATGGAGCTGCCAAGGCGGAAGGTGGCCTGGGGGGAGGACGATCATGCCCAGCGCCTGGAGCTGATGCGCCAGCGGCTGCTGCGGGGCAGCTCTGGGGACAGCAAGGTCAGCGGCCTGCGGGGTCCCCTCCTGGAGACCCTTGGGGTCAGTCCCGACAAGAAAGTCTCACGGTCGGCCCGGCTGGAGGCACCAGCAGTGCCGCGGCTGGTGCGGGCAGCCTCCAGTGAAGCCACCTCACCGCGCCTCCTCCCCACTGAGTGCCGGCTGCAGAAGAGCAGCTCCTTCAGCCATGGGGACGCTGAGCCTGTCGTCCGGCATCGACGCTCTGGTGCACCCCTGGAGATCCCAGTGGCCTGCCTGGAGGCCCAACGGCTCAAGGAGTCCCCCTCTCTCTCTGCCCTCTCTGATGCTCGGCCCACAATGCCACCAGACACCCCAAGCACACCAACACCCTCTCCAGCAGATATCACTGTTCTCCAGGCCCCCCCTGTAAAGGCTGCCTCAGGGAGGAGGCGTATCCCTGAGGAACGTGGCCCGCCTGGGTCCAGCAAGGCTGCCACCACCACAGGGAAGAAGCCCATGGACAGGGGACAGGAAGAGAAGACACCCACCAAGGCTGCTGGACCCAGTGGGGAGGGGGCTGCCAGGACAGGAGCTCCCACCCCACCACAGCCCACAACCCTTGGCCCCCAAACCCACATAAAGTCTTCCTATGCCAAGATGATGCAAGCCATGGGAGCCATGCCAGGTGGGGAGCCAGCCACCGAGGAGCCCCCACCAACCACCAATGAGCCCCCACCAAATGTCAAGGAGACACCACCAGCCAGCCCTGCAAAGCCCCCTACACCAGCACCAGCATCAAGAAGGGAGGTGAAGCCCACCGGCTCCTCCAGCTCCCTGGTCATCCAGGACATCGATTCGGAGGAGGTCTTTGAGGCCAAGTTCAAGCGGGGCCGTGAATCATCCCTCACCCGGGGGCTGAAGCTCCTCACCCGCTCCCGCTCCGAGGATCGGCACCTGGCTGGCCCCCCAGTCTCTGACGAGGGCATCTACCGTCCTACACCAGCCGGCGTGCCCCTGGAGCTGCGCAAGGACCGGCCCACCGGGCTGGCAGCCAAGTCCAAGTCAGTGCAGGACCTGCATGAGGTGGAGAAGGATGGGGGCTTCTTCCGGAGGATGTCCATACTCCTCAAGCGGACCCCGCCTGCTGAGAGGAAGAAGAGCATGGGGGAGGACGGAGGCAGTGAGACCCCATCTGGTGGACGCCGCTTCTCCTGGAGCATGGCTCTGGCCAGCTCCAGGGAGCGGAGAGACTCAGAGAGCCTCAAGTCAGAGCCGGGGGGTGGTGGGGAGAGCGAGTCACCGGCGGTGGCCGTGCGGAGGAAAATCAGTGCCACAATGGAGCGGGTCTCGGCGCGGCTACGCAGCGTGTCGGATGAGCGGCCGGACGGCGAGGGACCCCGGGAACTCCGTCGCACCAGCTCCGAGGGTGAGAGCTTGCGACCAGGGCCCGCCCCCGCCCCCTCCTCTGAGTCCCTGCGCTCCGAGGTCAGCACAGGCTCCTCTGCCTCCGTCAAAGGTGAGCGATGAGGGGGGGATCCTGCGGGGGACTGCTGCTGGCAACCCATGGCCCAGTCGCTGTGGGCACGACAGGCGTGGGCGCCCTGGCCTGGCCCCGCTCTCAGCTGCCCTGGGTGCCCACAGGTGGGGGTGACAGCCAGAAAAGGTCCCGCTGGGAGCGCTGGGGGCTCTCCCGGGGCAAGAAGGAGAAGATGGCCTCACAGCCCAGCATCCCCTCCAGCCTTCTGCAGGAGGAGGGCCTCGCCGCCGGCCGGCCACACACACCCAGTGAATCGGGTAAGGGGAGCCGCAGGACGGGATGGTCGGTGCGGTGTGTATCCCCACCGCAGCCTAATCCCCCACGCTGCTTTCCAGATTTCCCCCCTATTTTCCACATCAAGCTGAAGGACCAGGTGCTGCTGGAGGGCGAGGCGCTGACCCTCTGTTGCCTTCCTGCTGGCAGCCCAGCCCCACGGATCCTCTGGATGAAAGGTGGGGGGCTGCTTGCACTGCCTCAGTGGGTGGGCTCTGGCAGGGCACTGTATCATCCCTCTCCTCTGCTCTCCCGACAGACAAGAGGTCCCTGCAGCCGGACAGTGGGCTGAACGTCGTCTCCTGCAAGGATGGACGTCAGATGCTCACCATCGCCAAGGTCTCCAGGAAGGATGCAGGGCTGTACGAGTGTGCAGCCGCCAACATCCTGGGCACAGCCATCAGCTCCTGCACGCTGGCTGTGGCACGTAAGGAGGCTGGGGAGACCTCAGGAGACAGAAAGAGCACAAGTTGGGCACATGGCTGGGGACGAGTTGGTGCAGGTCACTGGAGTACTGCTCTCTACATCTGCAAGAGACTGGGGCTTTTGAAAGAGGACAGGCTGGTTTTGCATGAGCATTTCCAGCATCTCTGAGCCCATGTGTTGTTATGCCCTCTCATTGCAGCAGCTCTGCCCTGCCCCTGGCTGGACACCCAGCCCACCCTGTCTGTACCCTTGCAGGGCTCCCTGGGCGGCCAGGCACCCCGGAGATCCCCCAGAAGTACAAGAACACGGTGCTGGTGCTGTGGAAGCCTGCTGAGAGCAAAGCCCCCTGCACCTACACACTGGAGCGCAGACTGGATGGTATGTGGTGCTGCCTCACATCGCCTGGGAGCCACAGCCAGGAATATGGGCTCACAGAGGGACACCTAGCCAGGACAAAAGTGCCAATGTCCTGGCTGTCCCCTGTGGCTTGGCAGAATCAAGGACAGTGGAGTGGGCTTCCCCTGTCCCTGGTCTGCCCTCGCCTTACCTTACTTCTGCTCTGGCAGGGGAGCATGAGTGGAAGATTGTCAGCACTGGCATCGCTGACTGTTACTTCAATGTGACTGAGCTACCTCCCGGGAGCACTGCCAAGTTTCGTGTGGCCTGTGTTAACAAGGCTGGCCAGGGACCCTACAGCAACCCCTCAGTAAAGGTGCATCTTGAGGCAGCAGGTGAGCAAGCCCTGTCCCATGGGCGTGGGGCAGCCATGGGGCCACCTGTGGCCTCTTGGGTGCTTTGGGGATCCTTGAGTCGCAGGGCATCTTCCCCCCAGGGCTTTGGGAAATGAGGTGCCACTTGGACTCCACTCCTAACTTACCCCCACCTGGCTCACACCTCTCTTTGCTCCCTGCAGATGCCCAGCCTGCCCCAGCCAAGGATGTTGCTGTCCCCATTCCTGAGAAGGTGGCCTCCAGCCGGTCAACCCAGACAGCCGAGGAGCAGCTGGAGCCAGGGGCCACAGGGGCCCCTCCCACCACACCGCCACGCAAGCACAAGGGAGTGGTACAGAAGGCAGCTGGAGCAGAAACGGAGGGTGCCCTCCCAGGGGTCCTTCCACCCCCTGCACCCCATGAAGAGGGCATGCCACCAGATCCTGAGCTTCCACCCAACATCACTGTCTACGTGCCCCCTGAGCTGATGTTCACCCCCCCTCAGACTGTTGCCTCTCCTCACACAGACACCCCCACTCATGGCTCCCCTGTGCCCCCCATGGACACTTCTCCCCTGCCCCAGGCTCTGTCTCCTTCCAAGTCCCCCACCATTTCCCCAGTGTCAACCACGCCTAGCTCAGCCCCCACCCCAAACACCACACCTGCACGGAAGATGCCTCCCTACATGGTCACCTCCTTTATCTCCATGCCCCCCACATCACCCCCTGTGCTGGAACCCACCACCACTCCCCCATCCTCCAAAGAGCCCCCAGCTGCCAGTGAGGTCCGAGGGGGAAAAGACAGCACAGCACTGCGACAAGGTGTCCCCCAGAAGCCATATACCTTCTTGGATGAGAAAGCAAGGTGAGTAGCGGTGGGACAAGATGCTTTGCCAGGGGTGTTCTTGCAGCACCCCGCATCAGGGATGCTGAATCCTGCCCTCTGCCACAGAGGCCGTTTTGGGGTGATCCGGCTGTGCAAGGAGAATGCCACAGGGAAGCACTTCATGGCCAAGATTGTGCCCTATGAGGCAGAACGGAAGCAGAGTGTGCTGCAGGAGTATGAGATCCTCAAGGCGCTGCACCATGAGCGCATCATGGCCCTGCATGAGGCATACATCACCCCCCGCTACCTGGTGCTCATCTGCGAGAACTGTGCTGGCAAGGAGATTCTCTACAGTATTGTGGACAGGTACAGGCGGGCACAGGGCCACCGGGGACAGTTGCTGGTATGGGGCTGCCTGCTGATGCCACTTGCCCCCAGGTTTCGCTACTCGGAGGATGACGTGGTGAGCTACGTACTTCAGCTCCTGCAGGGCCTTGAGTACCTGCATGGCCGCCGCATTGTGCACCTCGACATCAAGCCAGACAACATCATCGTCTCAGGCACAAATGCCCTCAAGATCATCGATTTTGGCAGTGCCCAGACCTACAACCCCCTTGTGCTGAGGCAGCTGGGACGGCGTGCCGGCACCCTGGAGTACATGTGTGAGTGGGGCATCAGGGGTGCAGTGGCATGGGGAAGGGGACAGGGACAGAACTGGGGAATGCTTATTCCCTAAAGGTGTGCATGTATGTCTATGCTCTGGGGGGCTTGGGAATGGAGAGGAACGGTGTTCTTGGGGAAGGTGGGAGGCCTTTGGGGTGCTGGGGGTGTCTGCTGAGAATTTCTATAGCATCACTGGGGTAAGTGGGAGAGTTTGGGTGTTGTGGGGCAGTTGGGGTATCTTTGGACGTGCTGGGCTCTGTCAGGGTGCTGCAATGTCAGGGAGGGGTGCTGGAGGGTGCAATAGTGAAGTGCTGTGGGTGCTTGGCTGCTATGGGTGTTGGGGATACTGTGGATGCTGGGGGTGCTGGGGATGCTGGGGATCTGGGACTTCTGTGGGTGCTGGGGCAACTATGGATGCTGTGGATGCTGTGGGTGCTGGGGCTACAGCAGATGCTGGGGCTGGTGTCTCCGTGTATATGACAGACCTGCTCCCCTGCCCACAGCGCCAGAGGTGGTGAAGGGGGACCCAGTGGGCTCCGCAGCAGATGTCTGGGGCGTTGGCGTCCTCACCTACATCATGTAAGAGAAGGGGTCAGGGGGATGAGAACCTTGAAGTGTTGTCAGCCCCACTCAGGGCTCAGTACCATGGAGAACACCAAACTGATGGTGGGCTGAGGGATGCTGTAGCCTGGCAGACCCTTCCCAGCTGGACATGAGGATGAAAACACCCTGGGCAGCTGCGGCTGTTCAAACCAGGGATGGGTGGGAAGGCGGACAGCAGTGCCCTCCCACTGCTGTCCCCTCAGCCCATCCACCCCCTCCACCACAGGCTCAGTGGGCGGTCACCATTCTTCGAACTGGACCCCATCGAGACGGAGAACCGCATCCTGGCAGGGCGCTTTGATGCCTTCAAGCTGTACCCCAACGTCTCGCAGACTGCTGCCCTCTTCATCCGGAAGGTCCTCACTGTCCACCCCTGGTGAGTGCCCAACCCAGTCAGGGAGGACACATGGCCCCAGACTGTGCCTATGACTGAGCCAGCTTCCTGCCACATGGGACCCCTCCAGATACCATCAGTGGGAACCTGGAGTCCATCCCTGCTTCTGGAGAGGTCTGGCATCTCCTGAGTCCAGAGCCCTGCTCTTGGAGAAGGCTGGGATCCCCAGCATCTTGCAGGGCAGGGGTGGTGGCTGGGTTTGGGGGGTGGAGCAGCAGTGGGCACCCCCAGGGCAGTCCCTGATACAGAGCTGGCTCTGCCCCAGGAGCCGCCCCACGGTGAAGGACTGCTTCGCCAATGCCTGGCTCCAGGACGCCTACCTGATGAAGCTGCGCCGCCAGACCCTGACTTTCACCACCAACCGCCTCAAGGAATTCCTGGTGGATCACCAGCGGCGCCGCGGCGAGGCTGTCACAAAGCACAAGGTCTTACTCCGCTCTTACCAGGGTGGCCAGCCACCAGGGCCACAGTAACTGGTGGCTTGGCCACGGCCATGAGGGGCCGGGGAGCCAGAGGAACATTCCATGGGGCACGGTACGGGGCGGCTGAAGAGGAGCCGGGACGCACCAGGATGAGTCCATGGACCTCATGTGCTGCTGTCAGGGATGATGGTGGCCAGCAGTGTCATTTTGGCAGTGCCGATGGAGAGGAGGGGCTGCTGCCGCCAGACCAGCAGTGGGGTCCGGCAGCAGGAGGGTGGTGGGAAGCCTTGCTGCAAGGAACAGAGAATGTGGCAGAGAGTCTGGGGGAGAATGGGATGCAGACAGCGGGACAAGGGAAGCCCCGGGTGGGAGGGGGAGAGCTGGCAGTTTCCCGGCAAGCCCTGGCCACGCAGGTCCCATCAGCCGTGTGCCTTACACTGCAGCCTGCAGCTGCCCCTGGCCACGGTGTGGCAGTCCCTGTGCTCCCCCTGGTTTGCACACCAGCACCAGAAGACTGAGGTTGCTCCAGTGGTTCCTGCAGAGAGGGGCCTGCTCACAATCCCCTGCCAGCTGGCACAGCCCCAGTCCTTACAGCTGGGAGCGGGGGCTGCCAGCCCCCACCTTCCGCTCCTCCCAGCCCTGGTCCTGGCAAGTGGGCTTGTGGGTCCAGGACCAATGCCGGTGCCTTTCCTGGGGCTGTGGGCTGTGCCCCATGCCAGGGTGGGGGACTGGCAGGCACCCCGTTTTCACAGGGGGGGCACCCAGGTGCCACGCACACCTCCTGTGTCTGCTCAGGCCCATGCTGCTCATGCTCTGCCCACCCAGCTCCGGACCTTGCCCTGTACCCCACCACCAGCCTGCCTGCCTGTCCCCAGACCCCTCACACCTCCCACCTGACCCTGAGGTGCCTTGCCCTGCCCTGTGCCCCCTCCTCAGCCCTCCCTGGCTGGTGGCACAATGCGCAGTGCCCTGAGCAGGGGGACAGGAGTAGCGGCTGGGCACTCACCTTCCTCATGCTGCTGTAGTGATAGGGCTTTATTTATTGACTTTGCGGAGAAGGCGTCTGCTCATTCCTGTCCCCATCCCTGTCCCCTCCTCTCTGCCGGGCTCCGGAGTTGCCAATGTCCCCATGGTTTGGAGCAAGCAACATGCCAGAGCAGCAATAAAGACCCTGAGCAGCCCCTCGTTTCAGTGCCTTGCTGGGAGGGGATTGCATGAGTGTGAAGTGCAGCCCCTGGTATCTCGGGAGGGTCCTTGCCCCAAAACCTAGGGACCCGAGTCCAGAAAGGGTTCCACGTGAGGCTGGGCTTCCATGTTGGAAATCTAGTGAAAAAGGCAGAGAAGCTGTGAAGCACTGGCGTGAGCGCAGCGGGGCTGATTCACATGGCCCTCATGTCATGGAGTGAAAATACGGAGTGCCAGAGGGCCCGATGGTGGCTGGGACAGCACGACAGCAGGGAAGGGCTCCTGCTGCGGGCATGGCAGGTGCCGGTGAGGGACCTGATGCCTGGCTATAAATATCCGCTACCCATATGAGGCCGGGCCGTGCCAGCAGGGACCGCTCCGGTTACAGCCCGCCGGCCCCCCCAGCTGCCCTGGCTGCACCCACCAGCCCCTCGGTGCCGTGCCTGCCGCTGTGGGCACGGGCACACGCGCACAGCCTGGTGCCTGCGGGCAGTCGCACACTTCCCGACACACACACACGTGCTTACAAACCTGTGCCTGTCGCACGCCCGTGTGTCCAAGGGCGTGTCAGAGCCCACGGTGTCCCCGCACTGCGCACCGAAGCGCTGGGGCAGGCACACAGCCACAGCACCTCCCCTGCACGCTCACGCTGCCCTGCGCAGACCCACGGCCACCCCCCGCACACCCGTCTGAACCATCGCACACGCATATGGCCACACCCGCCCCCCCGCGCTGACCACCTCACACCCGCGCTGCCCCTCGCCCCCCAC